>NC_042616.1:453143341-453455109 GCF_901001135.1 Rhinatrema bivittatum
AGGACCGGGACGCCGCCTGACCACCACCCTGTGCCGCCGCCGCCGCTGCCTCCTTCCGCCCCCCCCACGCAGGCCGCCAGGGACTGCGCTCTCCGGGAAGTTCTGCTGGACCTCCCCGCGTGAGATCGAAACCGAAGAATGGCGAAAAACATTTTGAAACGTGCCGAATTTTGACCCATTAAAGATCCGCCGCCGTAGGGCAGGTGTATTTCATTAAGATCCCGCCGTTCCATGCTCCCGACGGCCGCCGCCCACGGTGAAACCCACCCGTCCACCGTTGAATGCCTCACACTGCTGACCCGCCGCCACCACCGGGAAAACCGGGCTCCTCCAGCCCAACGCCGTCCTCCTATTGGCCGACCGCGCACTGGAATCCGCATTTTTGTTTTTTTTTCTTTTTTTCTGACGGCTTCTCAACCGACGTGCTCGCCCGCACATGCGCGGTAGAGCTGGTCTCTACTGCGCATTTGCGGCACGTCGGTCAAGCTTCGTTTATTAGTATAGATAATATTATCTCTAATTATCTAGAATGATATCCCTCCACTCTCCCTCTCTGATGTTGTAGAATATAAACTCATTTTTCCAAAACCCTGCAATTTAGTAAACTAAGGGGTTGAATGTTTTTTAATATTATAAACTTGCTGGTGCATACAATACTGGTTTGTGGCCCTCGAGGACCAGAACTGCCCACCCCTGTTCTATATCTTATGTAGAAATTTTTACATTTCTTTACAGGGCAAGAAGAGGCAGCCACAGCCACCAGTGCCACTGCCAGTGCCCAAAGGATGGAGGCAGCCACAGCCGGGACCAGCAGCAGCACCAGCACTGCTGCTTTACTCCCTGCAGGATCTCCTCCAAGCTGCGTATGCACTGCACATGCGCAGTTTGGCATGCTGAAGGAGCTCCTGCAGGGAGTAAACAGCCTCAGGGCAGATGTCAAGGATGTGGAGAGGAGGCTGTCAGCCATGGAGGAGGCCATTCAGGAGCTGAGGGCACAGGTATCTCCTCCTCATGAGATGCCTCGTGAGGAGGAGATGCCACTGCCCTCTGCTCCAGAGCAGGATCCTCCTATAGGGTTGCCATTCTCCTCTCCACATCCTTGAGTACTGGGTGCTAACACATAATTTTTTTTTTGTATTTTGTCATTTTAAAGTTATATTTTTATAACAGTTTTATTTAATTTCATTATAGTTTTGTAGTTAATAAAATGTTTTTAATTTGAGAAATATTAGTGAACTCAATTATTAAAATTATTATAAATTGGGATTTATAGTCAAGAGATTTTCTAACATGCACACAGCAATAAAATTACCAGTGTTATCAATTAGTCTTTCAGTTTCCACTCCAGTCCATCTGCAACTCATCAAGATCAGCCTCAGCTTCCCCCATTTCTCCCAGACCACGACCTAGTCATGATTTCACTGTTAAGACTTATACTATCACTTACTCCAGATAAAGAGCGAGAGTAAATATAAAGCTGCCAAATCTACACATACAGTAAATCTCTTATAAAATAGCAACTAACATACATAAATGTTGGCCTCCACTTGGGAACACCTGGACCATCCCTTTTTTTCACACGTGTAGATTTACTCATGTTGTACTAGTATATAAACAAGTATATGCAATTTAAAACGTAAATGCTGTTTTTTATTAATGCAACTTGAAAATTCAACTTAACATGTATCTGCTCCGCATGGAGAAATAATTAAATCTCGGCCAGAGAAACCTTTTACTGACCACAGGGAGGTTAAGTAACTCATGACACAACTGGAGATGGTTTTGATTTAGTCACTAACTTAGGTGGTCAGGCTTTATTTCTAGAGAGTGAGACAAATTGGTCCCTATAAACCAGGGTTTTCCAAATAAATAACCACTCACTCAGCCGGATTTTATGTATGATGTAAATTTGCATATACTGAGTCCCCATGATATGCAAATGAATCTCATGCGTATTCTTTGTGGATATTCTAAAAATCCAACTGGCTGTGGAATCCCCAGGACCAGTTTGGTAAGCTGAGCTATAAACTGTCTCAGCCTGAAAAATAAACCATGCCCCTATCACAGTATGATATACATTAACTGCTTAGAGAGACTATGGTCAAAACTCAAAAGTACTTTAACTGCCTGTTTTCTAACAGCTGCTAAATAAGCGCACACAGTTGATAGACACAAACTTAGGTTTCTTTCTTGCACATACAAAGTCCTTATTCATCAAGCTGACAAGATAGATGATAACAGCACAGCAGACACCTGAGGTGAAGAGGCAGGGGCAGTTCTATCATGAGGCAGTGCTTCTGCTGAATGCTCCATCCTGCTGTGTTCCCAAACGACCTTGCATCCCCATCCTAGACAAGAGACTCACTCCTCCTTCCAGTCACAGCGAATTTTCACATTATCAAGCAGCGGAAGGTTCATTTTGATGAAAACCAATTCCTCTACTAAGTCTGGATTCAAACGTGCACGGTGTTGACTCACAATGTTCCCTGTCAATGAAAATACTCTTTCACTTTGCATACTGGTGGGTGGGCAGGAAAGAAAGTGCTGTGCTACTATGGTAAGATAAGGCCACATTGAAGCTTTTTCTGCCCAATATCTCAGGGGATCTGACGCCATGCTCTGAACTGGCTCAGAGAGAAAATTCTTCACATGAATTTCTGCAACCTTCTCTTGCAGGTATTGCTGCTGGTTAGCAGCACCACCAGTCTCAAATCTGACACATCTTGCTCTTGCTTTTGAAATAGCACCAGTTTCATGAAATTTGGGAGGAGAATGGGTTATTTATTTATTTATTTAGCAGTTTTTTTATACCGACCTTCATAGACCATCATGGGAGGGAAGCAGCTGGTGGAACTGGAAGCAGCTGAGCAGGATGGAGTGGGAGGAGTTGAAATCTTTTCAACCATTTGAATCAACTTATTTGTCCAGGATGCAAGAGTATTGCACTTGAGAGCAACATTGCCTTTCACACGTGGGTCACACATAGTAGCTAACATATAGCTATCCTTTTCCATTAGAGGTTTCAACCTTTTCTGTACTTGCTCTTTTAAGCATCTCACAAGCTGCAACACTTCCTTCGACAAATCTGTCTGATGCAGAAATTCCTGTAATACCTGCTCCAGATCATATATTACAGGAATGATATCACCTAACGTGGCTGTAGCTGCACTCAGTTCATCAGTATATTCTTTGAAAGGCTTGAGGACATACACCATCTGTGCAATGTTTGTCCAGTCCTGACATCCAAGTGGATTTTCCAATCCAATTTCAGATTCCATTGCCAAATCATGCAGAGGTGTCTGTTGTTCAGACAACCTCTCCAACATAAGATAGGTGGAATTCCATCTGGTAGGCACATCCTGAACAAGGTTATGCAATGGTGCCCTAACTGCTTTTTGTTTTTCTCTGAGTTCCTTCCCACTTTTCACACTGCGATTGAAATGCCCAGTTATTTTGCGGCACTTTTCAATCAACCGCTTCAGGGCTTGACGACTAGTACCTTGCACTTCCTTGGCACCTAGCCCCAACGCATCCCTCACTACCAGGTGCAGTGTATGTGCAAAGCATCGGATGCCTTTGAATCCACCATCCTCCAGAGCCTTACTCATATTGGCAGCATTGTCAGTAATGATATATCCATTTAAACATTCCATATCACTGCTTCTAAGTAGCCCTTTCCATCCTTCCATCATCCCTTGAATTGTCTGTAAGATATTTTCAGAAGTATGTCTCTTGTCTAGCACTTGAGCATGCAGTAAAGCCCACCGGTATCCTGGAGAAAGCTTTTTGGAGCTGCTGGTGCTACCGCCACTGCTTGTGCTTGTGCTGTCAGTTAATGCCTCATCCAGCTGCCACCAATGTGCTGTTAGAGACAAATATGCATGTGTTGCATTCTTACTAGTCCAAAGATCAGTGGTGAGATGTATGCTCCTTCCCTTTGCCCTTGCCATCACAATCTGCATTTCAGCACGACATTGTGAGTACAGGGAAGGAATCACCTGACAGGTAAATGTAGTTCTTGAAGGAATTTTGTAGTCAGGGGCTACAAGATGCATCAGCTGCTTAAATCCATCATTCTCTACAATCTGCAGCGGCTGATCATCCACAGCAATCATTACAGCAATTTGTCATGTCAACACTTTGGATACTACTTGCTTCCTAGTCTGTGAAATTGAAGAAGGACACCACCCCATCTGCTCAACAGTAGCTTGCCGCTGCTGCCGTGGAAGAGGAGAAGGAGAAGACTGCTTCTGCTTCACATACACACAATCTTCTGAAGTAATTTCCTTCTGTGGCTTCCCTGCAGCTTCTTCTGCAAGCAACAGTGCTCTATGTTCTCTTTCAAGGTGATATTTCATGTTGGTGGTAGTAAGATGTCCAAGAGTTCTTCCACGGCTCACCATCCTTTTACAATGGATACATTGAGCACATCTCCAATCATCCGTAACATTAAAATGATTCCAAACCTTAGATGTTTTTCTACTGTCCCTTACTCTAGGCTGGACATTTCTTGCCATTGTTGTCATCATAGTAGGAGTAGTAGTACTAGGAGTAGAAGTAGCAGAAGTTGTTGTTGTAGTATCCTGCCAATTTTCAACTGGTTTAGGAATAGAGAGGATACTGGCACTGACAGTGGTTTTTTTGGCAATCAGACTACCATCACCTGATTCATCATCACTACTATCACTGTCATTGGTGGTGTTCTTCTCCTCATCCTGAATATCATCATTGTCATCCTCCTCCTCCTCCTCCTCAGAGTCCTCTGATTCTTTATTCAACACTTTCTGTAGCACTTCATCTATCAATAAACTTTGCTGCTGCTGCACAGATTTCACTTTCACCTTTCCTGATTTTGCTCCTTCCTTGTCCTGCAAGTTACCTTGCTCTTTTACATTAGCTGCAGTAGAAGGGGTATCATTATCAAATCGCAGTTTTTTTCTAGTGACTGGAATTTTCTTTCCAGTAGCACTCTTCTTCTTACCAGCAAACATTTTAAAACTTTATGGCTGCAAGTCCAGTCCAGTACCAACAAGTAAGCTGGCACAGCAGTGTACTAAGCAGCACCTAATAGATAAGATATAAAGAAGGGTTAGATACAGTTAGTGAGTGACTTCGTCAGTCAGTGACAGGTCACTGTGTGACTAGTAATCTGACTAGTGGCTCACTGGCGTGGCTAGTAGCCAGCCACTAGCCAATGACACTAGGCTACCCCATAATGTTATACTTATACTAGCACTACTAACACAAACAATTTATTTATAAATTTAAGACTCACTTGCAAGTCCAGCACCAACACAGGGGTAGTGGCTGGCTAGTGTAAGACGACACACTAGTTTAGTAGTTAGACTGATATTTCAGTATTTATTTAATCAATCACCAGCTGCAGCTAATACAGTCCACTGATTGATTGATAAGATTATATATATAAAGGAGACCTGCCTTTTCCCCAAGCTGGAGTCAGTGTCTGCAGTAAAGAAGACCTGCCTTGTCCCCAAGCTGGAGTCAGTGTGTGCAGGAAAGGAGACCTGCCTTGTCCCCAAGCTGGAATCAATGTGTGCAGGAAAGGAGACCTGCCTTGTACCCAAGCTGGAATCAATGTGTGCAGGAAAGGAGACCTGCCTTGTACCCAAGCTGGAGTCAGTGTCTGCAGTAAAGGAGACCTGCCTTGTACCCAAGCTGGAGTCAGTGTCTGCAGTAAATGAGACCTGCCTTGTACCCAAGCTGGAGTCAATGTGTGCAGGAAAGGTGACCTGCCTTGTACCCAAGCTGGAGTCAATGTGTGCAGAAAAGGTGACCTGCCTTGTACCCAAGCTGGAGTCAATGTGTGCTGTAAAGGAGACCTGCCTTTTCCACAACCTGGAGTCAATGTGTGCAGGAAAGGAGACCTGCCTTGTCCCCAAGCTGGAGTCAGTGTGCTGTAAAGGAGACCTGCCTTTTCCACAACCTGGAGACAGTGTGTGCAGTAAAGGAGACCTGCCTTGTCCCCAAGCTGGAGTCAGTGTGCAGTAAAGGAGACCTGCCTTGTCCCCAAGCTGGAGTCAATGTGTGCAGTAAAGGAGACCTGCCTTATCCCCAGCTGGAGTCAGTGTGTGCAGAAAAGGTGACCTGCCTTTTCCACAACCTGGAGTCAATGTGTACAGTAAAGGAGACCTGCCATTTCCCCCAAGCTGGAGTCAATGTGTGCAGTAAAGGAGACCTGCCTTGTCCCCAAGCTGGAGTCAATGTGTGCACATAATGCAATGCACAGGAAGCAATGATGTGACTGCTGGAGTGGTGCACTGCCTGCCTACCTAGGCTTGAATATATTAATGCTGCAGTACTAATAAAAATAAATTATAATTCTGCTAAAATGCCACTAGCCTCACCAGTGACACTAGCCTAGTAGCCTAGTCAGACATTCACCACCACCTATTAATAATTAATTATTAATTCAGTGATATAATAAATCATTTAAAAAAAATTGAGTAGGTTAATATAATAGATGACTGTAGTAGATTGAATAAAGATCTGATGTTTCTGCTCTCCTCACACCAAACAAAAGCAACACACAAGCAGAGAAGCCCTTCTTACAAAGCTGAGCTAGTGAGTTAAGTAGGAGGAAAAGTAAACATACTGGTGGCCAGTGTGGCTACTTAAAAAATACACTTACCAACAATCAATTACCACATATATTTGAACTGTGTAGTTCCAGCCAGGACCACCTTTCTAAAATGCACAGTGATTGGCAAATTCAACATACACTAGCATTTCACGTGCCTGCTAACAAAAATAATAAACAAACAAGTTCTAGTCACATGAGTGATGATCATCACGTTACTTTTTTTGTCAAGCTTCCAACTGTTTCCATTTCACATCCCCCCAACCATTACCTCAGTGGGAACCTTGGTAACATCAATAGATAAGAGCACAGCCAGCCAATAGGAATACATATTCATTCCTAAGTGACCTTTACTGACCTGGGAAGTGTCAACAATTTGTATCATTTTCTGTTGGTGTTCATGAGTTTCCAGTTCCATTTCCCATCCCCCCAACCATCACTCAGTGGGAACCTTGGTAACATCAATAGATAAGAGGGCAGACAGCCAATAGGAATACATATTCATTCCTAACTGACCTTTACTGACCTGGAAAGTGTCAATTTGTATCATTTTCTGTTAGTGCGCACTAACACGATTTAACGATTTTTAACGATAAATCGTTAGAATTTCTATTGTATTGTGTTCTATAACGATTTAAGACGATATTAACATTATCGGACGATAATTTTAATCGTTGAAAAACGATTCACATCCCTATAATAGTATTTTACTTTCTATTGTACATAGGAGGCACATTTGTAAATTAAAAAATGTTACAGATGTCAGTGTAAAGAAACTACTTAAATTAATGCAAAATTATTTTTTCCACAGGTGATGCTGGTTACACCTGCAAATCATAGCTGCTAACACCACTTGCTGTTCCAAAGATGGCTGCAGAAGTGACTTTTGAGAGGGGATAGGTAGGATGGGAAAGAGGTGGTGTGAGAGGGGTTAGTGGAGGCAATAACTGAAAGTGGACTTAGTTGTAGGGGAGTGGAGAATATGGTGTTTGTAGAAATCCATAATTGTGAAGGGACTGGAGGGGAAGGAGTGAGAGTAGTGTGGTTGATGAAGTTGGGAGAGGGGGAAGGAGGATGGGAAAGGGTGGTTGGACAGATGTGGGTGGAGCTAACACTTAGAAGGGGATTAGTAGTGGGGGATGGAGAGGATAAGTTGCCTGATCTTTGCTTAGCTCGGCTTCTTTATGGTAGCCCTACTTTTCTGAATCTTGATACCGAAGTAGGCACTCAGCTAGGTGCTCTTCAGGATGCTCGGGTGCTTTTCTGGGTGCTCAAGTGTGCTGAAAAGTACCTAGCTGAGCGCCTATCTTGGCATCAGAAGGGGGGAAACCAAAAGAAGAGTGGATGGGCGTGATCAGCAAGATAAAAGGGAGGGGGGACTGGATGGGGGGAGGGGGATGCCAAAAGAAGAGTGGATGGGAGAGTGATCACCAAGAGAAGAGGGAGGGGGGAGGAGATGGGGGGATGGGGCGAGGTAGGAAAAATTGTTCTGAGGTGATGATACCACAAAAAGTTTTAAGGTGACACTACTCATGTGTCTAGAAGAGACGAGCCATGTAGAAGAAATTCCCAAGTATATGAGGATTTAGAAGGATGGAGTCATGTGGGAGGAGACACGAGTTACATGTGAGGGAAGCATTCACACCGACTGGCTGTGCAGTAGCTCTGTGTCCAAAACCATGCACAGCAGTGATGAGCAAAGAGAGGCCAGATAAAGGCAGATGCATGGAGAGAGAGCTGTCAGCAAAGAGATGGTTCTTGCAGGCATGAGATCCGTGAACACCAGAAGGAAGTGCAGAAGCTGTTTGCTCCTTTCCGTGTACAGAATGAACGAGTGATGAAATTAACATTCTTTATGGAATTGCCTTTAACTTTGTACTGTGCACTCATGTCTTACTCTGTGCTATCACGAAGCCCACCTCTACCTTTGCCTCTACCTCTGTAAGAGGTAGTACTTTGGGTGGCTGAATATTTGCATGCAGAGTTTTGCTGAGCTTGTAAAGTTGCATTCAACTCCCTGATTGCATCACACAGGTTCTGGGTTGAATGTCTAGCCTGCCTTTGCAATTTCTTAATTTGTTTGTTCAAGTGCTGAAGTCCATTCTGGATAGTCTTCCATCCTGATATCATATTGGCCTGAATTTGTTCCTGCTTACAGATTTATTTTTTTTTTTTTTATTTAGCATTTTTTTTTATATACCGAGGTATAGCATAGTTGCCTTCACTCCGGTTTACATATAGAACAACTTGTTACATTGAAAGATTTTAAACTTTAAATTTAACAATAGTGGGAAATGGCACCAAAAGAAGAGATATGAACAAAGAACATAGTGTAAACAGGGTAGATACACTGAATAGATAGGCAGAGATAACTGGGTTCTTCAAAAAGGAGGCATCAGTGGCTTGAATCAGTAGAGATTGTCCAAATGGAATATTTAAAGTTGGCAGTTAAAGGGATTATAGTATAAAGTCATTGAGAGTTGTCCTTAAGAGAATGGTTGAGAAGCCAAGACTTTAGTTCTTTTTTGAAGGATTTTGAGTTTTCTTGCGCGGTGAGGAAGTGGGGTAGTGAATTCCATAGTTCTGGTCCGATGATGGAGAAGGCTCTGTTTCTGGTGGAGGATAGTTTGGCATTTGGGAGTGAGGGAATCACAAGTTGAAGTTTACTAGAAGTTCTTGTTGTGCGTTGAGGGCGAAGTATGTGTATAATGTCATCAAAGGCAGTGTAGTCGGCTTTGTAGATTGCATTGTGGATCAATGAAAGAACTTTGTATTCAATTCTTTTTTCTATTGGGAGCCATTGTAATTGGTTGAGGACAGGGGTAATGTGATCATATTTGCTTTTACCCGTTAGAAATCTGGCAGCAGCATTCTGAAGTAGCTGCAAGGGCCTCAAAGATGATTTTGGTAAACCAATCAAAAGGGAGTTGCAGTAATCCAAACCGGAAAAGATGAGGGCTTGAAGTACGGTTTTTAAATCGTGGGGGTGAAGAAGAGATAAGTTCAACTGCCAGGTTCTCAGAAAGGCATCCATGGATGACCCTGGATGTTCACATGATGACCCTTCCTGATTGGCAGCAGAGGTCTCTTCAACTACAGGGGACGGTCTACCCCCAGAGATGGATGATGTTTCAATAAATGTTAAATTTAGCTGCACATTCTCGTTGTCCTTTTGTGAGTAACCCATGGGCTCGCTAAATAACATTATAGATTCCTCCTGCAACCCTTCTACTGCAATGGTGAAATTTTCTTGCTCTGCTCCTGTGTCCTCTACAGCAGTCTCCTCAACCTCTGTGCTATGCCCACAGCCTCTGTCTGCAGCATCTGTATCTGTCCCTCCTGTATGGATCACTGTGATAAAGTCCCTTTGAAGAGTGGCCCTTATCAGATGTTCTACTTCTGTAAGCTGAAGCTCGCATGGTGGCCCTCCTCCTGTCTCATGCTGTGACCTTTCTATCTGGGCCACCTTGGCTTTTACAGCTAATCTGGTGTCACGCCAGTGAAGCTTTAACTGTTCCACTGACCTGTTTGCCACAGACAGGCTGCTGACGTCTTTGGCTATACTCTCCCAAATACTTCTCTTTGCCCTGGTGGAAGTTTTCTGTCCAAAGAATGCATGGTAGTTCTCACACACCTTGCTAGCAAGCAGATCCTTTTCTTCATCTGTGAAGTGTGCCTCCCTCTGCTGCCTTTTCTCCTCCACATTACTGGGACCAGCTTACTGAGGCTCCCTACCTCCCTGACCAGAACTCCCTCTCCCCCTCTCCCCCCCTCCCCCACCCCGTATTCTATCTCCTCCACCCGCCTTCTTTTCCCTGCACTCCCACCTCCAGCCTCACCCTCTCCTCCTGCCCCATCTGCCCTCCCTGACTACACTCACCTGAGACAGGCGCGCCATACTCCTCCTATCCATCCTTCCCCCATTCTTCCGCCTGCATGCACATCCTCACCCTCAGACATTCCGCCACTGTCACACTCCATTCTCAAAAACTCCCACTCTGCTCTTTCTTAACCAAAGGACAAAAACACAGACAGCAAGGCAATAACAACAGAATGCTCTGCCAAACTGCAATCGCAGACAATAGACAATGGGAAAGGGTAAGAACAATGAATAAACAATCAACTCAAACACAGCAATCAGCAATCGCACAAATAACTGCTAATCTGACACTAGCAACTGAATACCTCCTGTTCCCACCAACTCCAAACTACACCTACTCTAGGCTAATGTAAGGATGTGCTTTTTAGCAGAAAACTCTAATTATTGACATGTATGTATACCAATCACAATTCTTCGAAAAACATACCACTGTATAGAACCAATAAAACATGTGCTATAATTTCCCACTCTCCCCTGTACATCCAATGCAGCATTTCCCGCACTTACCGATGCAGCCAATAGAGAGACACTGCTTTTCCCGCTAATAAAAGACTCGCCATTATAGCTACCATGCAGTGTGAATTATGAACAATGAAAACAATTTGCCATAATTTGCAATAACACTCAGTTATTCACGTTCATAAACATAAACTCCAGTGACATACTTTTGCTGAAGAGGGAGACGTGTTCACGGCCAGAATTCTGATTAGCTAGGCCAGTGATGGCTAACCTATGACACGCGTGTCAGAGGTGACACGCCAAGACGTTTTGGCTGACACGCGCAGCGTTTCAAGGACTATCGAGAATTTTTTTTTTTAATCGGCTGTGCCGAGCCTTTTCTTTTTCAGCTGCGCCGACCCTTTAAAATTTGTTTTTTTTAGTATCCCCCTACCCTCCGGACCCCTCCACCAATGCCCCCGGGCGCAGGGAGGCTCATGCGGCGCAGCGATGAGGCTCAAGACAAAGATCGCATTTAAACGAGCTGATGCTCCTCCTCCTTCCTATGCGGCCCCGGAAGTAAACATTGCCGGAGCCGCGTGGGCAGGAAGGAGCAGAAGCATCAGCGCGTGCAGAAGAGGAGCAGCATTTGCGCTTACGGGCCACCGCAAATTCCAAGTCGCAGCGGTCCGAGAAGAGGAAGAGGCCCGGTAGCAGGGCCGCCACGGCCTGAGAAGATCAGGGCCCCAACCACCAGCCGATCCCAGAAACAAAGCCCCTGCCTCTGGCCCGAGGACTGGCGCATTCCTCAAAGCCACGCCCCGAACGAACTGCCAATGAGTCCCACGTGCGCCGACAAGAAACCGCTGCAACCAGGCCAACCCAAGCGCCGCAACCAGGCCCAACCTGACCGCTGCCGAACCAGAGGAAAACAATTGGTAAGCGAAAGCACAACAGTATCCCTCCCTCTAGGGCCTCCTCCTGAAGGTTTGGGTTTTCCTGGATGATATGCATGGAATTGTTTAATTAGATTCTTGTCTAAAATGTTAGAAGCCGGTTCCCAAGAGTTCTTTTCTGGGCCATATCCTTCCCAGGACAAAAGATACTCCCATCTTCGTCCACGTCTTCAAACATCCAGGATTTCATGCACTTGATTGATAGTGTCACTCTCCGCCGCAAACTGTGGTGAGTCAGGGATTTCTCGAGTGGGCCAAGAGAGTATAAGTGGTTTAAGAAGAGAAACATGAAAGGAATTGTGAATCTTTAAAGAAGGAGGTAGTCGAAGTTGATATGTCATTGGTCCCAATTGTTTGAGCACTGTGAAAGGACCAATGTATCGGAGAGCCAGACACATGGATGGAATCTTTAAATGGATATTACGAGTACTAAGCCAAACTCTGATTCCTCACAAAAATTGAGGTGCCGGTCTACAAAAATCTTTTGGGTGTTAAACCTGCTTGTTTAATCATCTGTTGGGTATGATTCCACAATTGTTTCAATTTCTCGGCTGTCATTTGAGCTGCTGGGGATGGAACGGATAAAGGCAATGGCAAAGGTGGAAATGGTTGTTTGCCATAAACAATTTAGAATGGTGAGGCTCCTGTGGCTATGCAGAATGTGAATTATGGGAAAATTCAGCCCAAGTTAGAAGATCAACCCAATCATCCTGTTAAAGATTGACATAGGTTCTGAGAAATTGTTTTAGGGAATGATTAGTGCGTTCAGCCTGGCCATTAGCTTGTGAAATCTAGAGTTATATCAAATTGTTTACAGAGATTTTGCCAAAATTTTGCAGCGAACTGAGTACCACGATCAGAAGTAATGTATCTAGGAAGTCCATGTAAATGAAAAATATGTTGCAGAAAGAGTTGAGCCAATTGAGGGGATGAAGGAAGACTAGGTAATGCAGTGAAATGGGCCATCTTTGAAAAGTGATCAATTACCACCCAAATGACTGTCTTACCTTGCGAGATTGGAAGGTCCACGATGAAATCAGTAGATATATGTGTCCAGGATTCCTCTGGAACAGGCAATGGTTGTAATTACCCCCAAGGGCGACCTACCAAAGTTTTCTGTTAAGCTCAGACTGGGCAAGAATCCACATATGAGCGGACATCTTTACACATACTGTATTTGGCCACAATAAAATTGTTGAATTAAAGCCAGTGTCTGTGCACGTCCTGGATGTCTCGCAATGTGGGAATTGTGAGACCAGGATAATACCTGGTTCCGAAGTCTCTTGGAAACCACTGTTCTCCCTGGAGGTACAGTCTCTGTGATGGAAAGAAGAATTGTGATATGTTGTGTAGATTCATCAGGTTCCTCTGAACAGAAAGAATGGGAAAGAGCATCTGTTCAAAGATTTTTTACTGCTGGTCTATAACGGAGCCCAACGAGCTTGACATGGATTAAAGCCTGTTGAAGAAGTTCAAGATTTTTGTGGTCCATATAAACTGTAATCTGATGTTAGGCTCCTTCAAGCCATTGATGCCATTCTTCGAATGCTAGTTTAATTGCTAAGAGTTCTTTGTCACCAGTCCCTGTCTCCAGTCATTGGCGCCTCGTTTGGTTGGATTCCCTTTCCGATGTCCTGATGTGCCTGAAGTCTTCCAAGTTCTGAGTCTTCCAGCTCTTCGAGTCCTCCAGATGACCACCCCAAGGGTAAATCCGTTTTGATCAGTTCCTGTTTCCGGTCATTGGAACCTCGTTTGGTTGGATCCCCTTCCAGTGCTTGTCTCGCTCCTGCGTGGTCCGCGACCAGCCTCTCCAGGTTGTGTAGGGCACTCAGTCAGATAGGGTGGTCCATGACCAGCCCCTGGGGGACTGTGTAGGGCGCCCTGAGGGACAATGCCCACCTGTACCTTCCAAGTTCCAAGTCCTCGTCTGAGTCTTCCAAGTTCCAAGTCTTCCAAGTTCCTGTTTTTGCCTGTTCTTGCCCTCAGCCTCCGTCTGGCCTCACGCACTTGTCGTTCCCAAACAGCGGGTCTGGAAGGGCCACCGAGTGGCGGGGGCTACTTCTGAGACCAGCATTGTGTTGCTGGGTCTCATTGGTGCGTGTAGGTCCAGCGGAGGGCTGACCTTGCCTTATTCCTGTTCCGAGTTCCTTGCCTTGGTTCCAGTCCTGCCTTGTTCTTGTTCTGCCCGTGCTTGCATGCTCTCACCTCCCACGGTGTGCCTTGGGGCTTCTCCCTGAGTCGTGCGGTGGTTCAGGGGCTCACACTCTCCCATGAGCTAGCGACCATGCTTTCAATACCAGCCTTAGGCTGCGCCCAATTCAGGATCTGCAGGCCTCGCGGTCACAACAGCACTGCTCCAACTCCATCGGATGAAGCATCCACCTCCACCACAAAAGGACGTCTCGGATCCTGGTGTCAAAGACACAGTTTCTGGAGAAAAGCCTCCTTAAGAATTCTAAAGGCTACTAAGGCTTCAATGGGCCATTGTTTGACATTAGCTCCTTTGCGTGTTAATGCAGTAAGTGGTGCTGCCAATTTAGAATAATTTTGAATGAAGCTGCGGTAGTAATTTGCGAAACCCAGGAATCTTTGGAGAGCCCGTAAGCTGTTGGGTTGAGGCCAATCTGGAATACTCTGAAGTTTTGCTGGATCCATACTGAAGCCTTGACTAGAAACTATATAACCTAGGAAAGGAAGGGCCTTCTTTTCGAAAATGCATTTTTCTAACTTTGCTTATAAACAATGCTCCCTCAATCGTTGTAACACTTTGGTGACATCCTGTCGATGAGATTGCAGGTCCTTGGAAAATATCAGAATATCGTCTAAATATACAACCACACAATCATAGAGAAGATCTTGAAAAATTTCATTCATTAAATTTTGAAAAACAGCAGGAGCATTGCAAAGTCTGAATGGCATAACCAGATACTCATAATGGCCATCCCTGGTGTTGAATGCTGTTTTCCATTCATCCCCTTCATGTATCCGAACTAAATTATAAGCCCCACAGAGGTCTAGCTTAGTGAATATTTTAGCTCCTTGTAAGCGATCAAACAACTCCGCTATGAGCGGTAATGAATAACAATCTTTTAAGGTGATTATATTTAGGGCCCGACAGTCAATACATGGTCGAAGAATACCATCTTTTTTGCTCACAAAGAAGAAACCCGCTCCTGCTGGAGAGGAAGACCGTCGAATAAAACCCTTTTGTAGATTTTCCTTGTTATATTCAGACATAGCACGAGTTTCTGGAAGAGACAATGGATAGACCTGACCTCGAGGGGGTGTAGACCCCAGCACCAGATTAATACTTTCGATGAGAGGGCAATGAGTCTGCGGTATTTTTAGAGAAGACATCGCAAACTGGAGATAATATGACGGTAAGCTGTCAGGGGATAAGATGGTGGAAGAACAAGCTAGAACAATAGAGTTCTTCAAACAAGTCTTTTGACAAGCTGAACCCCAATGAGTCAATTAAAGTGAACTCCAGTCAAATTGTGGAGTATGTATCTGTAGCCAGGGAATTCCGAGTACCATTGGATGAATAGCCTTCCGAATGACATAAAAAGCTAGATGTTCCTGATGTTGTGAATTAGTGCAAAATTTTAATGGAGTGGTGGTGTGTGTAATCTTCCCTGGAAGAGGATCTCCATGAATGAAAGAAAGTCAGGGGTACTGGACAAGAACGAGTAGGAATAGCCAATAGCTCCACAAGATCTTGCATTAAAAAATTTCTTCCGGCACCTGAATCTAATAAGGCTAAGGTGGAAAAATCTTGACCTCCTATGGAAAGAATTACTGGCAGAGTTAATGGGGAAACAGGTGAGGCTAGACCTAGGACCAATCCCCCTGTGAATCCTAGGCCAGGGAGTTTCCCGGTCAGACAGGGCAACGAGCAATTAAGTGACCAGATTCTCCACAGTACAAGCAGAGTCCAGCCTGTTGACGTCACTGACGTTCCTCAGGAGTTAAATGACCATGACCCAACTGGCATGGGTTCATCCATCTGTTTGTCTGAAGAAGAAGGTGGATGTGAGGTTGTAGACGAATTTCGGATATGATTAACAGGTCCACGCCTCCTCAGTCCTTGAAGTTCATGGGATCTCTCTTGCAGACGACAGTCAATTCTGCCTGTTAAGTCGATCAGAGCTTCCAGAGATGTTGGAAGTTCACGAGCGGCCAACTCGTCTTTGATCCTGGGAGTTAACCCATCTAAAAATATAGTCTGAAGACAGTCTTCTCCCCAGTGGAATTCAGTAGCCAGAGTACGTATAATCTACCAGAGAATGCCCACCTTGTTCCAGCGTCTCCTTATTCTAGAGTCTCCTTATTCCTGTATCCTTACTCAGGTAGTACCTCCTCGGACTGATCTCTGGTACTGACCTCTGCCTGCCTGACCATTCTCTTTGTCTACTGCCTGGAACTGACTACTGCCTGCCTGACCATTCTCTTCATCTGCTGCCTGGAACCAACCCTCGGTTGCCTTGACTACGCTCGGACTGACCTTGGTATTTGACCCCTGCTTTGGCTGACCACTTCTGGACTGATACTCTGGCTCTGACCCTTGCGCTTCACTCGGACACACTCTTCTGGTCTACTGTGGCTACCAGACCAACCTGCTTGGAATCCACCCGGGGCCTTCATCTGACTAGACCCGCAGGCCTCGCCCGGAGAACCTTCCTGAACTGTTACCTCCCTGAGGTCTCCGGAGCCTCCAGTTCATGTCTGGTCCATCCTTTCTGCATCAGCCGTGCACCCTTGCTCGTGGTGGGCCCACCCCTCCACTACTTCTCCGGGAGACCATCTGAGGCCCACCTAAGTCCGGGCGGTCCGGGTACCCAAGGGCTCAACCTGCGGAAACCCCGGACTGTTATTGGTGAAGCTCCAGCTAGCCTCTGTCTCCTCGTGTGCTCCGCCTCCTGGTGGCAGGTGCTCTCTGGGTCCAACGAGAGGGTCATACCAATCCTGCACCAGGCCAAGGGTCTACCTCCAGCGCAACATATAGACCAGTGAGCCTGAATTCAGTGCTGGGAAAAATAGTAGAAACTATTCTAAAGATCAAAATCACAGAGCATATAGAAAGACATGGTTTAATGGAACACAGTCAGCATGGATTCACCCAAGGGAAATCTTGCCTCACAAATCTGCTTCATTTTTTTGAAGGGGTTAATAAACATGTGGATAAAGGTGAGCTAGTAGATGTAGTAAATTTTGATTTTCAGAAGGTGTTTGACAAAGTCTCTCATGAGAGGCTTCTAAGGAAACTAAAAAGTCATGGGATAGGAGACGATGTCCTTTCATAGATTACAAACTGGTTAAAAGACAGGAAATACAGAGTAGGATTAAATGGAAAAGGGTAAAAAGTGGAGTGCCGCGGGGTTCTGTATTTGGACCAGTGCTTTTAAATATATTTATAAATGATCTGGAAAGGAATATGATGAGTGAGATAATCAAATTTGCAGATGATAGAAAATTATTCAGAGTAGTTAAACCACAAGCAGATTGTGATAAATTGCAGGAGGACCTTGCGAGACTGAAAGATTGAGCATCCAGATGGCAGATGAAATTTAATGTGGAGAAGTGCAAGGTGATGCATATAGGGAAAAATAATCCATGTTGTAGTTACATGATGTTAGGTTCCATATTAGGAGCTACCACCCAGGAAAAAGATCTAGGCGTTATAGCAATAATATATTGAAATCATAAGCTCAGTGTGCTGCAGAAGTCAAAAAAGCAAACAGAATGTTAGGAATTATTAGGAAGGAAATAGTGAATAAAATGGAAAAAGTCATAATGCCTTTGTAATGCTCCATGGTGAGTTCGCACCTTGAGTACTGTATACAATTCTGGTCGCCGCATCTCAAAAAAGATATAGTTGCGATGGAGAAGGTACAGAGAAGGGAGACCAGAATGATAAAGGGGATGGAACAGCTCCCCTATGAGGAAAGGCTAAAGAGGTTAGGGCTGTTCAGCTTGGAGAAGAGACGGCTGAGGGGGGATATGATAGAAGTCTTTAAAAATCACAAGAGATCTAGAACTGATAAATGTGATTCAGTTATTTACTCTTTTGGATAATAGGACTAGGGGGCACTCCATGAAGTAGCAAGTAGCGCATTTAAAACTAATCGGAGAAAATTCTTTTTCACTCAATGCACAATTAAGCTCTGGAATGTGTTGCCAGAGGATGTGTTTAGTGCAGTTAGTGTAGCTGGGTTTAAACAAAGTTTGGATAATTTCATGGAGAAGTACATTAACTGCTATTAATCAAGTTGTCTTAGAGAATAGCCACTGCTTTTACTGGCATCAGTAGCATGGAATCTACTTAGTGTCTGCGTACTTGCCAGGTACTTGTAGCCTGGATTGGCCACTTTTGGAAACAGGTTGCTGGGCTTGATGGACCCTTGGTATGACCCAGTATGGCAATTTCTTATGTTTTTATGTTCACAAACACATTCAAGCTCGCACACATGATCTCCTGTTATCATCAGGCCATGGTGGGATAAGCTCCACCATGGTCCCGCGGGTCTCCTGTCCCGTGTCTTCAGGCCGTGGTGGGATAAACTCCACTATGGCCCCATGGGCCTCCTGCTGTCTTCGAGCCATATGACCCACCAATCTTCCTGCTTGGGAGGGAGGAAGGAGCAGAAGCTGTGCTTGGACGTGCATGCACGCCCACACACAGAAGATGGGCCTCTCCTTTGGTCACTGGTGCTCTTTCCTTCTTCAGCCGCTGGCTGGTTAGGCTCCGCCGGCAGCCCACAGCCTCTCCTGCTGCTGCCGGCCCGCCGCCTCCCTAGGTGTGCTGCCCCATGCAAATGCCCAGTATTCACACCTGGTTGCACCGGGCCTGTGTTCTGAGGTGGGGACAGAGGGAGCCATTGCACCCGGACGCAGGGCTATAGGGGGTGCTGATGGCCAAGAGGTAGGCCCATGCAGCCGCCGATGGTCCTCATCCCACTGGTGGATGAGCAGGGAAGCGTATTACTTCTGTGCTGTGTGTCGGCCGCGCACAGCAGGAAGATCGGCGGGGCCATGGTGGAGCTCATCCCACCGTGGCCCAAAGAAAAAGTCACATCCAGGTTCTCCTCTTCCTTCCTATCTGCGTGGCCCCGGAAGAAAAACTTTGCCAGAGCCACGTGGGCAGGAAGGAGGAGAAGGAGCATCAGTCGCCTGCAGAATGTCAAGGGTAGCACTTTCTCTATGCTGATCTCGCAATGTATGAGATCAGCATGGAGGAACTGGAAGCCCCGCAAATTTTTAATACTGCGGGGCCTGCGCAGAGGAAGCAGCAGAATGAGCTTCAGTGCCAGTAGCAGCAATCGGCACCTCCCCAATAGCCATGCGGCAGCAGTGACAGTGGCAGCAGAGGAATGAGAGAGGTTCCGAGGTTGCTAGCAAAAGAAAGAGAGGGGGGGGGGGGGCATCTGCCTTCAGCGTGTGCATGTGTATGAATGGGACTCTGCCTGGGGGTGTGTGTGTTTGAGAAAATAAATGTGTGCATGCCTAGTGGGTGGAGGGGGCAGTGTGAGAATGAATTGGAGCCTGCCTGGGGGGTCTGTGTGTGAGAGAATGACTGGGAGCTTGCCTGGGTGTGGGCCATGCTATGAAGGTGGATGTGATATGAAAAAGAAGGAGCCTGGTAAAAGTGTGCACTGAAATTCAGCACACAGGTTTTTATCCTGCGCCGTAAAAAAAAAAAAATCATAAATCCCGAGACAGCAAGAAAATGGTATGCTAATGCATTGAGAATTAAAAGGCATGCAAATGAGCTGTAATGTGCGTGTAGCCTTTTGCACAGACCGAGTGCACGTTTTAACTTGGGCAAGAAAAAAAGAGTCTTTGCACAAAATGCAAGCTGTTTTATGCCAATAAATATGATTTACTGGCAGAAAATATGCTTTGAAGAAAGAAAGCTGTTGAACAGAGCACTTCAAAAGGCAAAGAGGTCTGTGAAAGGTGATTTTGGTTCCTAGTATGTGAATGAACTTGCAAACTGAAATCTTAATTTTTGGTCTTTTGGTTCAAGGTTCTCTCTCTCTCTTTTTTTTTCTCTTTGAAACAGAAAATGGAGAACACCTTATTTCAATACTGATTTCCAGCTTATCTTTTTCTACTTACGCCCATAGTTTTCCCTTTGCCCTGCCTCACAGTGAGGAAGAAGGGCAGGCAGTTGCTCCTGGAAAGTGACTGGTGTGTTTTCATGATTGAGCGCCCACTCTTCGGGACCTCTGACTTAATATCGCTATGATATTAAGTTGGAGGGTGCACAGAAAAGCAGTTTTTATTGCTTTTCTGTGCACTTTCCCGGTGCCGGAAGAAATTAGCGCCTACCTTTGGGTCGGCGCTAATTTCTGAAAGTAAAATGTGCGGCTTGGCTGCACATTTTACTTTCTGTATCCCGCGCGCATCCCTAAAAGGGCCCTCAACATGCATTTGCATGTTGAGGGCGCTATTAGGTGCCGCGGGTTGGACGCATGTTTTCCGCCCCTTACTGAATAAGGGGTAAGGGAAAACGCACGTCCAAGAGCAGGCTAACAGTGTGCTCCGTACTGTATCGGCCTGTTTGTTTGCATAGAATAGGTTCAAAGCGTTGGCTGAGGAGTCAGACACTTAAGAGATTTATGTACAACTTGCTTATTTTGAGTATTTACTCTTTAAGTGATTGCTGTTACGTAGACGTTTTACCCACGCTTCCTATTCCCAGTGAGAGAGAGGAGCAAAGATTTTTAGTTTTTTTCAAGTCATCTAAAAATCCTTCATTCTGAGGGATTCATTTGCTAATCTGGCAATTAATGGAAGAAGGAGTGGATACTCAACTGATACCAAAACCGGGAAGAGATAGAAGGAACTGAGCCATCACACTTGTGCTCCCTAAGAGCAAACAACTAAGGAGGTGTCCACAAGATTCGAGAGGAAAGGAGAAACTTGGATCCAGCAGTGGATTGCAGGAATTTCAGATGAATCCTCCAGGGGATAGGAGGACCCTTTTCCACTTTGCACAGGGCAGCTTCCCATTTCATCCAAGGACAAAAGGGATTCAGTGGGAGAGATTAAAGGCTCACATATTCAGTTTTCATTTGCATTATGAAGATACCCTGAGAGACTTGTACCAAATGTCACTTAAATTGAAGTACTGCTTCAATAAAGTTTTATATTGAAATGCCATCACAATATGCAGCCTCTTTATTGGCACTTGGAAGATAATAAATGTAGCACCCAGGGCCTTGTAGATTTCTCCTCCCCCGTGGAGGACCTGCAGCAAGGTTGTGTCCAGGACATAGCTCTGGTACTGAAAGTATTCCCCTCCCTCTTCAGACAGACTTGAGACAGGGTTACACTTATTTATTTCAGTATTTATCCCATTTCTCAGGCAGACCTGAGAAAATATTAGAAATTCCTAGGAACCAGCAGGAAATGTGTTTTGTTTTTTTAATTATTTTGGTTTGGCAGTTTCTTCTTGTTTCTTTGAGCTTCCAGCTGAATTGGAATCAGCTTTTCCTGGGACTGCTATACCTTGAGCATTCATTTGTAGCTATCTATTCTTTCCCCTCCATGTTTGCTTACTGCCCTGGCTTCGTGCTTTTCTCTAGCCCAACAGATGTGGTGATGAGCCTTTGGCCATAAGCTACAGATCCCAATTTCATGCCAATATGTGTTACTCTTATGTCTGGTCACCATTGTTATTCCCTTCCTAATAATTCCTAACATGTTGTTTGCTTTTTTGTCCGCCACAGCACACTGAGCCAATGATTTCAATTTATTATCCACTAGGACACCCAGATCTCTTTTCTGGGTGGTAGCTCCTAGTATGGAGCCTAACATCGTGTAACTATAGCAAGAGTTATTTTTCCCTATATGCATCCCCTTGCATTTGTCCACATTAAATTTCATCTGCCATTTGAACGCCCAATCTTCCAGCCTCACAAGGTCCTCCTGCAGTTAATCACAATCCGCTTGAGTCACATTTAAGTAAATGTCATCTGCTGCTTCCTGCCAATTCATAACAAGGGTGGAATTTGAGCGGAACAGGGCACTGCCTTCTTCAAATCTGAGTACCTGGTAGGCAGTAGTGCAGCCCATCCTGCAACAGCCAAAGTAAAGTGAGAGGGTAACCAGCAGCTGCCAGAATATCCCATCCCGCTGGTGGCTGAAGATAGAAGGTGCAGCAGGCCGCCATGGAATCCATTCCGCTGGTGGCTGTTGAGAAAGGATTTGATTGCTGCTAGTGGACCTCATCTTGCTGGCTACTGAAGAAGAGGCTCTGAGAGTGAGTGCGTGTGTGAGTGACAGCCCGTGTGTATATGTGTGTGTGTATGAGTGTGAGAGAGAGAGAGCCTATGCTTGTGTGTATGTTTGTTAGAGGGAGAGCCTGTGTGCACATGACTGCGTGGGAATATGTGTGGGAGCCTGTATGTGTGTGAGAGAGAGAGAGAGAGAAAGAAAGGGCTTTGCATCCCCTCCCCACACCTTCCCCAGTAATCCACAACAATCTAAGGGCATCGAGAAATCAAAAGTTCTCAAGTATTGAGAGTGGTAAATTTGTAATTGTGATTTGTTTTAATTATTGCATGGTATTTGATGTGTCTGCTGTTTTAAACTATTTTATTGGTGTTTGGGAAATTTTGGATATTCAATTTGTCAGTCTTTTTGAAATATTTATTCTTTTTATGACTATGGTTTTACTATTATGATTGTTTTATATTTCTTGATTTTATTGTTTGATGTTTTATGAAGAATGTTGAAATTTTTGTTTTTCCATTGCTGCACTGTATACAAAGTGTGGCTTGCTGTGATATCCAGTTCAGTTTTCATGCACATTTCTGTTTATACTTTATGGTCACTTTATTCTATATTTGGTGAGTCTGTCTGTATTCTGCATGCGTGACTGAAGTGAGGGATGCTGCTAGTGTGTAGCTTCTGTAAGGATCTGTTGCAGTACAGCTTATTGTGTTTTCCACATAGAAGTATTGTTGTTCCAGACCCGGTGTAATAAGAAAATAAGAAATTGCCATACTGGGTCAGACCAAGGGTCCATCAAGCCCAGCATCCTGTTTCCAACAGAGGGCAAACCAGGCCACAAGAACCTGGCAATTACCCAAACACTAAGAAGATCCCATGTTAATGATGTAATTAGTAGCAGTGACTATTCCCTAAGTAAACTTGATTAATAGCAGTTAATGGACTTCTCCTCCAAGAACTTATCCAAACCTTTTTTGAACCCAGCTATACTAACTGCACTAACCATATCCTCTGGCAACAAATTCCAGAGCTTAATTGTACGTTGAGTGAAAAAGAATTTTCTTCGATTAGTCTTAAATGTGCTACTTGCTAACTTCATGGAATGCCCCTAGTCCTTCTATTATTCGAAAGTGTAAATAACAGATTCACATTTACTTGTTCAAGACCTCTCATGAACTTAAAGACCTCTATCATATCCTAACCTCTTCAGCCTTTCCTCATAGAGGAGCTGTTCCATCCCATTTATCATTTTGGTTGCCCTTTTCTGTACCTTCTCCATCGCAACTATATCTTTTTTGAGTTGCGGCGACCAGAATTGTACACAATATTCAAGGTGCAGTCTCACCATGGAGCGAAACAGAGGCATTATGACATTTTCCATTTTATTAACCATTCCCTTCCTAATAATTCCTAACATTGTTTGTTTTTTTGACTGCTGCAGCACACTGAACCGACGATTTTAAAGTATTATCCATTATGATGCCTAGATCTTTTTCCTGGGTGGTAGCTCCTAATATGGAACCTAACATCGTGTAACTACAGCAAGGGTTATTTTTTCCTATATGCAACACCTTGCACTTGTCCTCATTAAATTTCTTCTGCCATTTGAATGCCCAATCTTCCAGTCTTGCAAGGTCCTCCTGTAATGTATCACAATCCGCTTGAGATTTAACTACTCTGAATAATTTTGTATCATCTGCAAATTTGATAACCTCACTCATCTTATTCCTTTCCAGATCATTTATATATATATTGAAAAGCACCGGTCCAAGTACAGATCCCTGAGGCACTCCACTGTTTACCCTTTTCCACTGAGAAAATTGACCATTTAATCCTACTCTCTGTTTCCTGTCTTTTAACCAGTTTGTAATCCACGAAAGGACATCACCTCCTATCTCATGACTTTTTAGTTTTCTTAGAAGCCTCTCATGAGGGACTTTGTTAAACGCCTTCTGAAAATCCAAATACATTCCATCTACCGGTTCACTTTTATCCACATGTTTATTAAACCCTTCAAAAAAATGAAGCAGATTTGTTAGGCAAGACTTCCCTTGGGTAAATCCATATTGACTTCCATTAAACCATGTCTTTCTATATGCTCTACGATTTTGATCTTTAGAATAGTTTCCACTATTTTTCCCAGTACTGAAGTGAGGCTCACTGGTTTATTAGTTACCCGGATTTCCCCTGGAGCCCTTTTTAAATATTGGGGTTACATTGGCCACCCTCCAGTCTTCAGGTACAATGGATGATTTTAATGATAGGTTACATATTTTAACTAATAGATCAGAAATTTCATTTTTGAGTTCCTTCAGTACCCTAGAATGCATACCATCCGGTCCAGGTGATTTGCTACTCTTTAGTTTGTTAATCTGGCCTACTACATCTTCCAGGTTCACAGTGATTTTGTTCAGTTCATCTGACTAATCACCCCTGAAAACCATTCTGGAACTGGTATCTCCCCAACATCCTCATTAGTAAACACGGAGGCAAAGAATTAATTTAGTCTTTCTGCAATGGCCTTATCTTCCCTAAGAGCCCCTTTAACTCCTCAGTCATCTAATGGTCCAACCGACTCCCTCACAGGTTTCTTGCTTTGGATATATTTTAAAAAGTTTTTATTATGAGTTTTTGCCTCTATGACCAACTTCATTTCAAATTCTCTCTTCGCCTGTCTTATCAATGTTTTACACTTAACTTGACAATGCTTATGTTTTATCCTATTTTCTTCAGATGGATCCTTCTTCCAATTTCTGAAGGATGTTTTTTTGGCTAAAATAGCCTCTTTCACCTCACCTTTTAACCATGACGGTAATCAATTTGCCTTCCTTCCACCTTTCTTAATGCGTGGAATACATATGGACTGCACCCCTATGATTGTATTTTTAAACAATGTCCATGCCTGTTGAACACTTTTAACCTTTTCAGCTGCACCTTTCAGGTTTTTTTTTGGTGTTTTTTTTTAACTATTTTCCTCATTTTATCAAAGGTTCCCTTTTGAAAGTTTAGTGTTAGAGCTGTAGGTTTACTTATTTGCTCCCTTCCAGTTATTAGTTTAAATTTGATCATGTTATGATCACTGTTGCCAAGTGGCCCCACCACCATTACCTCTCTCATCAAATCCTGCATTCCACTAAGAATTAAATCTAAAATAGCTCTCTCTCTTGTTGGTTCCTGAACCAATTGCTCCATGAAGCAGTCATTTATTACATCCAGGAACTTTGTGTCTCTAACAAGTCCTGATGTTATATTTCCCCAATCAATATTGGGAAAATTGAAATTTCCCATTATTATTGCACTGCCAAATTAGTTAGCTTCCCTGATTTCTCTTACCATTTCATCATCTGTCTGATCATTTTGTCTAGGTGGATGGTAGTATACTCCTATCACTATACTCTTACCCAACACACATGGGATTTCTACCCATATTGATTCTACTGAGCATTTTGTTATGTAGAGGCCTCGGAAGGCCTTGCATTCTGTTAGAAAAGGGGGGTGTTTAGTGTGCCCTTGGGCCTCAGCCCGACCCCAGATGGATCCAGGGCCGAACCGAGGGTTGACGGCGTGTCCCAGCATGGCAGAACACGGTCTTACCCTCTGCCAGGCCTGCAAGCTCCCAGAGCCAACAACAGATGATATTGGTAGGGGAACGGTCCTCCAACTGTTCCGAGCCCTTTCGGACCTGCCGCTTGAATCGGCATGGAGCAGCAGGCTGGCCTGAGGATGAGGGCAGACGGAGGCCTTGACACGAAGACATGACACCAAGGTTGATGCGACGGCATCACGAGGGTAGAAGCAAAGACATGACAGCAGGGCGGATGCAATGGCATCAGAGATGAGGAAATTGACGAAGTCCAGATGAAACAAGAAACTGGGAAGGAAGACATTGGCACTGTCTCTCAGGGTGCCCTATACAGCCCACCTTCACGGGCGAACCCAATGGGCTGGTCGCGGACCACCCTGTCCCACTGCGCACCCTACACAGCCTAAGGAGACTGGTCACGGACCACGCGGAGAGCGGGACGAGCGCAGGGAAGAATCCAGCCAAGGCAGAACTTCAACGATGGAGCCAGAAGTCATCCGGAGCTCCACAAGGGCTGGCAGGACAAGACTGCTCAGGAGCACAGGACACCAGTCCACTGCCGGCATCTCCCATGATGAAGCTGAGTCACCCGGAGATCCACGGCTGGCAGAACAGAAGGCTCCGGAGCAAGCACGAACACCAAGGAGGGCTAGGACATCAGGAAGCGAGACATCAGGAGCTGAAACACCAGGACACCTGGATGGGGACCTCGGGCAATGAAGACATGGTTCTAGACACAGACAAGATGAAACGAGGAGCTCCACGAAGAAGACAAGGGCCAGTCGGAGTGCTGGACAGCAGAAGCTTCCAGAGACGAAGTAACTTCGATGCAAGGCGAGGCTGAAGTGACGGAGCAGCCCTTTATAGGGCTGGAGCAGGAAGTCCAATCTTAGGTGGGGCCAGCACACTTCCTGTGTCTGGCCCTTTAAATTCAACAGAGAGACGCACTCCGGTGCCTAAGGGAAGCAGGAAGAAGCTGTGCAGGACCGCGGCCAGCGGCCTGCACCGACGTCTTCAACGCAGATGCAGGGCTGGGCCTGGAGGCAGGCCCGAAGACGGCAGCGGTTCCAGCCGCTGCAGGAGACCCCGGGGGCAGCTCCAGCTGCTACTCCAGCCCGGGGGTGTGGCCTGCAGCCCTGGAGGAAGACGATGGCGGCGGTTCCGTGCCTCGATGAACAACGGTAAAGCCCGCGGCTCTGGCCGCGGTGAAGACAGAGCAGGCAGGGCGGCCTCCAGGTCGCAGGAGGAAACGTAAGTCTGCAGCTTCAGCCGCACGGCAAGGCCCAACGTCGGCAGCGTCCATGCCGCGTCGGGTGAAGATAGCAAATGGTGAGCAGTGCCTGCTCGCGGGGGAACCCGCGGGCAGGGGCCATGACACATTTAGTCTCTTGTATGATCTTTATCCTTTTGGACTCTATACCCTCCTGGACATAAAGTGCTCACCCCCACCACGTTGATCCTCCCTATCATTGCCATATAATTTGTACCCTGATAGAGCACTGTCCCATTGGTTATCCTCCTTCCACCAAGTCTCTGTGATGCCAATTATGTCAATCTCATCATTTACTGCTATACACTCTAACTCTCCCATCTTCTTAGACTTCTGGCATTGGCATACAGACATTTCAAAGTGTGTTTTTTGTTTGTATTAACAGCCTGCTTTTCAGTTGTTAGGGATAATTTGGAAATCATTAGCTTCAGTGATTTTTTACATATAGTGTTGTGGAGCGCTAGGAGAGCGGTCCCACTTACCAAGAGATGTGTGTTCTTGGGGCACGGCTTGACCCCAGAGGAACTCCGAAGAGGTGCTGCGGTAGGCGAGGCATGCCCGAGCATGGGCTGGACAGGAGCGAGGCTGGACTGAAGACTGGAGATACTGACCCTCCTCCAGACCTGCACGCTTCGGAAGACCAACAATGCAATGATGGTCTTATGAACAGTCCTCTGACCGTTCCAAGCCCTTTCGGACCTGCCGCAGTGTATGGCAAGAAGCGGCAGGCCGGATGGAGGCCAGAGCAGCGAAGACCGGAACATGGAGATTCAGACGAGACTCGGGGATGAGGTACTTAGATGCACAGACGTAGACTCAGGCACAGACGTAGACTCAGGAACGAGGTTCTGGGATGCACAGATGTAGACTCAGGCACAGACAAAGACTCAGGAACGAGGTACTTGGATGCATAGATGAGACTTCGGGGTATATGGACAGTGGCGAGATCCCTCAGGGCGCCCTACTCAGCCAGTACTACTGGTCTGGTCACGGACCATCCTGTCCTACATCTGCGGGAGCGGGACCGGCGCAGGAAGGAACTAGGTACTTGGCTTTCAGAAGACTCAGGAACAAGGTACAAGGCTTGCATCATGAAGTGCCCTACTCAGCCCGCCCATGGGGCTGGTCACGGACCACGACATGACTTGCCGCGAGTTACCAAGCTTGCAGAAGACTCAGGAACAAGGTACTTGGCTTTCAGTAGACTCAGGAACAAGGTACTTGGCTTGCATCATGAAGCGCCCTACTCAGCCTGCCCGTGGGGCTGGTCGCGGACCACGACATGGC
The DNA here is from genome assembly GCF_901001135.1 of Rhinatrema bivittatum. NCBI lineage: Eukaryota > Metazoa > Chordata > Amphibia > Gymnophiona > Rhinatrematidae > Rhinatrema > Rhinatrema bivittatum. The sequence continues at coordinate 453,171,593 of NC_042616.1, forward strand.
TTGCCGCGGGGTACCAAGTGTACAGAAGACTCAGGAACGAGGAACCAGGAGTTCAGGAGAGCAAGACAGGATCACGGACTTCAGGATCAGGAGAAGCAACAACAGAGCTGGGTCACGGACATCAGGAACAAACATCTGGACTGGAACACAGATACTGGATCAGGAGACAGACCTTAGGGCTGGAACACGGACATCTGGAACAGCAGATGAACATCAGGACTAGAACGTAGACAATAAGACATGACGAGGAGCTCCAACGAAGAACAGGAAACACAGGACCTTGAAGACGTGCTGGAATAAGGACGACTCCTGGAGCGAAGGACAGCAGGATCCCAGGAGTGACCAATTCCTTGCGAAGGCAAATCTGGAATGGACGCTGAGCCCTTTTGTAGGGCTGAAGAGGACAACGCCCAGGGAGGGGTCAGCAGAGGGCCACACCTGGCTGGCCCTTGAAGAACAGGCGAGAGGCGCGTGCCCGCACCTTAGGAAGCTGGAGAGGAAGAGAAGCAGGATCCGCAGGTGGCATCCTCAGCCACGTGGAGGGCCCAGGAAGCAAGGCAGGCAGTGGAGCAGCCCCGCCACGGAGGTGAAGAGGTGGCAGGCTGCAGGAGCGGCTCCCAGCCGCGAAGACAGAAGCAGGAAGCTGTAGAAGGCTGCAGGCACCGGCAGGGACAATTCCCTGCCATGTGAGGACCCGGACTGCAGCAGGCACCGGCAGGGACAGTCTCCCTGTCGGCTGAAGACCCCGGCTTCATGGAAACAGCTGCGGGGACAGCCCCAGCTGATTCGGGGGAGCAGGAGCGGCAGTCCCCAGCCGCATGAGGGAGCTCCCAGCAGCCCGACCCTGCCACGCAGGACCGGAGGCAGCCGGGGAGGAGCCCAACGACGGCAGCAGGCCCGCCGCGAAGACCAACTGGCCGTGTAAGGTGAGGAGCCTGCCCGCGCTCCTTGCGGGCAGGACCGCAACATATAGGCACATGGACTACGTTTTCTTTTATTGGAATCTCTATGTTGGGATGCCCTACCTCTCCTGTTTCATTAGTATCCTTCAAGGGTACATTTCTCTGAACCATGCACTGCTGAGTGACTGTCGGCTTTCCTCCTTGTTCTAGTTTAAAAGCTGCTCTATCTCCTTTTTGAAAGGTAGTGCCAGCAGCTTGGTTCCATTCTGTTAAGGTTCAGTCCATCCTTTCGGAAAAGTCTCTCCCTTCCCCAAAAGTTTCCCCAATTCCTTACTAAACTGAATCCCTCTTCCCTGCACCATCGTCTCATCCACACATTGAAACTCTGGAGCTCTGCCTGCCTCTGGGGACTTGCACATGGAACAGGAAGCATTTCAGAGAATGCCATCCTGGAGGTTCTGGATTTCAGCTTCCTACCTAAAATCCTAAATTTGGCTTCTAGAACCTCTCTCCCACATTTTCCTATGTCATTGGTGCCCACATGTACCACGACAGCAGTCTCCTCCCCAGCACTGTCTATAATCCTATCTAGGTGATGTGTGAGGTCTGCCACTTTCACATCAGGCAGGCAAGTTACCAGGCAGTTCTCACGTCCACCAGCCACCCTGCTATCTACATTTCTAATACTTGAATCACCAACTATGATGGCCGGCCTAACCCTTCCCTCCTGGGCAGTAGCTCTGGGAGACTTGTCCTCAGTGCGAGAGGTCAATGCATCACCTGGCGAGCAGGTCCTTGCGACAGGATCACTTCCTGCTACACCAGGTTGATATTCTCTTACTGGGAAACCTTTCTGATCCAAGGCAGCACTGGGGCTGCCAGACTGGATTTGGGACTTGGCTACTATGTCCCTGAAGGTCTCATCAATGTACCTCTCAGTCTGCCTCAGCTCCTCCATGTCTGCCACTCTAGCCTCCAGCGATTGGACGCATTCCCTGAGAGCCAGGAGCTCTTTGCACTGAGTGCACACATACAATCTCTCACTGGCGGGTAAAAAATCATAAGTGACACTCAATATTGCAGTGTCGTCTTTTCCTAGGTAGGGTTGTTGCTGTTTAAATGCTGTGAGTTAATGCTGTTATTGTATGGCAGGGTTGCTACACAGTTCTGAGTGTCTTTGTTATGCAGGGTCGATTTTAAAACAACATTGTGTATGTGAGCAAGGATTATTGATAACGCTCAACAAATTAAATGCTAACAAATTACACATGGTATACATTTTGTTCTGATATGCACCACATGTGCACAGTGAAGAAAGTTAAACAAAGTCACCCGTGTCTTTTTGAGGCTCCCCCCTCCCCCTCCCTCCGCTGCTGAGAAGATACGACCAACAGAAAATATCACCAGACTTAATAAGCAATAGTGTTCAATATGACTTCGAGCTCTGTGTGGTAGGGACATTATATATGGCATTCAAATGTCCAAAGTCCGCTGTTTAATACGAAAGGATGGAGAATACTGATTTATCAATAGTTCCTTGGTCATCATATTACGTATACTAGTCTTCCATTGTACCACCGAAGGCGCATCCGGCTGTCTCTAAACTCTCATAATATGGGCACTCGTGACCACACTCGCTCGTCTCCCTTCATTCACTTCTCAATAATTTCCAATAGACATAGTCGGGTTAAATAAGGCCGCAGCTTTATTGATACACCGGCCCGAGCCGTCATTTAACAATATACATTACATCCAGGTTTCAGCATCCCCGCACCCCGACCATCCGCCGCTCCCGGCAGGATGGTCATTACCAGCCGTCCGGCTCACTGATCCGGCCTCACACCCCCGGTTCGCACTCCCACCACTTGCTTGCAAGGAGCCGAACCCGGGTGGGCTCCCGCCGCCCACTTGCAAGGAGCCAGGCCCCCCGGGGTCTCCCGCCACCTTGCTAGCAAGGAGCCCCCATCGTTGACAACAGCCCCCCGTTGTCAACCTCCGTCCCGTACCAGCTGAAACCCCATAGTCTGACAACAACAACATTACGGCTCGGGCCAACCGCCATAGACACGGGCATACCATGCCCGTGCCCCCCAAAGATGCGGCCACCACCTAACGCGGGAACAGTTCCTCGAGAACCTCCTGAATGGTGATCAGAAAGAGGTCCGTCCCCAGAAAGGATAGGTGAACACCATCCTCCCGGAACAACCCCGAGACCTGCCCCCACGACCACGCATGCCGGATATGCCGGCCCCCCAGACGGGCCAACCAGGACCCGATCTGCTGGTTGGCCTTCGACCGGCTCCTGCGCCACATAACCTGGTCCCCAAGCGCCGGTCGCACAATGATGTCCGACCAACACAACACCGTGGTCGGCAGCAGGATGGACACCGTCATCAAGTCCTTCCGGACTATACTGATGAAGTGCTTCCCCGACATTGTACCCCAATCGTTGCCTCCCAAATGAACCACCAGGGCCCGCGGCGACCCCAGTCGCGCGCGCTCCCTGCGAACACAGGGGATCAACTCCTCCCAGCTCATGCCCCGCCGCCCCAGCCAGTACACCCGCACCCCTCTGCATGTCAAGTCCAAGTGTGGCCCGTAAGGTCGTCCGCAGGCATGTCTGTAGGCCCAGTGCACATACGAGTGCCCCAAGATCCATACGGACGTCCCCTCGGCCGCCGCACCTGCAAGGAAACAAGCGTTAGTCTACCACCAGGAGGGCCCGGGCCCCGGGCGAATATACCCCTGGAACGCCTGCGACCTCCACCTCCCAATCCGCCGGATTACCCCCTCCTCTAGCCCCGCGTGCGCCGCCGCAGTCGCCGCTCCAATCCTAAAGGAATGAGTCCCAAACCTGCTCGCATCCAGCCCTACAGCCCCCAACGCCCGGCGCATTAACGCCGCGAACTGATATCGCGTCAACGGGCGCCAATCCCGGTGCACCAAAAATGCCGCCTGAGCGTCCGGCCGCACCTGGCAATAACTCACCGCGTTCGCCACCGGACAAGTCCGTAAGCCGGGAACCGCCGTAAGCGCCACCGCCATCCCCCTACCTTTGCTGGTCCGTTTTAGACCGCGGAATCCGGATCACCACCGAGCTACTGGTCACCACCACGTGACAAGCCAGCAAACCCAGGCTGTCCGCACTCCCCGCTGCTCTGGCCACCAACTCGCTAACTCGAAAGGCGCCGAAAAAAGCGAACACAAACGCCACTCGGAATAGCAATGATTCGTACTCCGACGCACACAAACCCGCCAGCGCGTCCTAGAGCTGCTCTAAAATGTCATGTGTAATAGGTAATCTACCATCCCTCGGGCGTCCCGCCTTGCGCAGCCAGCCCGCCAGCAACCGCCGCACTACGAAGCGCCCTGAAGGGAAACCCCACCCGTGGGCCCTCATAAAAAAGGAGAAGCCCGCCAACTGTCTCCCCACGGCTGCTCGTGTGCGACCCCCCCGTCTGGCCCATACCACATAGTGCACCAACGCCGCGTCGATACTGGTCCCCCCTGCCACCCCAAGGCAGCAAAGAACCCCGCCACCGTTCTGGCGCCCCCTACATAACCTGACCAAGTCGACGGGGCTAGCGAGGCCCGCAGCAGTTCCCATGCTTCAGGGCACCAAACCTCCAAAGGGAAGGCGGCACTGGAGCTCCATACAGGTCCGCCTCCGGCGCCAGTTCTCGAAACAACTCCCACTTGAAACGAGAAAGGGAGTCAGCCACACTATTGTCCACCCCCGGTACATGCCGGGCCCAAACAGTCACGTTAATCATCATGCAACGTAATACCAGTTCCCGTAACAATTCGGACACCAACAGACACCGAGCCGCCCTTTTGTTAATGACCTCTACCACTCCCTGATTATTGCACCAGAACACCACCCGCATGCCCCTAAGCCGCTCCCCCCAAACATGCAGGGCCACCACTATAGGAAACAATTCCAGGAACGTTATATTACTCGTGACCCCCGCACTCGCCCAGTCCTCCGGCCATCGGGCCGCACACCATGCCCCTTGAAAGTACGCCCCAAACCCCACCGATCCCGCTGCGTCAGTCCACAACTCTAGCGTGTGATTGGCCAGGGGACTCGACTGCCAAATGGCTTCCCCGTTGAATCCTTGGAGAAACGTATCCCACAGCCTCAAATCCACGCGCATCGGCGCCGTTATCCGAATCCGATAGTGCCTCCGACGAACCCCGGACATCGCGTGTGAGAGACGCCGCAGGAACGCCCGTCCCATCGGGATCACCTGACACGCGAAATTGAGACTTCCCACCAAGGACTGAAGTTCTACCGTCGTCGTCTTAGGCCGTTCCATCGCTACTCGCACCGTCCCACGCAACTTCTCCACCTTATCCCGAGGCAACCGTGACACCATCGCCTCAGAGTCCAGTTCTATCCCGAGGAACACCAGCCTGGTCCTAGGCCCCTCGGTCTTGTCCGCTGAAAGCGGAACCCCGAACTCCTGCGCCACCGCTTGAAAACAGCCCAAACTCTCCTGACACACACCCGACGACGCCCTCCCTACGAAAAGGAAGTCGTCCAAATAGTGGACAATATCCGCCGAACCCGTCCGCTGCGCCACCACCCAATGAAGGAAGGTACTGAACGCCTCGAAATACGCGCACGCAATCGAGCAGCCCATCGGCATGCACTTATCAAAGTAAAACTCGCTTTGAAAGCGAAAACCCAGCAGATGAAAACTCTCTGGGTGCACCGGCAGCAACCGAAACGCCGTCTCCACGTCCGCCTTCGCCATCAAAGCCCCTCGACCACAACGCCGCACCACCTGCACCGCCGAGTCGAAGGAAGCATACCGTACCGCACAGCGCTCCCGCGGAATACCGTCATTCACCGAGCGCCCCTCAGGGAATGAAAGGTTGTGGATCAGCCGAAACTTCCCTACCTCCTTCTTAGGGATGACTGCCAACGGGGACAGCACCAAGTTAGGAAACGGCGCCACCGCGAACGGCCCCGCGATCCGACCCAACTCGATCTCCCCCCGTAACTTGTCCCGCACTACCTGCACCAACCGCCGAACCGATGGACAATTTGCCCCCCCGCCCTCCACCCCCCCCTCAGGACTCGGAATCTGGAAACCCGCTGTGAACCCCTCCCTCAAAAGTGCCGCCACCCGCCCGTCCGGATACGACCGAAGCCAGGGAAGCATAGCCGCCACCCTCACAGGCGTGACGGCTAGTCTCGACAGGCTACTTTCCGGAGCCTTTAGCAGCGGGAGTGACTCCCGTGCCCTCCGCTGGCCGCTTACCGCACCGCACCGCGGGGTGACTCGCTCCACAGGCGGAACACGCATGCCAGAACTTGCAGTCCGGGAAGAGGCAAGTGGCACGATTGTAACGCCAGCAAACATCGCTGCGTCCCGCGCTCGGCCTGGCCCCCCCCCACCGCGGGCGTCCCACTCCGAAAGGGCCGCGTCCCACCTCCCCCTCCCGCCGCCACCCCCAGACCGGAAGCCCCCGGCGACACCTTGGCAGCCATCTGCGTTAACCACAGCCCCACATCCTGGGAACCCCAGGACATGAACCTGTTCTCCTCCATGCGATCACGGAAGCGCTCGTCGTAGTTTAACCACGACCAGCCCTCGTATGTCTTACTTGCCGCCAAGATCCCATCCGCGTACGCCAGTAGCGGCCCGTACTGCGCAGGATCCCGATGCCCCACTACACTAGCCAAGCATAGGAACGAGCGCATCCAATTATGGATGTTGCGCGCCACCTTCTGCGAAACCCCCCCCCCCCCCCCCCCCCCGCCTGGGCGCTCTTCTTGCGCCGCTTCTTCCCCTTCCGGCGCCCCCTACGCCCCTCCATTAACTGAAAAATATCTATGAATTGGCGCCGCCGTATCCGACGCCGCAACGACCGAGGCACCTCCTCCCACAACTCTGTAAGGGCCACGAGCGCAGGAGCGCCCGGCACCGCCGGCCCCTTGTCCCCCACAACCACCGCCGCCCGCTCGCACGAGGAGGACGAAGAGGACGATGAAGAGGAGCTGGACGACGAGGAGTCCGTAGAACTCCCCCTGTCCCGTCTCCGGCGCTTCCGACCCCTACCCCTCCTGCCCCCCCTCCCCGTGGCCCCCCCCACCGCCGCATCCGACCCCCGCACCTCATCATCACCCCGCACAACCCTCGACGCTCCTCCAACCCCCACCACGCCGACAGTCGCCCCAACCCGCACACCCCCAAGCGGACGTGGAAAAATAACAGACTCACCTGCCGCTCCAGGGTCCCCCAGTCCTGCTCCTGGCTCCGGGGTCCGCACCGCCTGTCCTGGCCGCCCGACCCCAGGCGCCACGTTCCGCCAAGCCTCGCGACTGGACGACCCCGCCTCCGCGAGGTCCTCCTCCGCAGCTGCCCCCCGATCCAGCACCGCCATGCCGCGCCTGTAAATTGCCACGCCGACGGGCTCCCCCTCCGACTCCGCACTGTCCTCCTCCTCGCAGCCAGGTACCCACGCCGCCTCCTCCGAATCTGCGCCGCTCGGGTCTTCTTCCACCCGCTCCCGGGCCGCCATCGCACGCCGCTCCGCCGACTCTCGACCACCGCGCCCCCAACGCCGCCCGATTCGCACCCCGGCCCGCTCAACAAAATTCCCCAGCCGCTCTCCGCTGCGCCGCTGCACGAGTCTGCTCGTCGCGCGCACGCCCTCCTGACCCCCCAGCTCGTCCCCTCCCGCGACTCCACCCCCCCCTGCCAACCCAGCCTCTCGTTCCCCTGGTAACCCCCCCCACTGCCCAATCGCCGGCCCCTCCTAGGCGTCCTTTCCTAACCCCCCCCCCCCTCCTTATCTGACCGCGCGCTGACCCTACCTTGTGGGGCCCCCCGCTTACCCCCCCCTTTCCCCTGTTCCCTACTCGCTGCGGCACGGGCCCACATTACCCAGCCCGCCCGGAAACAAGTTCCAGCCGAGCTTCCAGAATGTCTGACGATGTTAAGAGAAACACTTTGTTTAACCACGCTTTGTGTATCTCTTTGGAGTGGAATGTTGCAGGGAATATCCCAAAGAGGGCTACCAATGGAGAACGGGGAATCTGGAAGTCAAGTACGGAACCAGCATTTCAATACACCTTTTTCCAACAGGACTGAATGTGCCCACATTGCCATAAAGAATGTCCTAGATGAGCTGTGTCCTGGTGGCATTTCACGCAAGTGTCACTATCGGTGACTATTGGCTAGCCATGCTTGGTATTGTGAAATATACATTCCGTATCAAGTTTGTATCTTTTTTCTCTAATGAATACAGGGGGCCCTTGAGTTACGACTGGCTCAAGTTACAACCAACTCAGGTTACAACCAACTTTTCCAGTCTTGAGTTACGACCAAAATTCTGGTTTTGAGTTATGAAAAGATTTTGAGTTACTAGATAGGTATTTATACCCCTATATGAGGCCCACATAGTTACTCGAGGTGAAGTGTAGGTATTAGTGTAGGGGTTAGGGGCCACTTTGACATGCAGAGTGTGGTGTACAAACAGAACAGTGCATTCTTGTGAAGATTTGATGACCTTCGGAGTGAGGAAACTCACCCAAAGATGAGATTTGTGCAATGTTCTCTCAACCTAGCTTGATGTTACCCAGGTAGAGAGTCCATATGCAGATATTGTAAAGGAATTGGTGGAGGAGGTGAAATTGTTGTTTCTGGTAGGCTAGGCACATTTTATAACTTTTTGGTGAGTACACTAGGAAATTATTGGTGTTTCTGGTAATTACAGACATTATACAACCATTTTTTTTATTATAGAATGGTTAGGTAAGGGGTGTTTTTGGGAGGTTTGGAATGCATTATGGGTATTTCCATTATTTCCTATGGAAAAAATAGTCTTGACTTACAACCAACTTGAGTTACAATCAGCTCTCTGGAATCAATTGAGTTCGTAAGTCAAGGGACGACTGTACATTACATGTGATTTTGTAGGTGTTATTAAAACTCTTAATAAAGGCTGACAATGAAAATTGAAAATTGAGTCTGCAATTCTTGCTTCCATTTACCCCATGCAGTATCTAAGGACCAATTATTGAACTTAATAACAAAGGCCTTATAAAAAAAAAAAAATGAAATTGAGTGTCTGCTTGGTTTCTCCACACCAAATCAATCTAGTAAAAATTGCCAGCGGAGGTCAAGCATGGCCTCCACCTCTAAGGCCTGCTTGTAATGGTGGGCCTGGGAATAAAAGAAAAGATTTGCTGGAGATAGGTTCTAACAATTGCTCAACTCTGGAAAAGATAGTAATGTCTTATCCACTTTGAACAATTGGGCAAAAAATATCAAGCCCCTTGAAGCCCATGCCTGAAAATGAGAGGGCCCCCATGCCTGGTAAAAATTCAGCATTCCCTAAAATTGGAAGAAAGGGGGAGGAACTAGCGGTCAACGACGAGTGGGACAGAAGCCATCTCCACATTTTACGGACAGGAGAAACAAAGATTGCAGACTGTACATGTTTCGATATCAACAAAGATTTTGCTTGAAGTGCATAACGCAAATAAATTGGAGCTGTCAAGCCCTCTTCTAGAAATGTTTTGGAATAAAAGTTTGTATTTAATACCAATCCCCTATATGGCGAAGGTTTATAGCATGGTTATACAATTATAAGTTGGGGGGGGGGGGGGGCGGGGTCCTAGACCTTCTTTCTGTAAAGGTTTCATCAGCACCTTCAAAGCCAGTCTCGGCTTCTTACCCCTCCATAAGAAACAACTGAATGACCTATGAATCCTCTTTATCGTAGCTTCTGAGAGATAGATAAAGATAACTCCCAATACATATAGCCAATGAGGTAAATTTGTCATTTTCAGCAGGTGAATGCAACCCAACAAGGAGAGAGGTAGGTGGCGCCATGCTAACAGGAAGCTCTCTGTTTTTTGTTGTAATATAGTGATATTGGCAGAGTAGAGACGAGAAAGATCTCCTGGAAGCCAAATTCCCAAATATTTTATTTGATTACCAGCCCATTTAAGAGGGAAATGATTACCCCATAAATTAACATCCCAAGAACCTATAGCCATAGCTTCCGATTTGTCTAAGTTTAATTTAAAGCCTGCCAGGGGACAGTAGATTGTGATTTTCTCTAGTGCTGCCTGAAAGGAGTGAACTGGATCAGTAATATGGAGCAGGAGATCGTCCGCAAATGCAGCTACCTTAAAAGGTGGCTCTATCAATATTAATCCCCTGTGTATCTTTAGAAAGAGTTAGCCTTTGAGGAGAGGTCCAATGTGAGTACAAAAAGAAGAGGTGACGGGGGCATCCCTGGTGCATGCCCCGAGACAGGGTAAAAGATTTTGAGTATTCCACATTAACCAATATGGCTGCTTGTGGTGTAAAGAGCGAGCAAAAAAGAAATGAAGCGCTCATGAAACCCATATTCTTGCAGTTTTTCGAAGAGAAATGTTCAATTAGTCCTGTCAAAGGCTTTTTCTGCATCAAAGCTAATTAGGAGAGAATTTAGACTTTTTTAAGAGAAAGATCTATAGATGCTAGCACCTGCCTAACTGTCCTTGACAAACCCCATCTGGGATGGGGATATAAGCTGAGGTAAGAATGTTGAAAGGTGGTCTACCATGATTTTTGCCAGAAGCTTTACGTCACAGTTTAGGACTAAGATCGACCTGTATGAGCTTGGCATAGTAGAGTCACGTCCTGGTTTTGGAAGGACACATATAATGGCTTAATTAGTTTTCCACTCCTTAGGGCAGAGCTTTCCAAACTTTTCATGTTGGTGACACACTTTTTAGACAAACATAATTTCGGGACACAGTAATTCAGTCTACTAGCAAACCAGAGGTTAAAGGTTAAACGAACAAAATGTATTTCGACAATTTATGTATGTTTCCTTAAATATATACATAATAAAATGTTTCACGACACAACCTATCTTGTGAAAATCTTTCATTTATATTAAAAATATATAATATTCCAAGATTAATGTTATTGTTATAATTTATGAGTAACAATAATAAAACAAAGTTATTGTATTATTCAATTTACCTCTTTAATGAGATATATGAGCTTGATGGGATGAGCACAGCTTTTGAATATTTGGTGTTAATAAGAAAGTCCAAAGGGTCTTCTGCGTAATTTTAAAAAGCTGGCCAGTTTCACACTATAAAATTATTTGATAGCCTCATTCAACGAATTCTATATGGCTATGAGAGTGAAGACTGGAATTTATAGGAAGGGACAGAATGTCAATATAAATCCTGCACCTCCAGTTCTGTAACTCTGTGCATCCACTGAAATTCCCCCAAACAATGGAGCTTGAATGTTTCCCTTACAGCTCATCATACTAAAGATGTTTTCAAATTCTGGTGTCACCTCATAGTAACAGCAGCACAAACACCTTCCACTGCCAGGCACATTGTGAACGAAAATAAAACCTCGCAAAAAAAAAAAGACACTCAAAATCTATACTGCAATCCCATCATAACATAACAGTAATAACACCAAGGACTCAAACAACAATAACCCTACCTGTGAAAAAGCAAGGGTAAATATTATACTGGGTCCTAGAATACCAATACTCCACCTACTGAGGAAACAAAACAAACCCGATTGCTATAGATCCCTATGCTAGTGAATTTCTCATCATGGTCACACACACAGAGCAGAGACAGACCCTCACCAAATACAGAATACAAAATAAAGGAGCACAAATTAGACAAAACCTGAAATGGAAACCCCAAGAAGCCAGACTCTGTGTATTAATAATGGAAAAACAGAACCACCATTCCTCATAAAACAAATAAAATCAAGAAACATAAAGCATCAGTTATAATAGTAAACCATACTAATAAAAGAATATTTTAAAACTACTGATAAATAGAATTTCTATTCATTAAAATCATATACATTTTTTACAATTTCCTAAACACCAATAAAATATTTCAAAACAGCACATATATCAAATAACACCCAATAATTAAAACTAATAAGGATTTTAAAAAGCCCCTGCTGTCCATACGTGGGAGCTCTTGATTTCCAGTCACCCTGATATTGTCAAGGATTAGGAGGTTATCCTCTCTCTCTCTCACACAGACTCACATTTCCATTCTCTCTCACGCATATACTGTCACATACATACACATTCATGCTCTTATACCCACCATAACCTCTCGCTCTCACAGACACTGACACACTCTCAAGCTCTAAGACACTCTCTCTCCCTCCACACACACACACCCCCACACAAACTCTTACTCCCCTGGATTTTCTCATACATACTCTGTCTGGCTCCCTCACATACACACACACCCAGGCAAGCTCCCAGTCATTCTCACACACTGAAACTGACCCCCAGGCAGGCTTCCATTCAATTTCACACCACTCCCTCAGGCATGCACACATTCATTCTCACACACACAGACCCCCAGGCAGGCACCAATTCATTCTCACACACACATACACCACACACAGGCCGGCACCTATTCTCACATACAAACCCCAGGAAGACACCCATACATTCTCATACACAGACACACCCTCAGGCAGGCACACACTAAAGGCAAACCCCCTCTCTTTCTTTTGCCAGCAACCTCGGAGCCTCTCTCATTCCTCTGCTGCCACTGTCACTGCTGCCGCAAGGCTATTGGGGAGGCGCTGATTGCTGCTATTGGCACTGAAGCCCATTCTGCTGCCTCCTCTGTGCAGGCCCCATGGGTTTCCACTTCCTCCATGTTGATCTCGTACATTGTGAAATCAGCATAGAGAAAGTGCTACTCTTGCACATTACCAAAGATTACATGTGCCAATCAGTAAAAAGTAATTTATTTCTTTTTTTTTTACCTTTGCTGTCTGATCTTAGTTTTCTAATCGGTTGGTCACAGGCTTTTTTGTTCCACCTCCCCTTTCTTATTTTTTTGCCAATTCCTTTCATATTGTCTTTTTTTCTATTTCTTTTCTCTCCATCTATCTTCTTCCCTCAAACATTCAGTCAGGTTCTCATTCTCACATGCTTTCTCTCTCTCACACACTCACAGGCTCTCTCATACAATCATTCATACAGTCTCTCTCTTGCACATGCTGTCTGACTCTCACACACCCAGGCTCTCTCTCACTCCCACATGCTGTCTTGCTCAAGCACAGACTCTCACTGTCACATGCTCTCTCTCATACAATCATTCATACACACAGGCTCTCACTGTCACATGCTGTCTCTCTCACACACACACACAGGCTCTCTCACATGCTGTCTCTGCAAACATTCAGGTCCTCACTCCCACACACAATCTCTCAACTCACCTCATACACACACACAATCGCTCAACTCACCTCATTCACGCACACAATCGCTCAACTCAGCTCACAGACGCACACAATCGCTCAACTCAGCTCACAGACGCACTCTACGGGCCCTCAGCCTCTCTCTTACCTCTGGGCCTTCTCTTCACGGGTCGCTGCAGGATGGGCTCTGCAGCGGCCCTGATCTTCTCGGGCCGATCCGCGGTGGGGACCCTGCTACCGGGCCTCCTCCTCTTCTCTCCCCGCTGCAACAACGCTGCTGCTCCTCTTCTGCACGCCTGACGCTCCTCCCCCTTTCTGCCCGTGTGGCTCCGGCAACATTTTTCTTCCGGGGCCGCATGGGCAGGAAGGAGGAGGAGCACCTTCACGTTTCGACGTGACCTTTTTCTTCTTCGGGCCATGGTGAGGTAAGCTCCACCACGGCCATGCCAATCTTCCTGCTGTGTGTCCGCGGCACACAGCACAGCGATTCTTTACTGCTCAGCCGCCAGTGGGATGAGGTCCACCGGCGGCTGCATTGGCTCCCACTTGCCGGTGTGTCACGTGCACCGGGCTTGCGCGACACACCAAAGTGTCGCGACACACACTTTGGAGAGCTCTGCCTTAGGGGGTTCTGCCGAGAGGGCATCAAAGAACTTGTTTAAAGATGAGCAGGTTCTCTCAGATAGAATCTTATAGAACTCATTAAGTAGACCATCTGGTCCGGGAGATTTACCCAGAGTTAGGCTCTTGATTGCAAGCATCAATTCCAAGGCCGTAATCGGGGAATTTAGCTGCCTAAGGTTATCCTCCGAGCGCAGAGGTAAAGAGATTGATGCCAAGTAATTCTGGATGGAGGGAGTCTCACAACTTTCAGAACTAAATAGGTTCTGGTAATACCTGTAAAAATTGTATCCAATCTCCTGGGAAGAATGTTTAAGAGAGCCCATATGATCCTGTAATGTCAAGATATGGGTGTCGCGTCGCCCCCCCAAGCTTTAATGAGGTATGGCTAAAAGTTTCCCAGCTCTGTTACCATACTGGAACAATTTATACTTGTAATACATAAACTTTTTATTTTTTTTGATTAATTAGCTCAGTTAGTGATCTGAGCTGAGAAAAATTGAATTTGGTTAGTAACTGAGGGATCTTGGATGTAATGCCTCTTTGCCCTTTGCAGCTGCTTTTCTAATTGTAAAATGGTGCTAGCCGTCTCTTTTTTTTTTTTTTTTTCACAACATAAGCGATAACCTCCCCATGCATCTTTGCTTTTGCAGTTTCCAGTATAGGATGGGCTGGTCCTAATGTCTTTCTTTAAAGTGGGCAAATTCCCGTCATTTGTCTCGTAGATATGTATGAAATACAGTGTCATAGTAAAGGTATGCTGGGAATTTCCATCTCTGGTTGGCCCCCAAGGGAGAGATCCCTGCTATATCAAACCATATCGGCACATGATCTGAAACGGCCATAGGTCCTATCTCGGACCCACACACCCGTGGAAAGAAGGCTTTGCTAACAGGTAGTTTAGCCGGGACTTTGAACCATGCGCTCACAATATGTGGGTATAATCTTTGTCCGAAGGGTGGAGAACTCTCCAAATATTCACTAGGTCTAGGCTGTTACACAAGAGTGGTAGTCCTCGTGTAGTGTCACCCCATAACAAGGTTCTAGGTGGTTGTCGGTTGTGTTGTCCAACACCATATTGAAATCCCCCCCCCCAGATAACAGGTAAATGCGAGTATGTTAAGAGAGCATTTAAAATTTTAGTAAAGAAAGAATGTGAGTATGTGTTGGGGGCGCGTACATTCCCCAGTAAGAACTGCTTGCCAAATAGCTCGGCTACCACGAAAAGGTATCTAGCCCCTGGGTCTACCACTGAATGTTTTACTTCACATACCAGGGCTGTGTGAAAAAAAAGACAGCCACCCTGGCCCCGCGATGAGAGGAAGAGGCAGAAAAAACCTGACCTACCCATTGCTTCTGCAACGCCTGTTCTGTTTCTGTGAGCCTGGTTTCCTGTAGGAACGCAATTTCTGCATGAGATCTGTGCATAGCCTGCAATATTTTATATCGTTTGGTGACCGAGCCAATTCTGCAAACATTCCAAGTGACACATCTATGATTAGCCATAGGTTTTTTGCGAAATGAGTTCACAAATTAAGAGAGAAAAACAATGCTTCCAAATGGAAGATGGGTCCCCCAGCCTAGACCCATCCCCTCTCCCATGCAGAAAGGAAAGAAGAGACAAAGCACATCCATACCACACATAGTTGGAATGGTTTACCCCTTTGGAGCATTGTACTATTGGGAGACTACAGGAACTAATCGAGCATTGAACACTTAATAGTTGCCTAAAGCCTAATCTCTGCAGCCAGTCTCCACCCCCCCCCCCCCCCCAAAAAAAAAAAAAAAAAGACCCAGTTTTGAAGGCCTTCTGAAAAGTGATTGGTCCTTTCACTGACATGTGACAGTAAAGGGACCAATCGGCAATAAGTGGAGTGAATAAATTAATATTAAGTGCCCAACACTTTAATATTGATTTATCAACTCCTTCTGGTGCCCATAGTCAGGTTCAAAGAATGGACACTGAATTTATCAGCATCCATTTTCCTAACCCCTGCATGTGTGCTGGTTAGGAAAACGGGATGGTGATAAATTCAGCGTCCGTTTTCTTAACTGGGGGACAGCCACTGTCAGTGGACCTCTCTCCGGCTCACGCTGTCAAGGAGGCTGAACACACAGCACCCGCTTTCAGCACAACTTTTTTGCATCGGCCCCCTAGTCAGTCACTCTAGGTTTCATACCAAGAGTGCTCAATTTATTTATGTCTCCTGTGCAGAACCATGTCAAATGTCTTACTGAAATCATAGTAAACTATGTCTAGCACTTTTCCTTGATCCAACTCTCTAGTCACCCAATCAAAGAAATTGATCAGATTTGTCTGACAAATTCTACCTCTAATACAGATCATGCAATTCATTGAATTCCAGAAACCATACTGAATTCTTCTGTTTTAGCAGTGATTCCATTAATTTGTTCACTACAGAGTTCAGACTAACTGGTCTGTAGTTCCCAGCATCCTTTTTACTTCCACTTTAATGAATAGGAACCACATCTGTCTCTCTCCAGTCTTCTGGAACTACTCCTCCTGACTCTAAAGAAGCATTGAAAAAGTCAACTAGTGGAACTGCCAGGACTTATCTGAATTCCTTCAATACCCTCACAGGTATCTCATCTGGCCCCATCGTGTTATCTACTTTTAAGTTTAGTTAGCTCTTCACGAGCACACTGTTCTGAAAATTGACTAATATTTACCTCACTTCCAATCTCATTTGGATATGTGTACAGAAGAGAGAGGAGTCGACAATGACCCTCAAGGTTATGGGTTGAGTGGACTAGGAGAATGACAGTGTTATCTACAGAATTAGAAAAAGAGGGAAAAGGGGAATTGGGTTTGGGGGAAAAAAAATAAGGAGCTCTGTCTTGGCCATGTTGAGTTTATGTTGCGCCCATCGGTTGCAGTCGGCTGTGCCCTCTATTGCTCACCTTTTCTCTGCCTGACTCAGTCCATTTTGGTAAGATGGCTGCCTCCGCTTCTCCACACCGAACCCTCTGGTGTCCCCGGGCCGGCATGGGCGATTGCGTTCGCCATCTTTCTCCAGGAGTCACCTAGGGCATGCGTGCGTGCAGCCCCATCCTTTACATGCATCATGGCGGGAACCTCGGGGGCGTCCCCACCGCATGACGTCACTAGCATGGGTATTTAAACTCCATCCACAATTCCTATTACGAATTAGCAAGGAATCCTCCATGCTGATCTCTCCATGTTACCAGACGCTCCCGCTCTGTGTACTCTCGCTCCAGGATGAGTTAAGGTACCCGCTCCTCAGGGGCCTTGCCTCTCTCCTCTTTATCCTCTGGGGGTTATCTGCTACCAACAAGGACACCTAAGGTACCCGCTCCTTGGGGGCCTTGCCTTGCTCCTATCTTCCCTTCGGGGTTGCCTATTTATTGCCAGGACGCCTACGGTACTCGTTCCTCAGGGGCCATGTTCGTCCGAGACCTCCGCTCCTCGGGGCCCTCCTACTACACCTACCAGCATCAGAGTGAGTACTGCCACTTCAGTTCTGTCTTGCTTTGTCTCATCTCTCTTTCCATAGATCTTCGGCCTACCCTGCACAGCGGGCTTGGTGAGACTGTGGAACTGCCTTTTCCACCCTGCAACCTAAAGACAGAACATTGCCATCTGGTGTCTTCTCTCCTAGCTGGGATCATCACCCTGCTTTGGGTTACCATCTACATTTCAGTACAATAAAGCTATATCTATGTTTCCATCTCTGCCTAGAGCTAGCCTATTGCTGCAATTCCCCACAGGGCAGAGCCCTGTGGGAGGTGTCACCTCTTACAGCAACCAAGGGCCCATGCTTCAATGACCAAAGTACAACAGTTTAAAGTGGCAGTGGGACATCCAGGCAGCAGTGTCAGATAGGATGAGATTTGGACCTGCATTCCTGATGACATTTCTGGTGTAGAGGTAAATCTGGGAATCATCAGCATAAAGGTGGTATTGAAAGCCTTGAGAGGATATCAGAGCTCCATGGGATTTAGTATACAGAAGAGGGCCCAGGACAGTGTCCTGAGGCACACCAATTGATAGTGAGGTGGTGGTACAGGAGGAGCTGCCAGAAGACATTAAAAGTATGATGGGAAAGCTAAGAAGAGGACTAAGGCAGAACTGATGCCTGAAATCCAAGTGTGGATAAAGTATTTAATGGTGATCAACATTGTCAAAAGCTGTAGATAGGTCAAAGAGGATACAGACTGAGTAAAGGCCTTTGGTTTTAGCCATAAACAGGTCATGGAAATTTTGGCAAGAGCTTGTTCTGTGTAATGTAGAGAGTAAAAACCAGACTGGAGTGTATCAACAATGGCTTGAAATGAAAAAAAGTCAAGACAGCAGAGGTAAACAGCACATTTAAGTAGTTTGGAAACAAGGGAGGAGGGAGATTGGAAGATAGTTAGCAGGGCAGGTAGAGTCCAGTTAAGGATTTTTGAAGAGTGGTGTGATCACAGCCTATATGAAAGCAGTAGGAACAATTGCAGTGGAAAGCGATTTTGAAAATGTGACAGATGAAAGGAATAACTGCAGTGGAAATAGAGCTGAAGAACTGGGGGAGGATGGGGGTCAGAGGAACAAGTAGAGAGCTTGGAGCGGAGAGATGATGCATAGCTTTCTCCAATGTGATTTCAGAAAATGAGGAGAGGGTGGCAGAGGCCATGGGAAGGGTAGAGGAATGAAGTGGTCGAGAGCTTGAGTCTAGTTTTATGAACCTTGTCATGGAAGTAGTTAGCCAAACTCTGGGCAGAGTAAAAATGGGGGCAGGCAAGCAAAGGCAGTGAGGGGAGGGAATTGAGTGTAGCAAAGAGACAGCAAGGATTAGATGCAAGAATGTTTGTCAAATAGACATAGTAGTCTTGCTTGGCAAGCGAAATAGCAGGCTGGAAGGTCAGAATGAATTTGAAATGTATGAATTTACACGGGCATGAAATTTTAACCAGATACATTCTGCAGAGTAGGCACAGGAAAAAGGAGGTGAATTCTGGGGGTGCGCCAAGACTGGGGTTTGGTACGCCTTATAGGACAGATAAGGGGAAGAGTAATAGTGTCTAAAGCAGAGGACAGTATAGTGTTAAGAAGAAGCTGCCCCATCAACTGATTGGGGGGCACAGAGTAGTGTACAGGAATAAGTGTTGACAGCCTGAAGATTCCTGAAGGTGGTGGTGGTGACCGGATGAGGCTGTGGGGCAGGAGAGTTTAGTATGTAAGTTATCAGATGATGTTTGAGAGACATCAGTTAGAAGAAAGGACTAGGTCAAGGC
The DNA here is from genome assembly GCF_901001135.1 of Rhinatrema bivittatum. NCBI lineage: Eukaryota > Metazoa > Chordata > Amphibia > Gymnophiona > Rhinatrematidae > Rhinatrema > Rhinatrema bivittatum. The sequence continues at coordinate 453,190,602 of NC_042616.1, forward strand.
AGTGGCCATGCTTGTGAGTAGAGGCAGAAGAGCAGAGCTGAAGATCCAATAAGGAGGTTAAGGCAAGGTGTTTTGAGGCATAAGAATCAGAGGGGTTGTCAACGTGGAGGTCAAAGTCCCCAAGAAAAAGAGAAAGGGAATATTGTTCAAGGAAGCAGGAAAGCCAGGAATCAAAAAGTCAGTGAGAAAAGAGGAGGAGGATTTATCAAAGGGTTGATAAGTGACAGTTACCTGGAGGGGTAATGTGGTGAATATGGAGTGGGCCTCAGGAAGAAAAAGGGTGGAACTGAGGTAGAAGAGTTTGAAACATAAAGGAGGGAGGAGAGCAGCTGTCCAACGCCATCAGTATGGCACACACTAGACAGGGCAGAAAACAGAATGGCAGGTTGAGGTGAAGAATGCAGAGAATGGGGACAATAGACCAGGTATTAGTAGTGGTTTGCAAAAGTGAATAAGATTGGGAAGGGTTAGCTTCAGGAAGAGTAGATGGTCAGCTCGTGGAAGCCCAAGGGGATTAGAGTGTCCTCTGAGCAGCTCAAGCTCAAAGTAAATTGTGACTTCCAGCGTCAACCACTGAAGCAGATAAGCTATAACTTCCCAGTATCTGACTGGAGGAAGTATGGAGGTGGGAGCAGCTCAGGCCCAGGGTGAGTTGTGGTGACTTCCAGGAGTTGACCACTGAGGCAGCTGGGAGAAGTATGCAAATGGGCTGCAGCTTCCTCAGTATCTTGCCAGCTACTCAAGAAGTGCAGGGTGGGAGCAGCTCAGACCAGAGGTGGGATATGGTAACTTTTGGGAGTCTACTGATGTAGCTGGGAGAAGCTGCGAGCTCCCCATGTTTGTAACACACTGCAAATGCTCTGGGAGTGATGGGGTATGTAATAAGAATAAAATTGTTACTCTGGCTCCTAAAATTGTTGGCTAGTGCTCATATTTTCTAAATAGCTTTCATTGCCGTCATCATTTGTTTATTTATATTCTACCGTACTACTCCTTCTCAGAAAACAACATGGATTACAACAGTATCAAAACAAAACAACAAAAAGTACACATTAAAAACATGTCAATCAAGCAATAAAATTCATAACAAAATTTAATTTACAAAAATATAAAACATAAAAATGGAAAACTAACAATGCCCATTATGAGGCCTCTTACATGCATTCACTTATTTTACAGTAAAATCACTTTGAGAGCTGCCTGTGTGTGACTTTACAGACAGAAAAGGTATGAACTGCTTGTTATGGGTTTAGCATCTCTTAAACCTGTATATGAGACATTTGTATAAGTGCAAGTGATCCATAAGTGTGAAAATCGCAGATCAGTAGCCAATGTCTTGGTACTGGTGTAGCCAGCAGGGTATTTTTTTTTGTTTGTTTTTTTTAATTTCATGTTAACAGTTCAGCACGTTTTCAAAGAATCTTTCAAATGGAGTGTTCTGATTCCAGAGGAAAATATTTTAGACATCTGGGCTTCATTACTGACTCAGGCTGGGTGAGGTCAGTGCTTCTTAGGGGACATGGAACAAAGCACCGATCTTTGAGAGACACCTTGTGGCCGAACAAAGAGAAGCAATTCAAGAAGTGGCTCTTGCCAGAAACTGCCTCCTCATTTCAGCCACAACAGGATCTGAGCCTGCATTTGCAATTAACCAGGGATTTAGTTTCCTTTTATGCCTCTTCCCAACTCACTCAGCCCAGTCATAACAATGACGGGCTTCAACTCAGGACCATGCACCAGGGTTCCTTCTGGAACTAATGATCAAGAGCCTTCAATCCAGCCACTAGGTGTCGCCCTTGTGTGATGACAGAGACTCTGCAGCATCCCCAGCTCCAGCCAACCTGGGAATCAAAGCTAGGTTATCCTTATGGCAGTGGGCAACACTGCCACTGAGCTAGCCCCTGAGGAGGATTCAATTTTATAGGCCTGCATAACTGCCTTGTGATGACAGAGGGATGGACAAGCGTAAGGAGAGAGACTTTGCTTGACGAGGACTAGAGAGATGACTTCATGCCTGATGACAGCCCTTGAGAAACCTGCTTGTTAAATGCAAGCAACCTTAACAGCTTTGCCAGTGGGAGAGGGAGCAGCTACCACCTAGAGTTGCCAACTGTACTGATTTTTTTTCCGGACTGTACAGATTTTGGCAGGAGGGTTAAAATGTTCGGCAATGTCCTGATTTTAGCTGCAGCTTAGCATCTGATCCTCCGCTATGATTATGCAATGCTGCATGTGCAATATGTGTTAGATGTACTTATTTTATATCACTTAAATAGATTTCAGTCCACGATTTAATCAGAGGCCTAAAACATTTTACAAAACAGTAGTTTGGCCCTTGGGCTTGTAAAAACAAATCTTTTTTTGGCATTAAGAAGTTTTAAAACAAGTGGTGATAATATGAAGCTCCAAAGGGGTAGACTCGGGAATAACAGGAAATATTTCTTCCCAGAAAGGATGGCAGAGGTATGGAACAACCTCCCAGTGGAGGTGATTTTTACTCTTTTTTTTTTTTTTGCCCCAGTGCAAGAAATCCAGGGACAAGTACAGAAGTGAAGGGAAAGTCAGAGATGAACTGGGAATATTGACACTGTAGCAGGAATTTAATGGGCCCATTAGAGATGGGGGTGGAAGGGAAATAGATGGGCCCATTAGAGATGGGGGTGGAAGGGAAATAGAACCAAGGGCTAAGAGAAACAGATAAGTATGAGAGAAAAAATGTGTGAGGCTTGCTGGGCAGACTGGATGGGCCGTTTGGTCTTCTTCTGCCGTCATTTCTATGTTTCTATGTTATCAGCTGTTCTATTCTGTACTTGTGTAACCCCCATGCAGGTAAATTTTGAGAAATCCAGGGCTCACACATCATATTAGAGCTAAGCTCCTATAAATACTACTCCACTTCTTTTTTGGCCCCAAATGGTGGATTCTCCATAGGGGGAGGGGGAGGATAAACCTCCAAGTCCCTGGATGTTAAGTACATAAGAGCATAAGAAATTGCCATGCCGGGTCAAACTAAGGGTCCATCAAGCCTAGCATCCTGTTTCCAACAGAGGCCAATCCAGGCTACAAGTACCTGGCAAGTACCCACATACTAAGTAGATCCCATGCTACTGATGCCAGTAGTAGCAGTGGCTATTCCCTAAGTAAACTTGATTAATAGCAATTAATGGACTTCTCCTCCAAGAACTTATCCAAACCTTTTTTTTTTCAATTTGAGATTTATTGAATGTTGCAACAGAACACATGTACAATAAAAGCTTATCTTCCATTCAATTCTGGTTTTAAAATGTAAGAATTACCTCCCCTCCCACCCCCCAATAACCTTTATATCGAACCCAAACATAAAGAAAAGGCAAATAAAGCATCACCATCTACAATCCCTTCCGATTCTAATGGTACAAGGTGAAGTAGTAGAGTGCATCAAGTAAAGTGAAAGAAAAGAATACAATGGCCTAAAATACCCAACTTTATATCACTCATTCTTACAGTATACAAATATGTAAAATAAAATTTTCATACAAAAAGGTGACCAAAGCCAATACAAAATAGATCATAAAATGGAAGCCTAAGTTGATGACAGGGATGCCCGCCAATCCACATCGGATCTTCCGAAAGGAAGACATCTGGTTATGCAAAGAAGCCTTAATGAACACTATACGATAGTGAGTATGTAGTCTAAGAAGAACATCTGACATAAGGGACTTTTCCTTGTTTCCAGAAAGCTGCCAAGTCGCAGCGAGCCATTATAAAAACCTGGAGGCAAAATCTCTGCCGAAATTTGTCCAAAGTCTCATTGGGGAAATTGAGCAAAATATGGCAGGCATCCGAATCAACTCTCTCCCCCAAAATCTAGTCAGTGATCTGTTTCCAAAAATCAAAGACTGATGCACATGTCCACCAGATGTGAAGGAAATTGCCGACCTGCCCACACTTTCTCCAGCAACCGTCCTTTGCACTGGGGTACATAACATGCAGCCTAACTGGGGATAAATACCAACGAAACAGTAGTTTATAGCACTTCTCTTCCAATGCGGCTGATATGGAAAACTTTCTGGCATGCAAAAAGCTGAATACCGATCATCTGTACTCAAGACCACCCCCAAGTCCTTCTCTCAAGCAAGAATATGCTTAAACAGCGTAGCAGGTTCCTTGTTAAGTAACGTATAGATTTTTTAAGCCATTTCCTGCAGATGATCCACATTATCACAATAATGTTCAAATACAGATTTGCTCCTTCCCAACATAGATGTCAAAAACTGGGAGGACACAAAATGACGCACTTGGGCAAATGCCAAAAAATCCGTAGTATTTAAATTATATATTTTTCAGCAAAAGTGCCTTGTGATATAATGCTGTCCCTAAAGAGATGATGTTCAAAACAAAACACACCCCGCTGTTTCCATATCTCAAAAGGGCCACCTAATAAACCAACCAGGAAGGTAGTATTATGAAAGAGATGAGATGAGAAAAAATAACTCCCCTCCCAGTTTGAATTTTCACTGTGCCCACACCCTCAGGGTATCAGATAGCGTAATGGGGAAACATTGCAATGGTCTCCAAGTAACACTCGGTTGCCACGGTAAAGCTGACAGAGGCATTAACCCAATCAACGATTGCTCAATTTTAACCCGTTTTGTAGAGGCTTCCCTAAAAATATCCAGCAAAGCTCTTAGTTGAGAAGCAGCAAAATACCAGTGAAGATTAGGTACCCCAAGCCCCCACGTAGTTTAGGTTGATAAAGCACCAATCTCAACACTCTTGGAGGTCGGCGTTTCCAAATGAAATCCTGCACCTTTTTCTGCCAATTGCATAATATAGCAGCTGAAATAAAAATTGGCAACGTAATAAAAAGATTATAATAAACGTGGTAGAATATTAATTTTTCTAATTGCAATGCACCCCAGCCAAGAGAATCTCTCTCTGTGCCATTTATTTAAATCTTTATCTATTTCCTTCAATAAGGGAACATAATTTAGACAAAATAAATCCGAAATGCAAGATCCAATACGTACTCCTATGTATTTAAGGGAAGACTTGGCCCATTTAAAGAGAAACTGTGACCTCAAACATACATGAGAAGCTGGTAGGTTAACGTTTAAAATGTCTGACTTATCATAATTAACCTTAAAGCCAGACACTGCACTAAATTGATTTAATTCAGTTACCAAGCTTGCTAATGTCACTGTGGCGTCCGGTCTCAGATGGCTTTGCCCTGTATGCCTCACCTTGTTCTCGGCTCCTCCCGCTTAACTTGGGAAAATGGCTACCGCTGCGTCTGCAAGCTGCCCTCTCCGGCGTCCCCAGAACGGCTATGGCGTTGCCTCCAGCCATGTTCCTCCCTAGGTCCTACTAGGGTGCGCGCGCGCTACCCACATCTTTATTTGAGCATTGGTGCGAACCTTGGGGGCATCCCCCTCGAGTGACATCACAATATCCAGGTATTTAGCTTGCCCGAATTTGCTAGCTAATCGCGTTAGAAAGGCCTGGATTTCGGATTGGACTCCGCCGGTCTACACTGCTCTGCTGCTTCCGTGCAGCCGCTGGAAGCTTTCCCTCTGCCCTTCGGGGTAACTACTAATCTGGGTACCCGCTCCTCGGGGGCCCTTCTTCTTCTTTCAGGTGCCCTACTGGGATCAGGTACTCGCTCCTCGAGGGCCTGCTCTCCCTGCCTCGGTGCCTGGAACCATCTACTTCTGCCTGGTGGAAACCTTCTACGTCACAGCTATCATCTAGTGAGTAATCTAATTCTCAGTCTATCTCATCTACAGCTTTGCCGTGCTGGGAACCCTACACCGGAACCTCCCTATACCAACTTGGGGAGAAGGGTCCCTCTGCCGAGGGTCCCTGGACTGCTACTTCAGAACCTGCTCACTACTGCCACCTCTGGTGGCTTACATTTGCTGTTTAATAAAAGACAATTCAGTGTTTGTGTGTCTTGAGTCTAACCCAGTACTGTGGCTCCCCATGGGGCTCCTCCCCGTGGGCATGGTCATCTGTCACAGTACCTAAGAATCCACCCAAACACCTTGAAACCCTAACAGTCACCTGTGCCTATTTTTCTAAAATATTCTCTTCGGCAGAGAAAAATTATTCCATTGGTGATCGAGAGCTTTGGGCCATTAAGTTAGCTCTCGAGGAATAGTGACACTTATTGGAGGGAGCTATATATACATCACTATCTATACTGACCATAAGAATTTGGCGTATCTCTCTCACGCACAGCGCCTGAATCCATGACAAGCTTGTTGGGCCTTATTCTTTAGCCACCTGCCTCTAACCCTTGAGGCTGCAGAGGCTGATCGCCCTGGTTCAAAGACTAGACGAAAGTCTTTAAGGAAATGATCCAGGTTATTCATTAGTGGATTATCTCGCTCCCATAATGGAGAAGCCCATGTCAAGGCCGGACCCTCTAAGAGGGAAAGAATGAATGTGACCTTGGTTTTGTAGGAGGGGAATAATGGAGATTGAAGTGAGAAGTGCATTTTACATTGGTTTATGAAACCACGACACTGCTGCGGATCTCCACTGAAATGGGGAGGAGGAGACAACCAAATAACAGCACTGGGTGGAGGAATCATTGGAGGTAATGGTGGAGTGGCTATGGCCAAAGCATCCATACGAGCTGCCAGTCTTTCCAAACCTGTAGTCTGTAGAAGCTGTCTTTGGTAGTTGTGTTGACCATTTTTTTAAGGTTTAGTCGATTGTCTATTATTGCCCCAAGGTCTCTAACGTGCGTACAGGTGATGTGAGCATTGTGAGGTGAAGGTGGAGGAAGCTTGTTTTCATTTGAAGAGATGAGGAGAAGCTCTGTCTTTGAGGCGTTGAGGACCAAGTTTAAGCTGTTGAGTAGATTAGTAATGGATAAAAGGCAGTTATTCCAATAGGTGAGAGCTTTTGAGAAGGATTCTGTTATAGGGATTAGAATCTGTACGTCGTCTGCGTACAGATAGTGAATTAGGTTGAGGTCTGTAAGTAGTTGGCAGAGGGGGAGGAGGTATATGTTAAAAAGGGTTGGAGATAAGGATGATCCTTGTGGTACGCCAAGGGAAGATTTTGTTATAGGTGACTCCTTATTATTGATTTTGACTTTGAATGTTCTATTGCTGAGGAAGGACTTGAACCAGTTGTGGGCTGATCCAGAGATGCCGATATCCTTTAGGCGATCCAGTAGTATGGTGTGGTTGACGGTGTCAAATGCCACCGAGATGTCCAACAGAACTAGTAAGAAGGAATGTCCTTTATCTAACCCCATAATAATATGGTCTGTAAGTGAGATGAGGAGGGTCTCCGTGTTGCGTGATTTCCGGAAACCGTATTGCGACGGGTATAAGATGTTATGGTCCTCTAGATATTCTGAAAGCTGGGTGTTCACCAGTTTCTCAGTAAGTTTGGCAACGAATGGTAGATTAGAGATGGGTCTAAAGTTGGTTAGCACATTAGGGTCTAGGTTGTGTTTCTTGAGGAGGGGCTTAAGAGAGGCGGTTTTTAGGCTGTCTGGGTAGTTTCCTTGCGTTAGAAGACTGTTGATAATATTTTTCAGCACACACACCTGGGGTGCACTGTAAAGACTCGTAACCCAGTGAAGGAAAAAGAGCCCAAAACCAAGCTTCTCCATTAGCTTAAAGAGTAATGACCAATGTACTCTGTTAAATGCTTTTTCAGCATTGAGCGAAAGCAATAAGGAAGGAAATGTGCTCTCTATGGACTCACCATAGAAGGTCTATAATCTTGCAGACATTAATGGCCTCCATTCGGCCCAAGATAAATCCTACCTGATCGGTACAAACCAAATCGGGAATAACTTGGTTCAGTCGTTCAGCCAGAACCCTTGCCAAAACCTTATGGTCAAGGTTGATTAGTGAGATTGGCTGGTAAGAGCCACACAAAGTTGGGTCCCGGCCTGGCTTTACAATGACCGAAATGCCAGATACATTGGAGGCACCCGGCATAGATTCTCCATTCCTGATGTAATTAAATAGCTCCGTTAATGGGGCTACCAATATATGGGCATACTTCTTATAATAGGCGCTGGAAAAACCATCAAGACCAGGTGATTTTCCCAATGTCAGAGACTTTATAACCTGTAATACTTCTGGTGCACTAATTGGACTAATCTATAAATTGCCTTTATTCACAGGTAAGGGATGGCAGAGAAACTACAGATAAGTAGTCATCAATAGCCACTTCCTCTATCTTTTTCATATAAGGAGGCATAAAACTGAGATAAACACTGCCGAATTTCCTTGGATGAGGTACAGATTTTATGTTGCAAATTTTTAATTTTGGCTAGGGAGCATTTCCAACAAAGAGCTTTCAATCTCCTAACAAGATATTGCCCAGCCTCACTGCCCCCTTCAAAGTAAGCCTGTTTGCTAAGCTCCAATTGATGCACAATAAGATCATCTTCTAGGGAATGAAGCTCAGATCTCGCTAATGTTAACTGCTTAAAAACCGAGGAAGACTGGGTTTGTATATGCCGGCGAGAGAGCTCAGTAATTTTGCCCAGCAGACAATGCCGCTGTTTCTCTTTCTCCCGTTTACAAAAGACTGCACAAGAAATAAATAAACCCTGCATCACTGCTTTAGAGCATTTCCAAATCATACCTATCGGAGTAGACTCTGTGGTATTGAGATGAAAATATTCTTGTATCTGCTTTTTAGGAAGTTACAAAAGGATTCATCTTTCAGTAGGGAATCATTCAATCGCCAAAATTTATGGCCAGAGTCTATATCCTGGAGGAGAACATCAGCCCAAACAGGGGCATGATCTGACCATGTGATATTGCCTATGTCAGTGTATTTCACCCTATTCTGCAACAGCTTATCTACTGAGAGATAATCTATGCGAGAATAAGAATTGTGTAGGGAGGAGTAAAAAGTATATGTACGTGATTTAGGATGTTCTGCCTCCAGCTGTCTACCAAACTCCATTGAGTCATCAAATTAGAGAGCATGTTTCTTAAGTTATGCATGGGTTTATATGTCAAGAATGGACAACCAGCAAAATTAAAGTCCCCACCCAGCAACAGAAATCCTTCAGCATGAGTCAGAAGGGTATCCCCCAAAGAGCCTAAAAAGGACAGCTGGTCATGATTAGGTGCATAAAGAGAAACAATTGTTAATAGATCTTTGCCAAATCTCAGCTTAAGCAATAGAAATTTGCCATGTGTGTCTGCCAATTGGAATAAAAAAATCAAATACCAGGTGGCATGATAACAAAATGCCTAACTCAGTGTACTTTTCCCCATAAGAGCTTGCTGAAAAATACTGATAGGGGAAGTCCTTATTGAGTAACAATCTCTCATACCATTTTCTCAGATGTGTCTCTTGTAGCAGTGCAATAGAGACTCTTTGAGAAGACAGTTCCTGGAGGAGCAGACTACGCTTGTGCTGGGTATTGAGGCCCTTGACATTAAGGGATAAGATACGTACAGCCATTCAAAAAGTGAGAGAAGAAAAAAGGTGTATCTACTACAAATAGCCCACAAGCAAGACTAGAGTTCTCAGAAGGAGATCCTCCATTCCCACTAAGTATATTCCAATATTGAATAAATTGAAAACTCCACCTATCCATTTCCCCCCCATCCCCAACCATTATAATGGGATTTACCATATCCCTCAAATAGATCTCCCCAACCACAGTAGGCTAGGACAATCAGGCAGAAATGAAAGCCCATCCAGGCCCCGCCCCCCCCTCATAATTAGCAAAAGTAAAAATAAAACATCAGAAAAAAAAAGACCATTGCAATTAAAACAGAGATAATCATACATAAACACACTATTAAGCGGGCAAGTTATGCCACCATTCAAAAAAATCATTATACATGAATCCCCCATGACACCTGAAAAAGAAGAAAATGCATTAATAAATAGAATAAACTTCTCACTAACAGCTGTGATGTAGTCACACAGTCTCAGCCCTGATCCGAGAGAACAGATCAAGAGAGTCTTCCGAATGCCGCCGCAGACGTCAGCCTCTTTTTCCGGCCTGGCGCCATCTTGGAAAAGCGTCGATTTTGAGTGTGGTGTTCGCTGGCTTAGGAACTGCGAAATTCACTGGCAAATTAGCCTTTTTGAAAATTTCACCCATCTTGGAGAGAGACTTGAGCCGGTATGTGATACCATTCAGCATAAATTACAAACCGAAGGGAAAAGTCCATTGGTAACGGACATTCTCAGCTCTCAAGGCCTTGGTCACCTCCTTTATTTATTTATTTAAAAACTCTTCTATACCGTATTTAAGTTAATTCACCATCACAATAAGAAAAAACTATAATTGGTATAGATTACAAATTATACATGTGCCAACATAGAACGGTAACATATTTTAATAAGAAAAGACTGTTTTAAGGCTTATGTGTCGGTTGAAAAACTGTTGAGCGGTTCAAATCTAGCGTTAATATGCAATTGGAGATATTAGAGGGAAAAAACGAACTACTTGGTGCGACCTTATCTTTCAACTGTTTTCCTCCATCTCTTTGTCTTTATAAAAAGCTTGTTTAAAAAGCCAGGTTTTCAGATTGGTTTTAAATAGTTTCAAATTCCGCTGCAGCCTTATTTCGAGTGGCATGGAGTTCAATAGAACAGGTCCAGCCAGTGACAGTGCTCTCTCCCTTACCTGAGTGAGGCGTGATGATTTAACAGAAGGAATAGTTAGTAGTGCTTTATTGGCAGATCTAAGGTTTCTGTGTGGTACATGTACACACAGTGCTGTGTTAAGCCAATCGGCCTTTTCATCATGGATTAGTTTATGAATTATACACCATGCTTTGTATTGTATTCTTTATTCAACTGGAAGCCAGTGTAGTTCAGCAAGTGTACCTGTGATGTGGTCTCTTTTCTTTTTGCCTGTCAAAATTCTAGCAGCGGAATTTTGCAATATTTGGAGTGGTCTAATAGTAACTTGAGGTAGCCCTAATAGCAGAGAGTTACAGTAGTCTGTGCTCGCGAATATCGTTGCCTGTAGGACTGTGCAAAAATTATTCAGTGTTAGCTGGGGTTTCAGTCTTCTAAGGACCATTAGTTTGGTGTAACCTTCTTTTAATTTCTGTGAAATGTGTTGTTTCATGTAAAGCTCAGGGTCAATTATTAACCCTAGATTCCGTACTTTTATTGCTAACTCTACGGTTTATTTTTTATTGCGATTGTAGGTTGTGTAGGGTGTATATTTTTTCGTTCTAGATGTAAGAATTCAGTTTTAATTCGTAGCCCTTATGAAATGCTGTTGGTGCTAAATTGTTGAAAATTGAAATAGTATGGCCTTCCCAGCACCAATCAGCCTTCCTCCTCGCCACCTCATAGATGCGAGATTTTAAGGTGAAGCTGTGGAGGCATATAATTATATCTCGAGCCCAACTGGCAAGCTTGGGGCCCAAAGCACAATGAGCGCATTCAATAACAATTCTTTGTGACTTTTACTCTATCACCTCCATGTTGTTAGCCAAAAGTGATTCACAGATCTTCACTGCCACTGCTTTAGCATCTGAGAATTCTGGCAGCTCAGGAACACCTCTTATACGTAAATTACACCTCCTAGAGCGATTTTCTAGATCTTCCAGCTTCTCTGCCAAAGAATCATGCTCCACTTGCAGAGCTCTCTGTTGTTCCGATAGCTTTTTCAGGTTCTCATTCTGGCCATCCAGGCGAGTCTCTAGTTCATGCATGCGGGCTCTGAGAGCAGCCATGTCTTCCCGCACTTCAGAAATAGACGCCAGTAAATCGTTCTTATGCCATTTCATATCAGCACGCAAATCCATGAACCAACAACGCATTTCTTCTCTCGTGGGAAGCTCAGCAGTTCCCAATCCGCAAGGTAAGGAGCATGAATCCGTAACAGACTCCTTGCTGGCTAGGCCTGCCGCGGCCTGGGCACCTTCTTCTATCCCATCCTTGGGGATGCTTTGTAAAAGAAAATTGCTTCAAATCTGCTGTTTTCCACTTTGTAGCCATCTGAGAAGAAAAGTGAGGTAGTAATGCAGCTTAAGGGTTCAAAAGTCACACGGATGGTTAGGCTGGATGATGGATTCAGTAGATGAGGAGCCACAGCTCTGTAGTTAAGCCTCCATCTCTGTCTGTGACGTCACCAGTCTCCTCCAAACCTTTTTTAAACCTAGCTACACTAACTGCACTAACCACGTCCTCTGGCAACAAATTCCAGAGCTTAATTGTGCATTGAGTGAAAACATTTTCTCCAATTAAACTTTAAATATGCTACTTGCTAACTTCATGGAGTGTCCCCTAGTCCCTCTATTATCCGAAAGAGTAAATTCACTAGACCTCTCATAATTTTAAAGACCTCTATCATATCTCCCCTCAGCTGTCTCTTCTCTAAGCTGAACAGCCCTAATCTTTTTAGCTTTTTCTCAGAGGGGAGCTGTTTATTCTTTCTTGAGTGCCAGTAAAGAAGCTGGAGATTGTAGTGGTATTCCAACATAAACTTTACTGAACAAATAATTCAAATATGAAATGTATGGCACCTGATACAAGTCTCTCAGATATTTATAAAATCTCAAATACTAAATCTGTAGTCTCAATCTCTCCCTCATGGTCTCTTCCTACTCTTGAGATGGATTTTGAAGCTACCATGTGTAAAATTGTAGAAATGGGGGCCTCCTGTTCCAATTTGGTTTCCATTTCATAATACCTGGGATCCACTGCTTGATCTTGAAATTTCCTGTTTTCTTCTCTCTGTTGTATCTCCTGGGTACTTTCCTGTTTGCTGTTTTGTAATAGTGTGGCAGCTTGTTTCCTGCTTTCACCTACCAATTAAAGTAGTAGCTGGATATCCACTCCTCTCAACCAGTTGCCAGATTGGCAATGGAATCTCTCTCACATTGAGGGACACCTGATTTGAAAAACTGATGACTAAGGGGGATATGATGGAGATCTATAAAATCATGGAAGGACTAGAATGGGATAATGTTTATTCTTTGGCAGAAGGCTACTGGGGACTGCCTCAGGCACACCTCCCTTACAGGAGAAGTGAGATCACAGCAAACAGCTTGGAGGCGTGTTCTCTGCCTGTACCAGCTACTGAGAAGGAAATCCCTATGGTGAGGACTGGTCTAGCAGGGGGATAAGGAATAACAACATTCCAAAAACAGATGACAAATAAAAAGAGCGAACAATTAAAAATTCACATACAAGTTTTTTTAAATGTCCCAACCACCAATAAAATATTTCAAAACAGCAAACATCGAATAACACCTGAAAAATAAAACTAAAAAGGATTTTAAAAATTCATGCTCTCCATACCTGGGAACTTTGATTTCCAGTCACCCTGAGATTGTCATGGATTAGTGGGAGAGAGATACACAAACTTTTGTCTCTCTTTCTTATATACACAGAAACTCTCAGGCATCTCCAGATCTTCTTTGGTTGGGATCTACCAGCAGCATCAGGCCCTCAACTTCATTTCAGCTGCTGGCAGGTTGGAATCCATCTGCAGCAAACATTTTCTCTCTCACACACAGACACGCTCACACAAGGTAGATCCCATTCTCTCTCACACACACAATCCAGGCAGGCTTCCAATCTCTCTCTCTCACACACACCCCATCCCCAAGCTCCCATTTATACCTAAAAATAAAATATTTCAAAACAGCAAACAGGCAGGCTCCCATTCACATACACCCAAATCCCAGGCAGGCTCCCATTCTCACACACACACTCCCTGCCCATCCCAGGAAGGCTCCCATGCATGCATGTGCGCATACACAAACATACACACACACATCCCCATCTATCCCAGGTAGGCTCCCATTCACACACACACCCATCCCTAGCAGCCTACATTGCAAGATTGGCATAGAGAAAGTGCTATTCTTGCACATTCTTAAAGATAACATATGCCAATCACTAAAAAGTCAAAAATGATTTTTTTTCCACTTTTGCTGTCTGATCTTAGTTTTCTAATTGGTTGGTCACAGGCTTTTTTCCCCCACCTTCCCTTTCTTGGTCTTTTCCCAATTCCTTTTACAGGGTCTCTTTTTTTTTCTGTTTCTTCTCTGTCCATCTTTTCTCCCTTCTTTCCTCAAACACACACTCAGGCTCTCAATCTCACATGCTGTCTCTCTCTCACAAACACAGGCTCTCATTCTCATACAGTCTCTCTCACACACATACACACACACAGGCAAAGGCTCTCACACTCACATGCTGTCACACACACAGTCTCTTTTACATGCTGTCTCACTCACACAGGCTTCTCACTCACATGCTGTTGCGCGCACACATACACAGACTATCATGCTGTCTCTCCGATCATACAGGCTCCCATTCCCACAGTCTCTCAACTCACTCTCATGTGCACACTCTAACAGGGCCTCAGCTTCTCTCTCACCTCTGGGCCTCCTCTTCGGGGGTCACTGTAGGATGGGCTCTGCGGTGGCCCTGATCATCTTCAGCCTCTGCGAGGTGGGATCTGCAGCAGTCCTGCTACTGGGCCTCCTCTTCTCAGGCTGCTGCAAGTTAGGATCTGCGGCGGCCCTGCCACAAACACTGCTTGTTCTGCATATGGCCGATGCGCCTCGTCCTTCCTGCCTGTGCGGCTTCGGCATTGTTTTTCTTCCTCGGCCGCACGGGCAGGAAGTACGAGGAGCATATGGAGATGACTTTTTATTCAAGCTACGGTGGGATGAGGTCAACAGGCGGCCGCATGGGCCTCCCTGTCAGCCAACAGCGTCCCCCTATAGCCCTGTGCCCAGGGGTATTGGCCCCTCTGCCCCCCCCAAAGGTGTGTCACTGCATCCTGCTGCTTCTGCCGCCGGTGGATCCGATCTCACTGGCGTCACCATGGGTCTCCACTTCTTCCACTGCTGGTGGAATCGGGTCCTCTGGCGGCGACACAGGCCTCTCCCTGCTCCTGACGCCGCCCCTTGTGCGCTGCCCTGTGTAACTGCACGGTTTGCACACCTGGTGGCGCCGGTCCTGCACACAAACTGCCCATCCCAGGAAGGCTCCCATGCATGCATGTGCACACACTCCACACCCATCCCAGGCAGACTCCCATTCACATACACGCATGCACAAACACTTGCAACCCAGGCAGCCTCCCATTCACGCACACACACCCCCGTCCCAGGCAGCCTCCCATTCACACACACACATCACAGGCAGCCTCCCATTCACGCACACACCCCCCCGTCCCAGGCAGCCTCCCATTCACACACACACACATCACAGGCAGCCTCCCATTCACACACACACACATGCATCACAGGCAGCCTCCCATTCACACACACACCCTTCATAGGCAGGCTCCCATTCACACACACACACACCACAGGAAACCCCCCATTCACACACACCCCCTTCATAGGCAGCCTCCCATTCACTTACACACACATGCAGACCAGGCAGTCAAGGTTCTTGGGTCATTCCTCCTCTGCTGCTGCTGCCACCAGCCTGTACCATCTTCTTAGGGCAGCACAGCCATTCTGCAGCCCTTCCTGCATGCTGGTCCTGCGGTAATTAAATTACAGCACCCGAGGAAGTAGTTGCAGGACCTGCTTCTTCTGCCACCAGCTACATGGGCCTTCTGTTTCTTCCACTGTTGGTGGGATGGTGTCCACAGACGGCTCCACATGCTTCCTGCTTCTTTTGCAGTTGGTGGGATGGAATCTGACAGTAGCACAGGCCTCTACCTGCCGCCCTGTGGAACAGCACTGATTGCACACCTGGTGGCGCCAGACCTGAGGCCACATTCCTTAATAGGGACCCCAATGGGCCCTACATGCGTTTTTCTCATGTGCAAAAACCCTGTCAGCAAAGATATTACACAGCATCTCCATGTGTTTGGAAATTTGATTATTAACGGTTGACAACCCTATTTCCACCACTATTGTGGCCTAGGAAAACTGCCTGCTACCAGGCCACAGTGAAAAGGAAGTGCCATGGAGGTGAGGGAAAATGAGGAAAGGGATGCCTGCAGGCTGGCAGGGAGACTCAAAAGGGCAGTGTGGTGCCCTCTTAGTTTGGCACCCAGAGTGGTTGCTGTTCTTGCCCATATATAACAGCCCTGGGAGTAGGCGGGCATAGGGACAAGAGTTTGGGAAAAGAAAGGTGGAAAGAAGCTAATGGAAGTGAAAGGGGGAAGAAAGATAATGATAGCAGAGGAGAAAACCTGGGCACATGGCAGTGAAGTGAGCACTGTACAGTAGCACTGGCACTTCCCGCTAGTAAAGTTTGAGCCATGCAGCAGGTTTCTGCTGCAATTCTTGAGGGTCGCTTGATGGTTCACTACTAAAAAACCAGATGGGAAAGATTAAGGAGAGAGGCCGTGTAGAGGGGAAGAAAAACTGTGAGGTAGCAATGAAAACCGGGCTACAATAAGCACACGGGAAGCGAAAAGAAACGGCTCTTCCTTATAAAAAGTAAGTTCCAACCAAAAAAGTAAAGGGCCTTCACTGTAAACTGCTGCATCTGTACGACCAATTGCTGCTGTGCTCCGAAAACGGCGCATCCTGTCGTTGTGGGGGCTAAGTGTATTAATGGTTTGAAGAAGGCAAATCGCAGAGCAGCGGCGGCGGGGCCCCCTCGCGGCGCGGCCTCGAAGCTCCTCAGCCCGAAGCGGGAGGGGCCAGGGAAGCCCCGGCCGAGTCCGGCTGCTCGGCTGGAGAGGGGGGCGGGAGAGGCGACGGACGAGCCCAACCCTGCAGCAGGTCCAGAACATGAGCGTCCTCTCATGCGAGCGAGAAGCCGGAACGTCCAGGTAAGAAAGCAAAAAAAAAAAAAAAAAAAACCAAAAAACAAACCCCAAAACTTTCTCCTCCACCCCTCCCCCTTCTTCTTGCGCTGCTTCGGTGGCGCGCTGGCTAGAAACGGGCTGGTGGATCTCCCCAAGGCATGCTGGCTGCCGATCCCCAGCCATGCCGCTGTTGCTTTATGCGCTTGGGGTATTGCTTTTTTTAAATTTTTTATTATTATTATTATTCCTTGCTAGTAGTGTGTGTGAGAGGAATCCCCTCCCCCCCGTGCAGTCAGAGCCGCCGGGCAGAGTTGGACGGGAGGGCGCCTTTGTGCCGCGCTCTGGGGTCGCGTTCTGCGAGGCACCGGGCGACTTCTCTATCGGCAGCTTTGAGTTTGCAGGCGGCAAGCGAAGATCAACCCAACCCCCCCCCCCTTCTCCCTTTTTACTTGGAGTGCGAATGAAGCGAGCGGTGATTTGGCCCTCCCACCCCCGGTGGATGTGTGTGAGACCATGGTCTGGGCGCCCTGTTGCTGACCAGGAGGGAAAGCGCCTGGGCTGCCCTCGAGGTTTTTTTTTTTTCTGTCTCTCTGACTAGAAAAAGTTCAAGTGCAGCAGCTCGCCAGCCTTTCTGCTGCTCGAAGCAGCACGCTGGGAAGCATGGCCCGATGCTAGGTACGTTGTCGTCCCCCCCCCCCCTTGGGGAACGCCTACCTGAAATGCGAGTGTACAAAATCAGTACATTAAACCAAAAACAGTAAAGGGGGGGGGGAGGGGGATTTTTGTAAGAGCCCGCATAAGAAAGGCAGCACATAATATGCATCAGTTACACCCATTTTCAAAGCAAACTGACGTGCGATGGCCCACTAAAATTGCCCCCCTCATTGATTACACCTGTTAATGTGTGTGCAGGAAATTTCGTGGAAAAGTAGGAGCACAGACTTTTGAAAATCCAAAAGGTATGTGTGTACGTGCAAAGTTCTCCCAGCCAGGGCCAATGGAAGGGTGTGAGGCACCCTAAGTGGAGGTAATCAACTGCCCCATCGCGCTCTCTCACAGGCCGATGCAATAAGATGCGCATAAAAATGTGCAACCAGACTGGGTGCCATTTTTTTTTTTTTACATTTTTTTATTGGAGGAACTGTCAAAATACATTTAGCCAACATGGCTGAGAACTACTTGCACAAATACATGAATAACACAGTCCCCTAAGTTTTTCATCACTTTACCATCCCACCCACTTCCCTACACCCCCCCCCTCTCCCATCCTTAAGACCTTCTGTCGACCGCGCACCAAAATTTGCCGACTGAACGGCTGAGGTTGACTTCACATCTCTCTGGGTACTTTGACCAGGCTCCCCCTATCCTAGGGGCTTATTCCATTTCCAATGGGGCAAGCCCACTAGCAAAGTCTGCCATGCAGGCATAGAAGGGATTCCATATGTCCTTGAACGCCTTTTGTTTTTAACGCGAGCCCAGCCACCTCTCCTGGGCATCAGATGCTATATTTAAATGAACTGGTGTGTTAAAAGGGACGCGCTAGGGAGAAATTTTGCATCCTTAGCGCCCAGGAGTTGTGACTGTGCGCTTTTTGCTATGGGCGCTCAATATGAACTAAAACTATTAACTAAAGAATTAATGAAATGTAATAAATAACAGGGCATATGCTCAGAAGCTTACCTACATATCAGGCATTCAGTTTTATAATGAGCCATTTATGTGGGTAAAATGCTGTTTTACCTGATTACCCTCTAAAAGTTGTGGGTTATTATGGTATAAGATTTGTATTCAGCTTTCAATAAAGTTGGACATGCAGTAAGATATAGCTGCACTGGAGAAGGTACAGAGAAGGGCGACCAAAATGATAAAGGGGATGGAACAGCTCCCCTATGAGGAAAGGCTAAAGAGGTTAGGGCTGTTCAGCTTGGAGAAGAGAAGGCTGAGGGAGGATGTGATAGAGGTCTTTAAAATCTTGAGAGGTCTAGAACGGGTAAATGTGATTCGGTTATTTACACTTTCGGATAATAGAAGGACTAGGGGGCATTCCATGAAGTTAGCATGGGGCACATTTAAAACTAATCGGAGAAAGTTCTTTTTCACTCATCGTACAATTAAACTCTGGAATTTGTTGCCAGAGGATGTGGTTAGTGCAGTTAGTGTAGCTGGGTTTAAAAAAGGTTTGGATAAGTTCTTGGAGGAGAAGTCTATTAACTGCTATTAATCAACTTGACTTAGGGAATAGCCACTGCTATTACTGGCATCAGTAGCATGGGATCTTCTTGGTGTTTGGGTAATTCCCAGGTTCTTATGGCCTGGTTTTGGCCTCTGTTGGAAACAGGATGCTGGGCTTGATGGACCTTTGGTCTGACCCAGCATGGCAATTTATTTTGTTCTTAAGTGCATGCCACAGTTTCAGAATATTTATTTAGAAATTAATAATCCAACTCATTAGTCAACATTGCTCTATGCTTGTGCATTCGGGGGTAAATTTTCAAAGATTTGGGGGGGGGGGGGGGCCCACATTACTAAGGCTTTTCTCTGGTTCTTTGTTCGTGGAGGATAAAAAGCTTAGTGAACCAGGCCCTTGGGTCAGCTTTTATGTGGGTAAGGGTAGAGTTAACTTAACGGGCTGATGCAGTATCTGGTGTATTGAAATCGCACTGAAATTCAGCTCATAGGGGCTGAGGCCATACAGTGAGCTCAGCCTAGCGCGCAGTTGGACGCGAGTTTTGGACACACTAGAATAACTCCCGATGCAATAATGGGATTCACGCTAGCTAATAGCGCCCAGCACAGGTAATACCATGTAGATGATGCTATTAGCTATTATCCCTGATGAAAAAAAAAAATCGCCATGCGCCTGGCATGTGTGTTTTAACAAGCAAAACTTAACACCAGCCCCGGAGTTGGCGTTTTAAGTCTTCACATGCTCCAAGCTGCCACAAAAAAGTGAAAAATACTGCTTTTCTATGGTTCCTCCTACTTAGTAGGACGATAATAAGTAGGAGGAACCTGGGGAAGCAGCATGAAAAAGAAAAATCTTGACAACAGTCAGGTTAGGAAAGCACATGCTCAATTTACGAGTGTCCGTTTTCTGAAAAGGGACACTCGTTAATAGAGCGTCTGTTTTCCTAACCCGTGCACAGCCACATCTCCTGGACGCCCTATGCCATGGATGCGCTAGAGGGACGCACAATTTATCCCTAGCGTGTCCTTTTTAGCACGGCAGCTCATTTGCCTATTGCATCGGGCGCCCAGCTTGGACACATGTTTTTTCGCACTCGATATTGCATTGGGCCCCATAGTTTCTTAATGCACAGGTTACATTTTTTTAAACTCCCAATACAGTAAGCTAATGCATTGGGAGTTAAAACGTGCAGATACCCAGATAAAATGTGTGTTCAGCAGAGGCTGAACGCACATTTTAAGGGGGGGGGAGCGGACTGACGAGTGCTAGTTGGCAAGGATTGCAGGAGAGGGGAACACTGTTGTAAAAGCAATCTCCTCCTCCTAAGTGCTGCAAATTACACCTCTCATCCTGTGTCTACCCGTCAAACAGTGCAGGGAAGGTTGTGCACAGTCCGAAAAGAAACTGATCTAAGGACAATTCATGCATGACTAATAAGGGAACTGACAGACCTCTGCAGCTAGTATATTTACTACCAGTGAAAATCTGCAGGAATTATGATGCCTGGTTTCTGGCAGTGTGAATCCAGACGAATAAATTAAGAACATAAGAACATGCCATGCTGGGTCAGACCAAGGGTCCATCAAGCCCAGCATCCTGTTTCCAACAGAGGCCAAAACCAGGCCACAAGAACCTGGCAATCACCGCCCAAACACCAAGACGGCTTGTTAAGGGCACAGCAGGGCTAGAAACTTTACTCCACCTCTGACCAGGAGTTAAAGTTTCCAGCGTTAAGAAAATTTGAGTTAAGTCAGCGCACCTCTCTGCTTGAGGAGTACTGCTTAAGGTCCTCGTTTGCATGGGATTTCCACGTGAGGGCGTTAAGTAGGACTCAGGGTTTTAAATGTACATTTTGTGCAAGGAAGACTCTTTCCTGCATCTGCATTAATATTTATGTGCACTAAATGAGCGTTCATGTGCGGGTAAAGCTGTGCATCCAGTTGCACCCATTTTATTGCATTGGCTTGTCCGTTAGCCGTATGCAGGTAACTGGATGTTTAACCATTTGGGAAGATGAGGATACTTTCCTAACATCCACAGACTCGGCTGCATTAAAAAAAAGTATTAGAGGTAAGTGTGTGTTGTTGACCTGCCTAATTATACCCCCACAAAGCAACCCCGATTTTCAACTTCAGTTTAGGAGGGTACATTGTCTTTGAAAGTGAACTTAATCTGTGCAGGTTTAAAGGTAGGGCTGGAAAACCCTGCCTGGTGCCCTAAAATTCTGAGCCTCATGCCCTGCCGCCAGAGGTCCGGGCCCAGGCCAGATGTAGGAGCCACAGAACTGCAGAAGGAAAAAAAAGGGGCCAGAGGGAAGGAAGGAGGTTAGGGCAGAGAGACTAGGTGGGAAGGCGAGAGAAAAATAAGGGAAAAAAAACATTAAGTAAAAAAAAAAAGTTCACAAAGCACCAATAAAAGCTATAAAGAATTTTCTCCTGGCTCGAAAAAGTGTGGCCTTCAGCATCCTTTGCTAATTATTAATCTAGAGATCCACATTCAAAAGCCTTTTAGATGGGTAACTCAAACGTTATCCGTCTAAATGACTAAATAGGCATATTCAGCCACTTACTTGGCTATAATTTAGCCAGATAAAAAAGGGAGTTCTTGGGAGAGATTAGTTTAGCTGAATATCTCATATATCTGGCTAAATTAGCTGGATAATTTTAGACTTGCTTCTGAGCAGGGTACCTTGCTACTTAACCAGTAGGCCACTCTCCTCCCTCCCTCCCTCCCTCCCTCCCCCAAACCGTAATACAAAGGCTCTGTCGGGCTGTGCTATTTCCCCCCCCCCCCCCAAACCAGTTTCAAGTATTGCTAAATATGAACAACCTGCTCCTACCTTTCCCATTTCCCACTTGCAGGGAAGATATCTGGTGCCAGCCCCCCTTCCCCCACGGACCCTTCCCATCTCCAGCGATACCTTATTTCCTCCTTCCAAGAGTGAGGGACCCTCTGCCCCGCTCCCAGTGTCTCCAGTGCTGCTTATGCTATCTTTGTCAGAGCAGATCGGCAGGATTGCAGGTCACAGACTCTCAAACTCATCAGATCAGAGTTATGGCTTCGTACTATTGCTCATTTTAGTGAAGTACCCCTTGAGGACATTTGCTTGTTCATCGGTTCACACCTTATGTCCTATTAATGTCTGGGCAACTTCTCAAGGACTGACAGTTACTTTGGACAAGCAGTTTTGTGTAACCTGTTCTCACAATAGTCTACTCTCCACGGTGGGGTATGAGTTTCTCATCCAGTAATCATTCAGCTGCAGTCATCAGCTTGAGACTCCCCACATGTAAAAAGCATGTTTGCTCATTGTAAATGGTATTTTCTGTAGATAGGATGAATTAGCCCTGGAATACCCATCTGCCTCTCTGGAGAGTCAACATCCTAGCTAGGTATAGCTATGTTATAGATTGAGGAGGTTCACGAGGCAACGCCCATATGGGAACTCCCTGTCATGCTCAGTAGAGCTCAATGCTGTACTACCTAGGAGAGACAAGTCTGTCCAGTACTATCGGATGACATCACCCACATAAAATGGCTAATTCATTCTGCTATCTAGGAAAGCACCATTTATGGTGAGCAAACCTGTTTTCCCCTGAGGTTAAAAATAAAATCACATTTAACACATATTTGTGAATAAGATTTGAAACCTTTGAATCAATTGTTAGATTCACCTTCTGGTTCTTGATTTAGGGCTCAGTTAAGAGTTAAAGGTCATGTCAACTTTAAATGTCTATTC
The DNA here is from genome assembly GCF_901001135.1 of Rhinatrema bivittatum. Lineage (NCBI taxonomy): Eukaryota > Metazoa > Chordata > Amphibia > Gymnophiona > Rhinatrematidae > Rhinatrema > Rhinatrema bivittatum. Next base: position 453,213,213 of record NC_042616.1, read on the forward strand.
TGTTTCTGCTGTGCATTTCCTATGCACACCTTTTATCAGAAAGCTTAACTTGGTCCTTATTTGAAACAGGAGGTCACTTTTTCACTCCAAACTTTATTAACATATAAAACAAAGTTTTATGGTGCATAAACTGAAGATTACAGTGAATACTGAAGAGTGGGCCACAGAAATGAGGATAGGTAAAATGAGAATAAATTATGCAGGGTTGGCCAGATTAGCTGCTGATTTCATATAGGCCTGAACAGTAGTGACTGAAAAACAACCAGGAGGCAAAGAAGTTCCCAGACACCTCTGCTTCAGTCAAACATTAACCCTTTAAAATCAATTGCACTGAATACAGCAGAATCCTATGAATGTGTAGGCTGACTGCAGTTGGCAGTCAAACTTCAAACACTGAAACTATACAAAGTAAAGCATGACTAACAGCATTGGTAACAAACAGGATGCTATGGAAGCAGGATAATGAGAAGGAACAGGAAAGCACCTGTGGACACAGGACAATGTCTTTTTACTTTCTCTGAAGGGTGATTTCATTTTTTTATGTAGGTATAACTCAAAATTTATAAATACATTTTTTTCTTGAATCCCCTTTAAGTATATGCTGTAAGCTACTTCCCTCTTATTTCCCTGAACCCATGTGGGCAAAACAGTCACAAATTACTTTGCACTGGCTGGATCTGAGTGGTGTCACAAACATTTTACCTGCTGTGTGAACCAAGTTAGATTCCCGCCCCCCTTCCTTCCTCCTGAGGTAATTTGTGACATTGTATACAACTGGGTGCTGAGTTGGGGGAAGGGGGTCCTGGAACTTGAAGATTGTATAATGAATGAATTAGCATTAAATTTGGAAATGATGTAGGGTGATAATGTGCTTTTGAAGTACTGCATGGTATACAGGATGTGTGCTTTTGTTCCGTCAAGCTGCCCCCCCCCCCCCCCCCCCCGGCATCCTCGGGAGCAGGGTGGTGGCACACATGACCCTGTATGAATTGGAATCATGCTGCTACATGTGTGATGTCATGTGTGGCAGCTTAACTGATATAGGCCAATCAGATGCAGTTTTGACCCTCCTTTTCCAACATGGTTGTGGATGCAAGTTCAAAAGAATTGGCAAAAAAACCCCAGTTTATAAACTTTCTGTTGCTTCCTGCGTTGGTCTTATTGCTAGGTCGCCTTTCTTATTTGTTGTTCTGTATTATGATATGCAGTTATACTGGAACTTTCTCAGGAACCATAAATCTTACCCTCAGTAATAATGCATCAATTTAAAGATCATGATGTATAGATTCCCTAGAAATGACTGCGTTTTTAAATAGTTTTAAACATAGCTTTTATCAATTTCTCAGGTATCTTTCAGATAGCATTGTGGTTGGTGTCAGAGTAGGGGTGTGGAGAGTGAAGGAGATGGCAGCAGAGACTTGGAAGGAGAGGGATAGCATACTGAGGAGGCGAGAGAAGAGTCGTAGTGGTGGCCGGGGTGGGTGGGATGGAGAAGTTATGGTGGCAGCAGCAGCCTGAGGGGGAGAGAAGGCGGAATAGTGGGGGTGGGCTGGGTGAAGAAGTGATAGCGGCAAACCCAGGGAGGGGGAAAGGAGGCAGGTTAGGGGAATCTGGGGGGAAGAAGTGATGGCAGTGGCCTATTATGGGATGGGGGCATGAGAGGGGCAAGTGTAGGCCATGCCAGTCAGGTTTCTCTATAATTTTTGAGGGTTTGCTCTTAGTTAAGCATGAAGACTTTAGTTTACAAAACAGGTTGTATTCAGAGTAATTCCTGGAGTGCCCATGGTGGCTGGTGCACGCTCTCTAGATGTGTGATTATCATATATTTTTTGATATGACAGTCTCTGTGCTTTTTAGCTTGAGCATGCCTTTGCTTGTGAAAGCCTTCAGCCCCTTTGCGCTGTGATCCTGCTGCCTGGGTGAGATTCTGGTGAGGGCCAGCGCTGCACCTCAATGTTCTCGAAGGCGAGAGTGGCTAAAGTCCGATTAACCCTTCCAAAGCTTTAACGGTGGAAAAAAAAAACCCCAAACAAAAAAAAAAAGAGGACACTCTCTTCATGGCTCTGTTTGGCCAGCAAAGCAAAACTCTCCCTCATTCTTTTCTTTATGCTTTAAAGGCCCATCCCTGGGGGTGGGGAGAATCAGGGAGAGGATTTCTGAGCTGAGGAAAGCTGTAATTAGGAAACGTGACCTTGCTGTGCTGGGCGAAATGCGCCTTTTGCAGACATGTGGAATCGGGATCCGCGTACTTCAGGGAAAAAGCACGGTCTGGGGCTAACAGGTTTCTGTATCTGCTGATGCCAGAGGGTGGCTTTGAGGTTCTGTAATATCTTGTTTCACTGGCACCCCCTCTACTCCCACCTCCTATACAGCAGCTTTCTCTTCGAGAAATGCTTTTTTTTTTTTTGGCTAGATGGAAAGGTAACTTACGGGGGTTTGAAAATCTGTTGTCTTTCAGTGGAGAGCTCTTAGGGCAGGAGTGCATCGGATCTGAATGTTGTTACGGTAGGCAGGCCCCCTGTTCAGCCTTTGAAGAGATGGTTTCGTAGGTGAAATGTTCTTGTAGCAGGAGTTCTTAGGTGCAGACTGTTCTAACCAGAAACAGAATATCCCGGTTGACGTGAATTCCAATAACTTTACAAAGAGGAGTTTTTCATCTGAGTAATCTGGCATTGAGAGAGGTGTGTGCTATCTTTTGAAACTTTTTATTTAAAATATATGGAGAGAAATTTTGTATAAATGGTCAGATTTGTAAAAAGCAAACGTAATAAACAAAGCTTTTGCCTCTCTTAAGGCCTGTTTTTTTTTTTTTGTTGGCTGAGAGAAGAAAAGGTCTCGGCATGTATTATACAGGAAGCGAGGCAATGATAAAAGTGCACACGCTTGACATTTCCAAGAATTGGTCGCAAGATATTTTGGTAGAGTACATTTACTCTGCCCTCTCTGGGGAGGTCTGGTGCTCTCCTCTCTCTCGCTTTCAGAGATGCCAAGTTTGAAACTTCGATTTGCTGGAGGCTTTTTTGAGCAAATGAGTAGGGAGGGGAAGGGGATTGGAGGTGAGTGTATAAGCTTGGCGGTGATGGTGAGGATTGAGCTGAAGAGAGTGGAGCTCGGGGGGGGGGGGGTCGTCATGAGCTAAGGGGTTGAATGGAGTGATGGATGTAGGATTTTGCCCCTCCCGCCTCCTTCTCCAGTATATTCAGCAACAGTGAATAGAAGGTCTAAGGCACAGCCCCACAGTTTCCTGTAGCAGTTCAGGGGTAGATTCTGAGGCAAAAGTTTGAAGCTTGTTAACAGGATATTTCCATCTTTTATTTTGCACTGTGAAAATAGTTTTTCAGCTTTGCTTATGATTGTATAATTTTTTTTTTTTAATTTTATTGGGTGAGGAAAAGGGTTCTCAAATATCCATACAGGGGGGAGAGGAAAGGGGAAGGGACAGGAATGAGGTGAGGAGAATATAAGAGAAATGTGAATTGAAAGAGGAGTGTAAGAAAGAAAGAGGACTGGATATGTGGGGAAGAGAGAGAAAGAGGACTGGGTATTTGGGGAGGAGAGACAGAGAACTGGAGATGAGTAGGTTGGGAGATGGGGAAGATTGGGGGGGGGGGGGTAGGGAAGATCAGGAATCTGGGAAGGAGAGGGAGGGAGGTTCTCAGATTGAAAAAGGGGAAGGAGGGTTTGGAGGTTCCAAGATCTGGAGAGAAGGGATAGATAGGAAGGAGAAGGGAGGTTCCAGGACCTGGGGGATAGAATCCAAGATCAAAGGAGAATGGGACCTGAATTGCAATGGGGGTAGGGGGCAAGTGTCCCTACTGTACCCTGGTTTTGCTCCCTTTTGCATTTCTTAGAATTCAGACAGGTTAAGCCACACCAATGGGTTATGCACCTCTACCAGCAGATGGAAATGGAGCAAAGCTGACGTCATGGTATATATACCCCTGCACTGACATCAGCCTGCCATATTCTCTGTCTCCAGCAGATGATGACCGTACATCTCCCTACTGGGGATTGCTTTAAAAAAAAAAATAGAAGGAAATTAATTCGCCCCGCTCTCCTATGGTCTTTCCCTCAGTTGAGTTTTCTTGAGGTGATATCTGCGGATCCCACCCTCAGTCGAGTGCCTCTGTCTGGTAGCCAGTTTTTCGGCGTGGACTTAGTTGCCAAGAGAGAGTAAGCTGAGAGGCTAGCGGGTGCAGGAAGCTGAGTGCGGCGATTCTATACTTGGCCGGGATGGGCTGAGCTCAGGTAAAAAGTAAAAAAAGAAAAAGAAAAAAAAGAAAGAAAATGAGTGAGGGTTTCCAGTCCCCTTAGGGTCTCCAAGCCTCGGCACGCCGATCTGACTTTCATTCCCGCTTCCGAGGGAGCTTGGGAAGTTTTGGCGGTTTGAGCAGCCTTTTGACTAGGCCCCACTCTCGGGCTTTGCTTAGATGCTGTGTGATAGGCCGCAGTGGGTTCGCGTATTTTTCTACACCCAAGTCTGCCGTGAAACAATGTCTGACGTTGGCTTGCCATGCTCAAGTGGACGCCCACCTGGACTGCATATTGAGCGCCTACATTTTGGGCGTCGTAGTGTATGCTTATTGCACAGACCTTGCTTTTGGGCACCCTGTCCACACTCGCTTACCTGGGCAGACAGCTGGGCGCACAATTGTCAGACATTTTGGGAGCGTGCTGCCAGCGGGTGTTTACCTTTGTGCTACTTGCCATATTTAGGCATCTCAGCTTGGCGTGCCCCCTCACTTGTGCCAGCACTGCTTGGAGGCTCAGAGGGAGTTATAGCTGGCTGCTTTTACTGAGCCTGCCGTTCCCAGCATGATGGGGGAATAGGACCGAAGAGGGACCTGTCAGAGGTTTCTCCTGCTTTTTGGGCTCTCCTAACTGGTTTGTCAGCGGGAGAAGGCTTCTCAGTGGATGCAGGACCTCCCTCCCCCAACCCCCTGTTTTGGTATGGACTGTGGCGGCATTTGCATGCTTTTCTATGCGCAAGTCTGCCACGAACAGGTTTTGCTCAGTCGCCACGTGGTAGGCCTAAGAGTTCAGGATCGCAAACTGCGGATCCCCGTACGCCTGGTACCACAGGTAAGCGTCGTAGTACATCTACACCTGCTGCAGGTCACGCTGATAGGGACCCAGACGGCACGAATGATGAAGGCGACCCCCCCCCCCCTACTCCCTGGAGGATGGGAAATTGCTCCGGGGTTGGAGCCGTATAGAACAATGTTGTGTTTCTTTTTATAGAGATGAGTTCCTGGCTTGGATCTCCCAGGCACTGAAGATGCTGGCGGTACCAGGTGCTGATTCCATATCCGAGCCAAAAGAAGAATCCCATTTAGATTCTTCCTCCTGTATGTTCTGTCTTCTATCCACCTTTCAACTGTGATCCCTCTCCTTTGCTCTCTCCAACTCTTCTCTGCTTTCCTCCAGTGTTCTGTCCCCAGTTCCTCTCTCATCGTTTGCTGTCATTCTTTGCACCCTCTCTGTTCCTGTGCTTTCTCCTCCATCCTGCACTCCGCTTCTCATGTTCCTCCTTCTCCTTTATATCAACTTCCTGCTCTCTCCCCCATCCTCATTCCCCTTTTCTCCCTTCCTTCTGAGTGTTGTCACCTCCACCCCGGTCACTCCTGTGCTCTCTCCCCTATCCTCTTGCTCTTATCCTCCTTTTTACCCTTAAGTGTTTTCTAATCTTCTCCTCTCTCTCAGCTACCCGGGTACTGCCTCTCCTGGCAACACAGCTCTTCATTGAGGGGAGAGAGAGAGGATCACTGTCCAGCCCCTTCTTTCTCAAGGAAGAGAAGAAAATGGGCCAGCTGCCTCTCGATACCAGAAGGAACTATTTCAGGGAGGGAGGGAGAAAAACATTAAAGATTTGAGGCTGGGAGCAGAGAGTGCTGGAATTTAACTCGTTTAAGGTGCAGGGCTTGTGAGTCAACTGGCTACTTCATAGTGCCCCAGGTATTTTCAGAGATGTCGGACCAGATGCTCGATTCTTTAAGTTCTGGCCTGGTAGAAAATACTTAGGGCACTGTAAAATAGATCTGACCCCATAGGCATTGTATATAGAAGACCTGAATTTGATTCCTGGATCAGGCTCTGGCTTCTCGGGCAGTGCACATTTGGGGAAGTTAATCAAGTTGACTTAGGGAATGGCCTCTGCTATTACTGGCATAAGTAGCATGGGATCTTCTTAGTGTTTGGGTAACTGCCAGGTACTTGTAGCCTGGATTGGCCACTGTTGGAAACAGGATGCTGGGCTTGATGGACCCTTGGTCTGACCTAGTATGGCAATTTCTTAATATCTTTAAAAATTTCCTTGCATAGACCATTATGGAAGCTATTCAAGAATTGATTGATTTTGAATAGGGCTCCCTGGAAGCTAATTTTAAAGAGGGACTAACCTTGGTAGCGCTGTACCCCCTGGATCTGGCAGAGAGAGAGCAGTTGCGCGTTCTGAAAGTGGATACACTGGTGTGTGCTGTCACTAAGCGGTTGACTATTCCTGTGGAAAGGGGAGCGACTTGAAGGAGGCTTAGGATAGGATAATTGAGGCAATGCTTAAGCGGGCCTTGAGGCAATAGCACTGAATTGCAGATGGCCTCTTGCTGCTCCCTGGTGGTTCGCTCTTGCTTGCTGTTTCTCAGGAAGCGATGAGTCAAGTTCTGCAGAAAAAGATCAGTACTCAACCCATTCTCCTCTGACCTCAGGCTCATCGGTTGAGTGTTTCTTTGCTCCCGCATCTCCAGAAGCTCTACAAGAAGAGTGGCAAGAATCTGCTTCACCCTTGGGAACTTCCTGTCCGATAGACAAACCAGTAGCGGCTATTCCATCACCAAAAATTCCAAAAGATGCATCACTGCACCACCTCAGTTACCGCCACGAACCCAGGTTCAGGTATTGCCTCCTAATTTATGGCAGCAGGGGCTCAGATTCTCTACTCTTCAACCCATTTTCTCTCTTCTATCTCTCATTCCAGTCTCTACACTGGATAAGCAAGGCATGGAACAGGGCGATCCTATTTACCACTCTCCTGTCCAATGTTCTCAGCAGGTGCTGGAGCAAATCACAGACATTGTCTGCAATTTTTTCCCATCTCTATTTTCACAAGTTGCACTTCCCACTTTTCCCTCAGTGTACGCCATTCATCCACTGGAGATTATGCCATCAGGGCCGACGATACTCCAGTCTCCAAGAGCTGACCCTCTCGAGCCTCTTCCATCTCCTCCACCTTCTTGGGATCCTTCACCATTTATCCTCAAGATCAGAGAGTCCCATTCTACTGTCCCCGGAGGAGTCCCAGGGTAGCTCTACTTCTGACACACCAGAGGAAGTGCCAGACCATGCCTCACCTCCAGAGGACCTCACTTAGTCACATTATGTTGAAAAGGTGGGTTCTCTTTTAAAGATCGAGATTCGGCAGAAACCAGATCCCTGCGCTGTGGTTATGAGCTTACTGTGCATCCTGGAGCTACCAAGCGCTTTTCCATCTCACCTGGTATTGCACAAATCTCTGATAAAGTTTTTGGAGACCCTTTCTTTGGGTATCGCCGCAGCACGAAAACTGATCTAAAGTTTTGCCTTCAAGTGCTTACAGCAACTAAAATCTTTTGTTTGATCTGAGGAAGGGAGGGCGATCTTGCCACAACCCCTTCTGGACATGGAGGAAGGTCTGCGTAACCTCTTGAGAGCCGTTTATGAAGGTTTTGACACGGCGGCTAGAACATCAGCAGCCTCCATTGCAGCGTTTCAAATGGCATGGCTCCACGCCAGTGGCATCTTTGAGGATGTCTATGACAAATTAGCTGAACTTTCCTGTTCAGGAGAAAACCTCTTCAATGACAAGCTAAAGGATACTGTCACCCAGTTAAAGGACCAAAACCTGGCAGTGCAGTCACTCTCTTCAGGTGGGGACCAATTTTCCAGTTTGCAAAGCTTCTACCTGTAGTTTAAGAAGCTCTTCTACCAACAAAAGCCCTATTGGCCATATCAGGGCTATGTCATCTTCCCTACCAGTCGCCCCGTCCTCAACAACCAGCAAAGGGGAAAACAGAGGGATAGACGCCAACAGAAGCAACCAGCGCAAGTGGCATCAAAGCCGCAACAAACTTTTTAAGAACATCACCGCCAGAACAGACATCAATTGGGGGCAGGATCCAACTATATATGATATCATGGGCCCACATAATACTGGACCAGTGGGTACTATCGATAGTACAGCATAGTTACTATCTCGGCTTCAAGCACAAACCTTGAATGCCCTACCTGTCCATCCCTGTAATAGATTAATTCCAGCAAGATCTTTTATAGCGGGAGGTGCTGTGCCTCCTCAAACAGAATGCCATACAAGAACTAGCCCACTCCAACTACAACCAGGGTTATTACTCTAAAAACTTCCTCATCCCTCAAAAATCGGGGGGTCTCCAGCCTGTCCTAGATCTCAGGAATCTCAACATTCATCTTGGCTGAGAAAAATTCAAGATGACTTCTCTGGGTCCCATTCTGCCTTTTTATTCAACCACTATACTGGATATGCTCCCTAGACCTCAAGGATGCTTATGCACATATCCCTATGCACCTGTTTTCTTGGCATTACCTCTGTTTCAGAGTGGGGGACAAGCATTATCAGTAAAGAGACCTCCCTTTTGGCTTTGCATCAGCCCCAAGAGTTTTCACAAAATATCTAGCTGTGGAGGTAGCATACCTCCTCTGGTTGGGAATCTGAATTTTTCGTTACATGGATGACTGGTTGATAACAGCCCCCTCAAAAGAGGCCCTATATTCATACATGGTGTTAACAATTCACTGTCTAGACTCTAGAGAATCTGGGGTTTGTAAACAATTGCAAAAGTCAAACCTATATCCAACCCAAGCAATACAGTTCATAGGAGCCCGAATAGATTCAGTTTGTCTATGGCCTTCCTTCCCAGCGACAGAGCCCAAAGACTTAGGAACCTCGCTGGACTTCTCCAGTTGCAGTTCACAGCTCTTGCCCATCTTATTCTCACCTTGCTAGGTGACCTAGCAGCAGTGATCCACGTAGTTCCCTTGACTGTTCTGCACATGAGGTGACTGCAGTGGGGTTTAAGAATGCAATGGAATCTGTTCCTTCAGCCTCTGTCTTAACAAGTGATCATGTGACTTTATGAAAACGGATATCAAATGGTGGCTATGTCTAGGAGTATTGGAATCAGGACTCCCGGTTCAGCCACAAACGCATCAAGTTTTACTCATCACAGTCACCTCCACCTGAGGTTGGGGTGTGCATCTCCAAACTTTAAAACACAGGGTTTATGGTCACCTCAAGAATCACTCTGTCAGATAAATCTGCTGGAGTTAAGAGAGGTGTGCCACACCCTCAAGGTTTTCCAACACTTGCTCTACGGTCAGCACACAGTGATTCACACTGACAATCAAGTCGCAATGTATTATCTCAACAAACATGGAGGAACAGGATCTTGGATCCTCTGTAAGAAGACTTTAGCCATCTGGAACTGGGCAAAGGTCCACCATGCAACTCTCCAAGCAGTCTACCCTCTGGGGATCGCAAACAGAGGTGGACAGACTCAACAGATTTTTACAGCCTCACAAATGGGCTGTTTCTCAAGCCATCACAGACAGGCTTTTCCACTGCTGGGGCTGGCCTTGGTTAGATTTATTTGCAACCGAGTAGAACACAAAACTAACCCGCTTCTTCTCTCTCTAGGTATGCACTGATGTGTTCCTAATTTCTTGGTCCCAAGGACTTATGTACACCTTCCCTCCAGTTCTGCTCATTGCAATAACTATATGGAAATATATGCGAGACTAAGCAAAGATGATATTAATAGCTCCAGTGTGGCCCAGACAGCCATGATGTACATCTTCTTCAACTTTCGGCAGAGCCCCCACAAAGTCTGGGAATGGACCCCATCCTACTCAGGAGGGAGGGAGAGTTACTCCTCCATCCTTTACAACCTTTTCTTAATCTCACAGTGTGAAAATTGATCGTTCGACCCTAGCACGCTTTCAGCTGTCATCTGAGGTTGCAGATGTCATAGTCTCCACAAGAAAACCATCCACGTGACGTAACTATTCCTTCCAGTGAAACTAATATACCAAATGGTGTGAAGAATGTTCCTTAAACCCATTCACATATGAACTTTGACTACTGCTAGATTATCTCCACTACCTATCCAGCGGAGGTCTTTCAGTGTCTTTCGTTCACGTACACCTGAGCGCTGTATCCGCTTATCGCGTTCTGGAAGATGGAAATTCCATAGCTTACCATCCTCTTATTTCACAATTCATGAAGGGACTTCTGCACCTACGCCCCCCTTATAAATGCCTCCCCTGCTATGGGATGTAAACATAGTTTGCAGGGATTGATGGAACCACCCTTTGAACCTTTAGAAAACTGCGCACCATTGTTCCTAATTTGGAAAATCGTCTTTTTGGTGGCAATCATGTCAGCAAGAAGGGTAAGAGAACTGCAAGCTCTAGTGCGCTTCCCACTTTACCTGCAATTCTTCCATGACAGAGTGGTCTTGCGAACCCATCCAAAATTCTTGCCAAAGATGGTCTCAGCCTATTGCACTTCCCACATTCTTTTCAAAACCACAAAGGCATGAATGAAAGAGAAAGTTACGCTCGCTAGACTGCAAGAGGGCCTTGGCCTATTACAAATGACAAATACACAGTCATAGGCAGTCCTCTCAATCTTTTGTGTCATATGACCCAAATAGGCTAGGGATATCAGTTGCAAAAACAACTCTCTTAAATTGGATTACATCCTGCATACAACATTGTTATATAACAAGATCTCTCACTTCCCTTGCGCATTTTCCAGATGCGCTAGGGAAGCTGCTGTTGCTCTGACCTGTAAAAGTGCAGCAATCAAAGCAGCCACATGGGCCTCCATCCACAAATTAACATCTCACTGCTGCCTAGACAAAATTGGATGGTGCAGTGGGAAAAGCAGTATTGCACTCTTTGTCATCCAGGCAGATGCTGTCCACAGAGGAGTCCACGTTGTGAAAAAAGAAAACTGTAAGGCGATTAAATACAACTCGTTACTGGCTATTCGGCCAAAATGTATTTTTTCACAACCCTCAGCTTGGGACTCCTCAAGCAATATGGCTAATTCAGCCTGCTTATCGATGGAGAAAAGCAAGTTTGCTTAACATAAATGGTGTTTTCTGTAGATAGCAGAATGAATTAGCTATGTGTTCTCACATTTCCTCCCTGGACAGCATCTCTACCTGCCCTGGATATCCTTTCATTTGGATATGAACTGAGGAGACTTGTGGAAGGCTCGTTTGCGAGGGAACTATTACGCATGCCCAGTAGGGTAAAAGCCTTAAACTTTGAGAGACAGCTCTGCCTAGTGACACCCTGATAATGTCAGTCATGTAGCATGGCTAATTCATCCTATCTATGGAAAATGCCATTTACAGTTAGCAAACTTGCTTTTTTTCTGTTGTTGCACTGCAAACTGTCTGGCTTGTGATTTCCAGTTCATTTTTTTTTATCTGTATATGTCTATTTGTAAGAACATAAGAGCAAAAGAAGTTGCCATACTAAGAAGTTGCTATACTGGGTCAGACCAAGGGTCCATCAAGCCCAGTATTCTGTTTCTAACAGTGGCCAGTCCAAGTCACAAGTACCTGGCAAGTACGCAACATTAAATAGATCCCAAGCTACTATTCCTTGTTGATTAATAGTAGTTAATGGACCTCCTCCAGGAACTCATCCAAACACATTTAAACCCAGTTACACTAACTGCCATAACCACATCCTCTCGCAATGAATTCCAGAGCTTAATTGTGCGTTGTGTGAAAAAGAATGTTTTCCGACTTGTTTTAAATGTGCTACTTGCTTTTGCGTCCGTCGGACTCAGACGGCTTTGTCCCACATGCCTCACCTCAATATTCGCTTTCTCCACCAGCCTCAGGAAAATGGCGACCCCGCGTCTGCTTGCTGCACTCCCTGGCGTCCCTGGAACGGCTAAGGCAAGGCATTGCGCCATGATTCACCTGAGGGCCTCCTAGTGTGCGTGCACGCGCGCTACCCACGTCTTTATTCCAACGTTGACGCGAACCTCGGGGGCATCCCCCTAGAGTGACGTCACAACATCCGGGTATTTAGCCTGCCCTTTTGCTGACTGACTTTGAGTTAGCGAGGTTTGGATTCGTCCGGTCTAAGCTGCTCTGCCGCTTCTTGCTGCTGCTGGAAGCTCTCTCTACCCTCCGGGGTTCTACTAACTTGGGTACCTGCTCCTCGGGGGCCCTATGCTTCTTTCCAAGTGCCTATCCAGGTACTCGCTCCTCGAGGGCCTGAGTTGTCTACCTTGGTGCCTGTTACCATTACTTCTACCTGCTGGGAACTCTACCATTACAGCTACAAGAGTTATGAGTAATCTAATATCTACCAGTCTGTCTCACCTACAGCTCCTCATTGAAGATGTGCATCGGAGCTCCCTATACCACCATTGTGGGACGGGTCTCCTTAGCCGAGAACCCAAGACTGCTGCTACAGGAATCTACTCACTACTGCCACCTCTGGTGAACTCTACAAGCTGTACAATAAAAACTATCTCTGTGTTTGTGCATCTGAGTAGAGCCTGGTACTGCAGTTCCCTGAGGAGCTCCTCCCCGTGGGAGTGGCCATCACTGCAGCACCTAAGAATCCACCAAACACCTCAAAACCATAACACTTGCTAACTTCATTGAGTGCCCCTTAGTCCTTCTGTTATCTGAGAAAGTAAATAACCAATTCACATTTACCTGTTCAAGGACTTTTATGATTTTGTAGACCTCTATCTTATCCCCCTTCAGCCATCTCTTCTCCAAGCTCAACAGCCCTAACCTCTTTAGCCTTTCCTCATAGAGGAGCCATTCTATGCCCCTTATCATTTTGGTTGCCCTTTTCTGTACTTTCAGCAGTACAACTATATCTTTTTTGAGATGCGGCGACCAGAATTGCACAAAGTATTCGTGATGCGGTCTCACCTTGAAGCGATACAGAGGCATTATGACAATCCATTGTTTTATTCGCCATTCCCTTCCTAATAATTCCTAACATTTTGTTTGCTTTTTATTCTGTATTTGGTAAGGGTCAGTCTGCTCTGCATGTGTGAACAAAGTGAGGTAAACTGCTACTGTGTGGTTTCTATGTAGAGATCTATAGAAACCTGACTTGTTCTGTTTTCCTAATAGGAAGTGTATTGGTGTTTTAGGGCCTGGAATAATATTTGCAATGTTGCATTTTCTTGGATAGGGTTCTTACTAGTTGAATGCTGTCAGCTATATTTTTGTATGAGACATTTACTATATTGCAATTGTAGTTCTGAGGGCCAAACCCAAACCAGACACATGCTGCAAGAGGCGTAATATCATACGGGTTCCAAGAGTCTTTTTGCAGGGCTTCCGCAATGGCAGCACAGCAGTGCATGTACATATAATATACATGTTGTTGTAAGTGATAATTTTACTCAGATGACTGTAATTTGAACATCCTTTTCAACATAAATCTGTTATTATAAATGCATAATTCCCAGACCAATAAAATGCTTGATGCTAAAAAAAATAAAAATGCTGGGGTTGTCTTTCTGTCTGCGAGCAGGGATGGCCTGCCTCTGAGAAAAACAGCATTACTAATAGAAGTGTCAATATTAAGCGACTATTCTGTACTATGTATGGAGAGAGAGAAGATCATCAAATACCAAAAGGAATAATCAAGAGAGCAAGAAAATGTGGCCTAAAGATAAAGAAACAGGCCTAATTGTTTGGGCACCATTCACCCGATTAAAAACATCCAAGCTCACGTCAATATGTCACCCCAGCATTTGCCTCAGGGGGAAGTGGGAACATAAGAACATGTCAGACCAAGGGTCTATCAAGCCCAGCATCCTGTTTCCAACAGTGGCCAATCCAGGCCATAAGAACCTGGCAAGTACCCAAACACTAAGTCTATTCCATGTTACCGTTGCTAGTAATAGCAGTGGATATTTTCTTAGTCAACTTAATTAATAGCAGGTAATGGACTTCTCCAAGAACTTATCCACTCCTTTTTTAAACACAGCTATACTAACTGCACTAACCACATCCTCTGGCAACAAATTCCAGAGTTTAATTGTGCGTTGAGTAAAAAAGAATTTTCTCCGATTAGTTTTAAATGTGCCACATGCTATCTTCATGGAGTGCCCCCTAGTCTTTCTATTATCCGAAAGAGTAAATAACTGATTCACATCTACCCGTTCTAGACCTTTCATGATTTTAAACACCTCTATCATATCCCCCCTCAGCTGTCTCTTCTCCAAGCTGAAAAGTCCTAACCTCTTTAGTCTTTCCTCATTTGGGAGCTGTTCCATTCCCCTTATCATTTTGGTAGCCCTTCTCTGTACCTTTTCCATCGCAATTATATCTTTTTTGAGATGCAGCGACCAGAATTGTACACAGTATTCAAGGTGCGGTCTGACCATGGAGTGATACAGAGGCATTATGACTTTTTCCGTTTTATTCACCATTCCCTTTCTAATAATTCCCAACATTCTGTTTGCTTTTTTGACTGCCGCAGCACACTGAACCGAAGTTTTCAATGTGTTATCCACTATGACACCTAGATCTCTTTCTTGGGTTGTAGCACCTAATATGGAACCCAACATTGTGTAATTATAGCATGGGTTATTTTTCCCTATATGCATCACCTTGCACTTATCCACATTAAATTTCATCTGCCATTTGGATGCCCAATTTTCCAGTCTCACAAGGTCTTCCTGCAATTTATCACAATCTGCTTGTGATTTAACTACTCTGAACAATTTTGTATCATCTGCAAATTTGATTACCTCACTCGTCGTATTTCTTTCCAGATCATTTATAAATATATTGAAAAGTACAGATCCCTGAGGCACTCCACTGCCCACTCCCTTCCACTGAGAAAATTGTCCATTTAATCCTACTCTGTTTCCTGTCTTTTAGCCAGTTTGCAATCCACGAAAGGACATCGCCACCTATCCCATGACTTTTTACTTTTCCTAGAAGCCTCTCAATGAGGAACTTTGTCAAACACCTTCTGAAAATCCAAGTATACTACATCTACCGGTTCACCTTTATCGACATGTTTATTAACTCCTTCAAGAAAGTGAAGCAGATTTGTGAGGCAAGACTTGCCTTGGGTAAAGCCATGCTGACTTTGTTACATTAAACCATGTCTTTCTATATGTTCTGTGATTTTGATGTTTAGAACACTTTCCATTATTTTTCCTGGCACTGAATTCAGGCTAACTGGTCTGTAGTTTCCCGGATCGCCCCTGGAGCCCCTTTTAAATATTGGGGTTACATTAGCCATCCTCCAGTCTTCAGGTACAATGGATGATTTTAATGATAGGTTACACATTTTTACTAATAGGTCTGAAATTTCATTTTTTAGTTCCTTCAGAACTCTGGGGTGTATACCATCCAGTCCAGGTGATTTACTACTTTTCAGTTTGTCAATCAGGTCTACCACATCTTCTAGGTTCACCGTGATTTGATTCAGTCCATCTGAATCATTGCCCATGAAAACCTTCTCCAGTACGGGTACCTCCCCAACATCCTCTTCAGTAAACACCGAAGCAAAGAAATCATTTAATCTTTCCGCGATGGCCTTATCTTCTCTAAATGCTCCTTTAACCCCTCGATCATCTAACGGTCCATCTGACTCCCTTACAGACTTTCTGCTTTGGATATATTTTAAAAAGTTTTTACTGTGTTTTTGCTTCTACGGCCAACTTCTTTTCAAATTCTCTCTTAGCCTGTCTTATCAATGTCTTACATTTAACTTGCCAACGTTTATGCATTATCCTATTTTCTTCTGTTGGATCCTTCTTCCAATTTTTGAATGAAGATCTTTTGGCTAAAATAGCTTCTTTCACTTCCCCTTTTAACCATGCTGGTAATCGTTTTGCCTGCTTTCCACCTTTCTTAATGTGTGGAATACATCTGGATTGTGCTTCTAGGATGGTATTTTTTAACAATGACCACGCCTCTTGCACACTTTTTACTTTTGTAGCTGCTCCTTTCAGTTTTTTTCTAACAATTTTTCTCATTTTATCAAAGTTTCCCTTTTGAAAGTTTAGCACGAGAGCTGTGGATTTGCACACTGTTCCTCTTCCAGTCATTAAATCAAATTTGATCATATTATGATCACTATTGCCAAGCGGCCCCACCACCATTACCTCTCTCACCAAATCCTGTGCTCCACTAAGAATTAGATCTAAAATTGCTCCCTCTCTCGTCCGGTTCCTGAACCAATTGCTCCATAAAGCTATTATTTATTCCATCCAGGAACGTTATCTCTCTAGCGTGTTCCGATGATATATTTACCCAGTCAATATTGGGGTAATTGAAGTCTCCCATTATTACCGCACTACCAATTTGGTGAACGGTGAGGGCTTGTGTGTAGTGAATTTTCTCAGGGTCGGTGCAAAGGTATTAGGCGCCCTTGATGAAACCTATAGCCTTGGGCCACTCCCCTCTCTCTCTCCCCCCCCCCCCCCCGCTAGGTGAACACTTGCAATTAATAATAAATAATTATACTCAGATTTATGTAAAGATTGTACATGTGAGAATCACAATAACTGTAAATGTAAAGTAAGAAACTGGGAATGGGGCAGAGCTGGAGGCGGAGCTAGGAACAGAGCTTGGTTGGTCCTCCCCCCCCTCTCTAAGAGGAGCCTAGTGTGCCTATTGAGAATTCCAGGCCTGGGTGGATGCTTGCATGCAGTGCAGCAAGGAATGTTTCATACTGACCGCCTCACGCTTTTCCCTCTCCCAGTCATTAAGCACTCTGCTACTCTTCCCTATCTCCCCCTTCACCCTTTCCTGCATTCTCTGTCCCTTCCTTGGCCCATTCTCCTCTCCCTTGCCGTTGCTTCCTCCTTGCATAGCTCTGTAACCTCCATCAGGACATTACTTTTGACTGTGGAACTATTTATGTCATGGTTCTTTTGGATATTGCATCTGCTTTCGATATGATTGCTCACGAAATTTTTATCGCCAGGTGGCATGCTTTTGATCTAGCTGGTACAGTACTGGATTGGTTTTCTTCATATTTATTTAACCAAAGCCAACAAATTAGAATAGGCGACGCAGCTTCTAGTTGGCTTCTCATGGCCACCGGAACCCCTCAAGGGTTTCTCCCTTTCAGCCACACTTGCTCCTCTATGTTGGGTTTTTTGCATGTCCCGGTGTAAATTATAAAATGCATGCCGACGACAAGCAGTTTTTTGTAATGTATAGCTCATCCTAGACTTAATACTTTTGGTCTCATTTCCCTTTGTCTTACATCAGCTAAAAGATGGCTATTTCATAACAAACTGAAATTGAATGTGCTGTAAACTGAGTTGATCATGCTAAGCCCCTGTCCATTATTTTACCTATTTTTTTAATTCAGTGACCAAAGGATTCCAACTGCCCAGACAACTTGAGATCTCATAATAATTAGACTTGATAATGATATTTCATTCTCAAATAAAACTTGTTGCTATTTATTTATTTTTTTAATATGCTGCTTTTTGGCATTTCAGAGCAGTTTACATTCATGGTGCTAAACTATCATTCTATAAATTGTCTTCTTAGGCCTTTAAAGTCCTTGTTAGAGCCACAGGACTTCAGAATTATTCTGCAAGCTCTTGTATTAAATGCTTTAGATTATTGCAATTCTTTATATGCTGGTTTACCAGCTTCCACCATTCGGCTTTTACAAATGATCCAGAATATTGCTGCCAGAATTCTGACAGGTAGGCGTTTGCATGATCATATGACCCCCTGTCCTTGCATCACTACACTGGCTCCCTATTAAATGGCAGGTTTTATACAAGCTTGCAACTCTCATCCATACATTATTGTATGGTGATATTACTACATGGGCTAATGTGGTGCTACATGTTCACAAACCTATGCGTGCGCTACGCTCTGCCAATTAGTGGGACCGATGCAGTAAGACATGCGTTGAAAATGGGTGTTCGTATTGAGCGCCCGTTTTCCTAATGCGCTCACAGCCACATCCCCTGGGCTCCCGGTGCAGTATTTAAATGAGGGGCTGCGTAAAAAAGGACGCGCTAGGGGAGAATTGTGCGTCCCTAGTGCTCAAATGCATCGGGTGCCCACAATTGCAACGGGTGCTCAATATGAGTGTCCATTTTTAATCCCGCTTCTTCCGGTCGATTTTGCTGAGGTCGCTGAAGGTGCCCCTTGCTATAAACATCTAAACTATGATTTTTTTTTTAAATCAAGCCAATATACATTAATTTTTTAACACTGCAAGCAGTAAATTTAAGTGTCACAACAATACTAAGTAGAGGGAACCACAGAGGACTGTATTTTTAAATTTCTCATGAGCCCTTGGATCGTGGATTGACTTTACGCCACTTCTGGGGGCTGGAGTTCAGTTTGCCATGTTAAAAAGTGTGCTTTGGGCGCCCAGCGATTTCCTGCATGGGGGGGGGTAATAGCTAATAGCCTCACTTTCATGGAAGTTTCATATGATGGGTGCTATTGGCTATGCATTTGTTTTGGGCGTGTGTTTTGGATGTGCCGATCTCCTTATTGCAGCGGATGCTAGTCTAGTGCGTCCAAAATGTGGACCCAACCGCATTTTAGTGCATCAGCCCCAGAGTTTGTTAGAGGTTCCATCCGAAAGACCTGCCCATCTTAACCTTTCCAGAGAAAGAACCTTCTCTGTAGATGGGACATATCGGGCAGTGAGTTCCAGAATATGTCTTACGATCTCTGTCCTGCCCTAAATCCTTCAAAAAGGTTCTAAAAGCCTACCCGTTTTTATGCGCATTCAAACGAGGCCTTGACTGTGTAACAGTTACAGGCTGGAGCAACGCAGTAACAGGGTTGAAGCACTTTTAAAAAAAATCTAATTAGAGGTATGAAAGTGTTGAAGAATCTGCTTAGTGCTGAAACGGCAGCGGCGGAAGTAAGTTTTGAATTATGGTAGCACCACTCTTTCCTGCTGCAGCAGCGTGTGCTGCTCCTCTCTCCGAGGCGCTCTCCTGGTCATTTCCTGCTCCGAGGCAGGGGACTGAAGCTGGCCTCTGCAATATGTTCAGTCTCGCACACATGTACAGTGGTTTTTGTTTCGCCTCACCTTTCAGGCAGCAGGCCTGGTTTGTGGGCAGACTTCAGATTTCAGCTTTGCCTGGATACTTGGTGGGCTGTTTACTCTTTCATTTTTATTTTGAGACCCGTTGTGAGATTGCTTTACCAGCTCTTTTATGTCTCCTGCTGTGCTTCGGGTGTGAAACACAACAGGGGATATAAAAGGGCTGGTAAAACAATCTCACAGGGAGTCTCAAAACAAAATAAGCATATCAGTTCCATGAATGATAGATTTGCAACATATCAGTTCCCTGAACTGATGGATTTGCAGTTCCGTGGTTAGCAACAGTTCTCCAAAATCTTAAGGTCGTATAAACAAAACCCAAATCCCTGCATACTGTTTTTGCTGATGTTTGCTGGCCCAGTCCTTGCATTCCCCATGTCTCTTATGGTTCATAGATATTTGGGACCCCCAAAAGCTGAAGTCTGAAAAATGACATTTCCTATGGTTCGGCCATTTGGTATCAATTACATTGAATACGCCAGTGCACATTCTTTGGCCTCTAGTTTCAACCATCCTCTTTGGCATCATTGATTTTCCTACTTTAATTTAATTTTCAGATTCTTTATCCTTTGGTTTCTTTACAATGCTTTTTTTTTTTTTTTTTTTAATCATCTCCATCCAATAACCTTTTTTTTAATATTCTGTACATAGAGCAAAATGTAACACATTTCTCATGGCTCCCAACAGTTCTGTGCTCATCACTTTTCATTGCATAGGACTTAGTAAAATGAGAATATCTAGAGCAGTTATTTGAACCTCATGCACGGCCCTTAGGTTTTGAAATGTTTTGAGCTTTGTAGTCTGTTGTTTGACGTTTGTGATGGCAAAGTTTAGCTCAAGTGGACTAGCTGCATAAATATTCTCGCCTTCTTGGTTTTGCAAGCTTCACTATTAATACTGCACGGTCATTTAGGGATTAAACCTAAGATATTCTTTTATGTAAATATATCCTCCCTGCTTTTTTCCTCTGTCAGAAATGGTCTTGTTTTCTCTTAATAAATTTACGTTTGCAAGACGGGTGATCTAGGAGACTTGGTGCACGAGTTTCCTCGCCCCTGTTTTCTGCTTCAGTCCATTTCCTCTCTTTTGTCTTGGTCTCTTGCCACCTGCCTCTCGCTTCTTCTCTGCCTCCCTTCTCTTACTCCTGTTCTTTTCTGCTCAGGCATAATAAATATGTACAGGTGGACACTCCGTGGATTGCTTCTGAAGGAATTGTGCTTATCTGCTCTAAGAGGCACTTGTGGCTAGCAACGCTGACTGCAGGAGGACAGAGTTAAGCAGAGTTCACATCCTGACATGTCTTTTCTTACTGGCAGCAGCTGTATGTGTAATGCATGGGTGCATCTGTGTAATACGGTGCCACACATCTTCCAGAGGAAAAAAATAATTTTTATGTGCACCATAGATATGTTAAAGAGGCATTTCCTGTTAATCTTGCGTATTTTAATATATTGTTGCACATTGGGACTCTGCCTGCACAGGCTCCTCCAATGACATATTTCCATGGTGCTAAACAAGACTAGTTATTAAATCCTGGTGGGCACATCTTGTCTGGCACTGGCAGGTTTTTTTTTTTCCTGCCTCTTGGGGCAGTAGATGGTGTAGTTTGAAAAAGAGACAATGCATTCTAGCTGCTTGGAAGTTTCTTACTCTGCCTCAGGGTCTGTAGAGTGTTGTCAGGGTGCAGGGATGAAGAGCAGTTGTCAGAGCCAGTGCAAGGCTTTTATGTGCCTTAAGCCAACCTCCCACCTTGCCTTGCCACCCACCCCCCCTCACCACAGGGCAGCTCCAGCACAGCATCTCCCGCCAACTCACCTGGCTCTTCCCTCCTTCTGTACAAATGTTCCCTCCTGTGACCTTGTATGGGGATGTGTGAGTCCCAGCAGCAAGGTTTGCAAACCCTGGAGCCGGGCAGAGCCTGGGGCCCACCAGAAGCGCCGTCCTCCGGTGCTGCGTGGCTATTCTCTCACTCCTTAGCCTTTCCCTTCCTCCGGGGACAGTTGGTTCTTCTTACCTCCCCCTCCCCAGTGGAAATTCACTACTGTCCATGCCACATGATGGTAGCTGATGATGAGCAAGTCCAGCGGGAAGGAGGCCGTGCACATTGAACCCTCTCTTGGCACTGCCAGCGGCTCTGTGCTTGAGCCAGTGGACAGGGCTCCCCAGCTGCCCCTGGACATGCCACTGCCACCGATCCGGGGGGGGGGGGGCTGGGGGGGAGAAGAGGACTGAGGCCGCTGCTACTGCTCCGGGCACCTGCCACCGGCACCATCTCTACTTCCATTCCCTTGCTCCCTTCACCCTGAGTCACCAAGACTGCTCCCTCTGCTGTCCTGCAATGAGCAGGAGCTGCCATCTCGGCGCTAGCAGTACTGACTAATCACCGGGGGGCTGGGAGAAGCCTGCGCAGATCCCTCAGCCCGCTTTGTGGAGTCTGGGAGGAGAGGAGAGAGGATTACGGCAGGAGATAGAGATTTCCAAAGGGAAGGGAGGGACAGAGAGAGTCCCAGAACTCGAGAAGGGGAATCTGATGGCTCTAGAGTGTGTCTGCTGCTGCCACCCCCTATATTGTGGCGCTCTAGGTAACACAGAAAATATAGTAACATAGTAATGACGGCAGAAAATGACCAATGGTCCACCCAGTCTGCCCAACAAGCTTCTTATGGTAGTATCTGCTGCGCTAGGCTGGTTACTTCCATGTTTCTCTGAAGGGTAGCAACTGCTGCTCCCCAAGCCTTATGATAACCCTTAAAATATATTGTGCCTGCTGGGCTATGTGTTTCAATGGCTCTGCAGGATGGACTGCGACTTAATGGTTACACGCTGCACTGGTCCTCCGGGGTGGGGGAGGTTAGGGTGTGATTGATGGTTGAATGAGGTATGCTTGTGGTGTGCACGGTCTGGAGTGGGGATGGGAGGGGGGGGGGTGGAAGGGTTTTGGGTGCAAAACAGAAAGTCGGGGATTGGTGGTACCGTGTGCCTTTTCTGCTTGTTATGCTCCTATTGTTGTAGTGGTTTGACAAATGTATTCTGTGGTCCCGGTTGGGATGTTTTGTTATTTCAGTGTACCACTTTCCCTGTTAATAAAATTAGTATTTTGACAAAAAAAAAAAAAATGTACTGCTAGCAACATTTTTACTGGGTGATGAGCCGCCTTGAAAATTCAGACACTGCTGCTTCACGTGCTTTGCTTATGGATTTTGCCTTAGAAGCAGTCTTGTGCTTTTTCTCTTATGTCTGCGTATCAGTACCCCAGACCGTAAAAATCAGGGCCCGTGTTGGTTTGTCATCTGAATCCAATTCCTCTTCCACCCCCCCACCCCCCAGCCCACTGCTGTCCAAGTGGAGAGTGATGTTGCAGCAAAAGCATCGAGGCTTATTGGTTAAGGGTAGTAACTTCTGCACCAGCAAACATAGTACCTTTTCTTCATTTCCATCCTCTAGCCTTCAGGGATCCACAGTGTTTATCCCATGCCCCTTTGAATTCTTTGACTGTTTTCATCTTCACCACCTCCTCCATTTGCCTAATGCTTCCACCGTCCCTGGTAGTTGTCTGTGGTGGGTGCCCAAGAAACAGGCACATCCTGCGGGAGGGCAGACCATGTCACTGGCAGTGTGGGGACAAAGATCAGTTGTCTTTGCCAGTGCGCCCGGGGCAGTAGTGGGAGGAAAGGAGATGGAAAGTGGCCGTCCAAGGCAGTCAGGGTTGCCAGTCTTCAACTGTAAAAATTTTGAATGCTTGTAGATGCCGTTTAATATCTTTGCTGATGAATTGCTTTGCACATGCAACTTTTGTTGACACTTCTGCCATCAGGAAAGAAATCCATTTCATCTGAAGGAGAACAGGTTGTTGGATTCACCCATGTGAGGACTACCATCCTGCTTGTCCTCAGAGAAAGCAGAGTTGCTTACCTGTAACGGTGTTAGGACAATTTTGGACTTTGAAACGTAATCCCCTGTTCCAGATTTGAAAGTACCTGCTACCAGGATAATGAGTCCCAGAGGGATGGGGTGATTCGGATGCAATCCTGGAGGTTCTGAGTGGCCTCATGCCACTGCGACCTCAAGATCCATTGTGCTCTGCGCATGTTTAAACGTGCCAAGGGAGTGACATGGATGGCAGTGGCCATATGGCCCAACAACCTCAATTTGTGCCAGGCTGACACCTGCTGGCTCTGTTGGATCTCTGCTGTGATGGTTTTTAAGTTGATAGCCCTCTGGCGAGGTAGGAAAGCCTTGGCCTGAGCCGTGTCTAGCAGAACTCCTATGAAGTCCAATTGAAGTGATGGGCTGAGAATGGGACTTTGGGTAGTTGAGAACGAACCCTAGTGACTCCAACATTTGGATGGTCAAGCGAATGGTCCTGGTGGCCCCTTCCTGAGAGGTGCTCTTGACCAGCCAATTGTCCAGGTATGGGAAAACATGCACACCCAGCCTGTGGAGGTGTGCCACCACCACAGCCAGGCATTTTGTGAAGACCCATGGGGTTGATGCACACCCAAACGGCAACACTCGACACTGGAAGTGCTGTTTTCCGAAGACAAATCGGAAATACTTCCAGTGACCGAGGAAGATCTCAATATGAGTGTATGCATCCTTTAAGTTGAGGGAGCATAGCCAGCCCCTTTTTGCAAAAGGGGAATCAAGGTGCCCAAGGAAACCATCTTGAACTTTTATTTTTTTAGAAACTTGTTCAAGACCCTTAAGTCTAGGATGGGAGGAGTCCTCCTGTTCTCTTTGGAATCAGGAAGTACATGGAGTAGAATCCTCGCCCTCTTTGCCCTGGTGGTAGGGGCTTGACTGCTCTGGCTGTTAAGAGGGAGGATATCTCCGCTAGTACTACCTTCTGATGTGCTACCGGCCCCCAAAATGGGCATGGAAGGCAATTTGGTGGGACACCCAGTAGGTTCAGTTGGTAGACCTGACGGACAATGGACAAAACCCAATGGTCTGAGATTACACTGGGCCACTGGTTCGCAAAGAACCGCAGCCTTACCCTGACCAGAGGGATCATTGTTCCGGGTACGGACAACTGGCATGCTCCCTACAACGCAGTCAAAACCCTGTCCCCAGAGTTGACTGAGGAGCTAACTGGGGCTTGGGGATTTTCTGCTACGTAGGATGGCCGCGGGAGCCCTGTTGGTGTTGATGGGAGTGAGGGGCGTAGATAGTACTTCCTTTGATGAAAGAGACTGGCTTAAAGACCAACTCCGTTAGAGTTCATTGAAGTTCAATTGGCACATACCACCAAGGTGTAAATGGTACGCCCATCTCTGTACAGCCTATAGTTGTAATTTCATGCGGGGCCTGCTTCAACTGAAGACTCACCTAAGGCCTCATACTGTTTCTTGGGACCTCAACATGGTGTTAGCTCAGCTGATGAAAGCTCCTTTTGAGCCGCTGCGCATCTATGACCTGATGTACCTGACTGGAAGGACATATTTTTCGTGGCAGTCACTTCAGTATGCAGGGTCAGCGAGCTCCAGGCCTTAGTGACTTATCTACCCTATACTAAATTTTACCATGATAGAGTGGTCTTGCATACGCACATTAAGTTCCTGCTTAAATTGGTAGCGGATTTCCATCTTAACTAGTCAATCATCCTGCCAATTTTCTTTCCTAGGCCTCATTTGCACCAAGGCGAACCAGCCCTGCACGGTTTGGATTGCAAGAGAAACTTAGCCTAACTTTTTATTTCTTTTGATAGGAATAGGTTTGGAGTTGCCATTGCCAAACAGACGCTTTCCAATTGGATAGCAGATTGCATCGCCTTCTGTTATGCCCAGGTGGGACTGCATCTTGAGGGTCATGTCAAGGCTCATTCTGTCAGAGCCCTGGCAGCATTGGTGGCCCACTTGCGAGCAGTTCCTGTGGAGGAGATCTGCAGGCTGCGCCGTGGAGTTCTCTTCACATATTCACATCACACTTATGTCTGGATAGGGATGGCCGACGTGACAGTAGGTTCAGCCAGTCTGTCCTCCGGAATCTCTTTGAGATGTAGAACCCAACTCTCCCTTCCTAGGGCCCATTGTTTGGGTTCAGGCCGTCTCCCCCTCTGTTACCAACAGCACTATGGTTGTTGTTCCCGTTGGCACCTGGTTGGTGCTTGTTGGTCTCTTTTTGTGTTGGGAAGCAACCTGTAGCTAGGGATTCACCCATATGATCATTCACCCAATGATCATCTCCTCTACAGAAATGCTGAACACATGTTCCACACACAATACATTATATTTCTTCAAATAGATATCTTTCTATAACTCCAGCTCATCTAATGTTTCTAAATGTCCACTCTACAATCACCCATTGTAAAGACTGTTTCCGGATCCTTTGATCTATACCAAATTAGTGAATCGCTTGTTGCTAAGTTATATTTATCTGTCACTGATTTCCCTTCCCTTATTAGGCATGACTCAACTGTATAATATGATTATCATTGGTTTACTTGTTTTGTTTTTAATTGGTATATGTAATGTTTCCTCTTAATTTCATTTGATTGAAAAGCCTGTTGCTGATTTATTGTTCCTTGTATACCGAGGTGATGTTCTTAACGTGCCGCGGTATATAAAAAAAAAAAAATCACTAAATAAATAATAAATAAATAAATATGTGAGGACTACCATCCTGCTTGTCCAAGCTGGGTGAATCCCTAGCTACAGGCTGCTCCCCAACACAAAAGGAGACCAACAAGCACCAACCAGGTGCCAACGGGCACAACAACCATAGTGCTGTTGGTAACAGAGGGGGAGACAGCCTGAACCCAAACAATGGGCCTTGGGTTCTGCATACACAGCTGTATAAGGTTGTAGCCGACATTCCATGCAGGTCACCCCATGCCTCCTTCGAAGCACAGTGCAATCAAGCCACTGTTGTTTTGAGCTGTAACCACTGCTTGGTTATCCCAATACTTCATTACCATCCTCTTTCCATTGGGAAACCTTTGTGTTTGTCCTATGTTTTTTTGAACTTCATTACTGTTTTTGTTTCTGTTGCCTCCTCTTGGGAGGCAATTCCAGGCATGTACCACCCTTTCTGTGAAAAAATATTTCCTGGCATCGCTACTGAGTCTACTCCCTTGGAGCATCATATTATGACCCCTATTTTGTTTATTTAAACCCTGCCTGTATAATATCTCTTCTAGGCGGCTAGCGCATTCACATAATACGAATTCAACAATGCTTAGGCAAGCAGAAAATAAAAACAAAAACGTGTAGTAAAACTAAAAATTCTCCCAAGCTTTTAGGAAAAAATTGAAAATGCTGCTTTTTAAGGAAATGTTTCTGGAATAATTATATCAGAATGTGAGGTGAAAAAGGAGACCTCTAGTTCTATAACTTTCTTTCATGGGAGAAACGTTTTTTCTTTTGTATTGTTGAATCGTTTCAGATATTTAAATGCTTCTACCATATCCCCCTGTCTCTTCTCTTCTCGTTTCTTCTCTTCTCTAGGGTATGCTTATTCAGGTCCTCAGTTCAGTGCCTGAGAATAGTGTGGTTGACTTGAATACACCATTTGGCTTTATTATATTTTAGCTGCATTTTCTTCTAATGGGTTCAAAGCTCTGTGAGTGAAAAATCTCTTATACTTGGCCATTTAAGTGGAGGAGTGGAGGAATAGCCTAGTGCTTAGAGCAGTGGGCTATGAAGCAGGAGACCAGGGTTTGAGTTCTGCTGTTGCTCCTTGTGACCTTGGGCAAGTCACTTTACCCTCCATTGCCTCAGGTACAAAACTTAGATTGTAAGCCCTCTGGGGATAGGGAAATACCTACAGTACACCTGAATGTAATCCGCTTTGAAGCGCTGAAAAAAGTGCAAAAAGCAGAATATAAATCTAAATAAATAAAAATAAAATTATTCACTGGTATTGTTGGGATATGCTCTACTGGGTTTTTAAGATTTGGAGCCTGACCTGTTTTCAGAAATGCAACCCAGCGCTTATCAACCTCGTGGGTCTCCTTCAGTTTTGGGATTTGTGGCCCTTGAGGTGCTGTAATCTTTTGTACAGTGTTCACTGCCTTCCATCGCTGAATTGAATCTTGCAGTTGCTGGCTAAAGAGACAGCTATCGAGTGGCTGGGCATATGCTGCAGTGGTATAGCAAATTCTTACCCAGCAAAACCATAAAAACTTTCTAGTTCTTACAAATTCTTTGAAGAGAAGACAAATTCATTATGTATCTGTATAACTAGATCTTCTGCATCCTGGTTTAGCTGTTTGTGTGGATGTTGTGCTGCATTGCAGAGAATGTGGCGATTACAGTTTGCTTAAATCAGAAGAGGTTGCTCAGATTAATTTAACAAAACACAGAATGATGCTTTCCATAGTTAATTGAGATGACATCTTGGTTTTGTATACCAAGGAATTAACTTTCAAAAGGATTTATGTGCATAAAACAACTGTTGAAAATATATATCTTTACCTGCGTAACTCCTTTGAAAATTCACTCCATAGACCTGGATCTTTCCACTGGACTAGACTGTTGGAATGTTCTCAGCTCAGTTACAGCCTTTGGGCTGAATTTTCAAACGTTTTACACACATAAATGGACTTTTTGAAAATTGCTATGAAATTTGCTACTTTTATACTCAAAACTCCTTTGAAAATTAACTCCCAAGACTTTTACTTGTAGCGATAAACTGCATGGCTTTGTCCCTATCTGTGGTGTTAAATTTTTCTGCTGTACTGAATTTGTTATGGAGGGACCCAATATGTAAAACCTCACGTTATCTATTTGGAATCCCCTTTGAGTGAAAGATAGAATAGAAATCTCAGAATTTAAATTAAATTAAGGAACTTCACATTCTCAAGAGACATTGAATTGGGGGCCCTTTGAGGATCAAGGGGATGAGGGGATCATCAGCGGCTGCGACCTTTTCGTCATCCTCACTAGTATCTCTCTTCATCCTGTTCTCACAATCTGTCTCTCTCCATCCATCCCCCCATCCTGTCCTTACCAGTCTGTCTTTCTCAGGAAGCAATGTGACATGGTGATAGCTAAAGCCAGAAGAATGCTGAGCTGTATAGAGAGAGGAATATCTAGTAAGAAAAAGGAAGTGATAATCCCCTTGAACAGGTCCTTGGTGAGGCCTACCTGGAGTACTGTGTTCAGTTCTGGAGACCGTATCTCAAAAGGGACAGATTCAGGATGGAGGCGGTCCAGAAAAGGGTGACCAAAATGGTGGGTGGAGTCTTATAAGGAGAGGTTGAAGGAACTAAATATGTATACCCTGGAGGAGAGGAGGAGCAGAGGAGATATGATACAGACCTTCAGATACTTGAAAGGTTTTAATGATGCACAATCAAAAACAAATCTTTTCCGCTGGAAAGAAACCAATAGAACTAGGAGTCACGAAATGAAATTCCAGGGAGGACGAGTCAGAAGCAATGTCAGGAAATATTTCTTCACAGAGAGGGTGGTGGATGCCTGGAATGCCCTTCCAGAGGAGGTGGTGAAAACAAAAACAGTGAAAGATTTCAAAAGGGCATGGGATAAACCTTGTGGATCCCTAAAGGCAAGGGGGAGGGGAATGTAGTAAAAGACATGGGGGTAACTTGCTGGTGTGGCGGATACTACCCTTAACAAATAAGCCGTCATACTGTTGATGCAACTCTATCATTGTTTGCTGCTTCAACGGCAGGAGGAAAAGAGGAATTGGATTCAGACAACAACCAACAAGGACATTGAACTGTACAGTCTGGGAAAACAAATAAGCATAGAGGTAATTTGCTTGATGCGGCAGTTACTACCCTAAACCAATAAGCCTGATACTCCACTTCTGATGCAGCTCCAGCATTGCTCTCTGCTTCAGCGGCGGGGGTGGGGTGGGGAAGGAAAATGGACTCAAACAGAAACCAACAAGAGCTCTGACCTTGGCAGTCTGAGTAACTGATAAGTATGGGAAACTGATAACTATGGGAGCTTGCTGGGCAGACTGGATGGGCCATTAGGTCCTTTTCTGCCGTCACTTCTATGTTTCTGTGCTGCTCACTTTGTTTCACCTTCTACTTCTCTCCTCTGTCCCTTGCATTTATATCCAATTATCCATATTCCTTGCCCAGATCTAGTCCATCCCCCCAAAATTCTCTATTTATTGACCTTAATCTTTGCACTCTTTTACAGGCCGATACAGAACGGTGCGCTCAGCCGAGCGCACCGTTTAGCCCCGTTTGACCAGGCATTTTACACGTGCTATTATTACCCCTTATACTGTAAGGGGTAATAGCGCGTGGAAAATGCGTGGCCAACCCCCCTGAAACTAATAGCGCTCATCAAATGCAAATGCATGTTGATGAGCCTATTAGTAATACCCGCAGGATACTGAAAGTAAAATGTGCGGCCAAGCCGGCGCGCGAATCCCGGCACAGCGGCAAATATGGCCGCTGTGCCGGGAGCCTGACCCCGCCCCCTCCCCCCCCACCCCTTTTTGCAAGCCCCGGGACTTACACACGCGTCTCCGGGCCTTTTTAAAATAGGCCCGGCGCGCGTAACCCTTTTAAAATCCGGCCCATAGTCTTCGTGCCATGGTCCAGCAGATTGTGAAGGCAGTAGAGAATTCAACATCAAGAACTAATTGCAAAAATTTTATATACATAAAAAAATTATATATATATAATATATTTAATTTCTTTCCTTTCAGTGAGTGTATGTCTGTCACTCTGCCATACATCTACCTTTCTGCATTTCAACATTGCATAGCTTTGAGTTTGCTGTGCATAGTCCAGATGCAGCCTGAATCGTTCATTGTGAAAGAAAATGGAACACAGAAGCCAAGAAATAAGAGCAAAGGGGAAAATGTGCTGTTCAGGTCCCTGAAGCTCCTCTGTGCAAGTAGCTGGCAGCGACCCAGAAAAGAAAAACATGGTTACAGAATTGCAGTTTATGCCATTTTAAAAAATATTAGCAAGATGCTTGTTTTATTTAATTTTAGCTCTGCTGGGAAGTGCAGTTTTAATAAACTAGAGCCAAGGACAGTGTTACAAAGGCTATTCAAGCTCCTCCCACCTGCCATACCCTTCAGCCCTGGGCTGCAAAAACCTCAGCTGTTCCAGTACAGGGATTTGCAGCTCTGCCAGTGCACCTGCAAAATGCCCGGCTCTAGCAAGTTCTATTAGTCTTTCACCATCCCTAGTATTAAACTACACAGAATTCACTCTGCAGCAGGTGTTTGGATTTTAAAGCTGATGTATAACATCTGCCATCCTAGTATAAGACTCATATCTTGCGCACAAAAGTCTGTCTTTGCTATAGAAAGATCCTACGCAGAAATGTGCTATGTGGTTCGGTAAAACACTATCAAAATCCTTACCCACTTTCTTGTCGCCTTCCGCTTGGGCTACTGCAACCACCTCCTTACAGGCCTGCCACTAAACCATCTTTCTCCACTGCATATATCCAAAATTCAGCTACCCGGCTTGTCTATCCTCAGCATCGTCATGACTCTTATGGCTCTGCATTGGCTCCCTGCCATCTTCTATGTTGGGTTCAAATCATTTCTTCTCACCTGTGAGTGTATTCATTCCGCAGCTCCATGCTGTCTCTCCTCTCTTATCTCCCCCCCATGTCCTTCCTCATGTCCTCTCTGCTCTTATCTGTGACCTCCTCCATTACTAAGTCCAGACAATACACTTTCTTGTGACACCGTCGGCTTGGAACAGTCCTCCTGACTTGATGTGTCTTGCTCCGTTTCTGGCTGTGTTCACTTCTTATTTAAAGATCCAACTCTTTGAGACTGCTTTAAAACCCTGACTCTTTTTTGATCTTCACGCTCTCACGTTAAAAATGTTTTACTGTCATACTTATGTCTGTTGTCTGTCTATCTCAAGTAGATCGTATGTTTCAAAGAACAGGGGCTAACTCTGCTTTATGTGTCTGTATAGTGCTGCGTGTGCCTACTAGTGCTATGGAAATGGTAAATTGATTGTAATTCACATTGAGGCCATTCTCGGTAAAAAACGGAATATCAGTTCTAGGACAAGCAGGATGTTAGTCCTCACACATGGGTGATGTCATCGGATGGAGCCCGGCACGGAACTTTGATCTCAAAGAATCTAGAAATTTCCAACATGCCGTCCTTAGCATGTGCAGCTGTAGTCATAACCCCGTCCCCTAAGCAGAATTCCTCAGTCTTTTTTTTCCAAGAAGCCATGTGGTCACAGGAGCTGTGTGTCTTACAGAATTCATCTTTGCTCTCTCCTCACAGTTTTTGTAAGTGATTTTTTTTCTAGAGCTGCAGTTGTTTTCTTTCCTTTACCTTACTGTAGTTTTCTTTCTTTTCCTTTTCCTTTTTCTTCTTCTTTTCTCTGTCTGCCAGCTGCATCACGGGCTTTAACCGCTGTGCAGTCTGGCAGAGTCTATTTCTATCTTATTAAAAAAAATAAAATAAAATACTGCACCGACAGTTTAGTATCTGTGTCCTCTCCTTACTCTGTCTGTTTTTTGTACCTTTGTCAGGTGCTGGCAGGAATGACTGCAGTCCATGGGTAATCCATGTAGGCCGCTAAGCCTGGGGACTCTCTTGAGTTCTACCCAGGCAGGAGTTCCATGTCATTTCACTGATCGGCATCAGTGGAGGTGCAGAGATCAAGGACCACACTGTTCCTGTATGGGGGAGAGCTCATCCTCCCAACATTCAAAGGAGCTAGTCTCCACGGCAGGAGCACTGGATGACGATGCCCCCCTTCTGCTTGCCAGTGATGGCAGTGCTGTCTTCTTGTAAGAGAGGGTGAGCAGGAGCCTGGGCAATTAGCTTGCTGCTGCACCTTTGGTGCCATGCCCAGTAACGGTTCTCTATGCACATCTGTGTCCAGCGTACCGTTGATCTGACACATTGATGTCAGAATCACTTTGGTGACCAGGACTGCCATTGAGCGCCATGGTCACCCTTGATGCTGGCGAGATACCAGGGTGTCCTCAATGCCGCAAGGGCCTTCTGTGGATGTGGAGTTTTGTGAAGACTAACATCTGTGGATGTGGAGGGCCATCTGTGGATGTGGAGTCTCGATGCACCAGAGTCATCGAGTGCTTTGGGCCTCGAAGTGGCGGAATAGCACCAACCTCTAGTGTCGGGGACCAGATCTGCCATCAGGCGGCCCCCTCGATGCATTGGAGCCACCCTCGATGTTGATGCCCTTGGTGCTATTGATGCCCTCGATCCCTTTGATGCCTTTGGTGCCATCAGTGCCCACGATTCCATTGACGTGCACGAGTGGCCACCTTCGATGCCATCGAGGTACGTGGCTTTGATGTTGTGGCAGCCCTCGATGCCGTCGAGGTGCATGGCCTCGATGCCGCAGCCGTCTTTGGGTTCATCGCAGTGTGTGGCCTCGATGCCATGGTGGTGCGGAGCTGCCCCAATAGCATCCATTCCATTGAGGTGCGGGGCCACCATGGAGGCCATTGGGCGTGTTGGTCACCGATGCCTTTTGTTGCTGTTCTCAACAATGTTGAGCACCACCAATGAGGGATAACTATCTGCGGACAGGGAAGTCCTGGTTCATGCAATGATTGTCCTATTTACTGGACCGTGTGCTTCCTTGGGGGAAATATATGCTAACATGGCTGAGGTATTAATACATAAGCCAGATTTGGGGCAATCTGTTCCAAGATCGCCCTGGCCCTACCCTGGTACCCTTAGAGTTTCCAGGCCTGTTCGACAGGGGTTTGCACCTGGTGGCATCCCGGCTACCTGTCTCTTAGTAGAGTGTTTCTGGATTTCTTCCCTGTGGAGTTCACTCTCAGTTTCAGCTTTTCCAAGCAGGCTGAGGGCTCTAACTTGGTGGGTAACTCGCTACTGGAATCGGCAGTGAGTTATTCACTTGGGGTTGAGTTAAACAACCTAGCGACTTGTGCTTACCCCGGCAGTCCAGCGGTCTGCCTCCTTGTGTTCATTGCTCCTTCTGACTTCCAGTTGGAACATTGGGGGAGAGGGGGAAAAGCAAAGGCATTTGTGATACATCTTAGTGTATACCTGCAGGGAAAGATACACCACTTTTTCCCCTATATTTTCACCAAGCTCTGGCCAAAACTGCCTTTAGCTTTTCTCACTTCATTAGGTTGCCCAAAGTGTCTTCCTGCTCACCTGAAGTCTCCTGTAGACAGGATGGATATTCCTGCCCTTGACAGGCTGCAGTGTGGGTGAGCTTCAGGTCTAACGTATCTCCCTGCTCAGGAGTTTGAGCTAGCAATCCCATTTAGGAATTGCCTTTCATGCCCTGAAACTCTTGATGCTTTCCTGCTGGTCAGCTATGTCTGGTGCTTTGACACGTAGAGCCTGTCACAGACCCTTTGTTGCTGCCTTTGTTGCTGATTTATTCTTCTAAGTGTTGTTGGGTTTTCTCCCTGTTATGCCTATTAGCAAAACATGGGCAAACTTCTGCAGAGACATTTTGTCCTTCGGATGTTAGTGGATGGCATTTTCTTTCTGGGGAGTTCTCAAGTCCCAGTTGGTCTTCTGATTGTCTTGTAACACCGAAGAAAACTATGCTGTCTTCGTCTTGTTTACATCTCTAGACAATTTCCTGTATCCAGGAGGATCTAGACCTACTGTCGTTGTCAGGGTTTACTGATACGAAACCCTTCTTGTAATGTTCTCCCTGATGCAGACTATGTTTCTTGCTAGCACTTGCATCACTCACCTGCCTTAGGCGCCTCTGCATTGCATCAGGGATTTGTGTCTCAGTCTGTTCTATGGTTTTCTTTTTGTAGAACCCAACTCTTTTCCCGCCTAGACCCCTTTGTGGGTCGGCTGCCTCACAGGCAAAAGGGAGAGAGGTGGTTCTTTCAGCACGGTGTGGTTTCTCACTTTGTCCTGCTCAGACAGCCTATAGCTTGGGATTCACCCATGTGTGAGGACTACTGTCCTGCTTGTCCTCCGAGAAAGCAGAGTTGCTTACCTGTAACAGGTGTTCTCCGAGGACAGCAGGATGTTAGTCTTCACAAAACCCACCTGCCTCCCCTGGGAGATGGTTTCTTCATGTATTAGCTATATTATAGACTGAGGGTCTCTGCCTATGGGTCAGGATGATGATTATAGTTGCACATGCTCAGTAGGGCATGTTTGAAAGTTCTAGATTCTTTGAGATCAAAGTTCTGTGCCAGGCTCCATCTGATGATGTCACCCATGTGTGAGGACTAACATCCTGCTATCCTCTGAGAACACCTGTTACAGGCAAGCAACTCTGCTATGTCTGAACAAATAAATAGCAATAAAACAGAAAGGAGAGAGAGATGAGAAATGTGGTTAATCACTTTTAATTATTATCTTTAGAGAGAGTACCTAAGTTATGCCCCCATTCCTTATCTGTTTGGGTCAGGCTCAACAAATCCTGGGCTCGAAATTGTCATGATGATCAGGATTTTGCCCCGATGCAGAAATAGCTATTCCCTTCTGTGTGCACCTAATGGCTCTTTCTAAGTTTCAATGGCGCAGTGGCTGAACTCCCCTGCTGTTCTTAGACTTGCATGAGTTGAGACCGTAAGACCAGCACGGAATTTGGACACCATGCAGCTCAGATTCACTAAGCCACTGTAATGCAGGCAAAAGGGAACAGGGGTCCCCAGGACAGCAGTCAGAAGATGAGGATGGGGTGTGGGGACACTGCTCGGGCAAAAGGTGGCAGACTTGGAGATGACTAGATGGAAGGTGACTGGCTGGGTGGGGGAGAGGAAGGAGATGACGGAATGGGGAGGGTGGGTGGGGGGGAGACCAGGATGGCTAGCTGGGGGGAGTGCCTTGGTGGGTGGTACCTGGTTGGCTAGCTGGAAATGAAGGGGAGTTAAAAGTGGGAGAAACTGGTGGACTGGGGGGGGGGGGGGTGAGACAGAGACTTGTGGAGACCCCCATTAAATTTTAAATTAGCCTCATTTATAACATTTTTTTAAACCTGTGGACACGGAGAGGCCAATATTCAGCTGCTATTGTCTGCACAAGTTAGCCGGATAAAATGCATCTAGCTAACTTGGCTGAGATATTCAATGATGCAGCTAGCTGCACTGCTGAATGTACTTGGCTATCTTATAGTTAACTGGATAAGTTTATCTGGCTAACTTTAGAACAGCCAAATAGCAGTTCTAGACTTATCCGGCTAAGTTAGCTGGGCAAGTGTCCCTATATTGCCCTTCACTTACTTAGCTAAAGTTTTAGCTGATAAAAAATTAGCAAGCTAAGTGGCAGCTACTGACCATGCCCAGATACTCAAACAGTGCCACGTTGCTAGCTAAATACAAACATAAATGGCTAAGTGGCACTGAATATCTGGCCCTGAATGGGGAAAAAAGCCTTAGTAAGTTGATCCTAAATGAGCCGTTGCAGACTTCGGAGGGAGGATCCCATCCCCTATTCACTCTTTCTTCATCCCCAGTAACTGAATGTTAACTTTGTGCTGGCTCCCAGATCCAGAGAAAATTTGTCAGAGGTCTGTTTTAGGTAAATATGCAGCTAATCGCGGCCAAGAAAAGCCTCAACCTCAAACTGCAACCTTTACATGGCCCCCCTCCCCAAATTAGAAATAGCGCTGTTTAAATCCAACTCAGTGCAGATCTGCCTTGTCTATGTCCCCCCAGGCCTAATTGAGCACGACCCTTCCCCCATCATTGAATACTTCACTGACAACATCAAAACCAACCTCCCTACTATTATATTAGGAGACTTCAATCTCCACGTAGACGCCTCCCCTATCACCTCAGCCTGTGAGATCTTGCTGGACACCCTCAAAGCCCTAGGTTTCATCCAGATCA
Source organism: Rhinatrema bivittatum (assembly GCF_901001135.1). Classification (NCBI taxonomy): domain Eukaryota; kingdom Metazoa; phylum Chordata; class Amphibia; order Gymnophiona; family Rhinatrematidae; genus Rhinatrema; species Rhinatrema bivittatum. Next base: position 453,249,071 of record NC_042616.1, read on the forward strand.
TCAATGAACCCACACACAAAGCAGGTCACACCCTTGACCTCATTTTTATAAATTTATAAATTCATTTTTATAAATTCACCTGTAATCACCCCTGTTCCATGGTCTGACCACTTCCTCATCAATGCCAGCGTCACGACCAGCTCCACGACCAGCGTCATGACCAGCGTCACGACCATATCCAACCCTGCAAAATCAGAGTAAGACCATATCTTTCCATAAACCTTGCACCACAGAGGATATCACCTTAGCCTTTGAAAAAATATCCAACAAGCTCGACCTTACAGACCCTGACATAGCACTTCATTCCTGGAACAATCTCACCACGACCCTTGCCACGAACTCTGCCCCATCATCCACAAGGAAATTCCCCTCACTCAATTTGAGAAAAGAAAACCATGGTACTTTAATGAATTAAAGAAGATAAAACAGGACCTACGATCCAAAGAACGTGCATGGCGCAAACAACCATCCTCCACACTCAGAGCCACATACATCAATACCCTACATACCTACCGTCAAGCGATTACTCAAGCCAAACATGACTACTACGCCAAAAAAATCCATGCCTATCAATTCAACGCGAATGCACTGTTTGCTTTTGTTACAGACCTCACAAATCCCGCCACCACCACACTCAACGAGGACAATACCAATAACAGATGCCAAGAACTGGCAATGTACTTCAAGAACAAAATTGACAACATTCTGACTCGCTTTCCTACCAAGCCCACCCACTACATGCATCCATGCAATGATAACAAGAACAAACTCAGAAACTTTGACCCCACGACTAATACGGAAATTGAGGCTATTCTAAAGAAGATGAAACCAGCATCCCATATCCTGGACACCATTCCCGCAAAAACACTCCTCTCCATCCCATCCACCATTTCAAAACCCATTGCTGAACTCATTAACTGCTCTATCACTCATGGCAGCATCCCAGACACGCTCAAGCTTGCTGTAGTAAGGCCACTCCTTAAAAAACCAAATCTCGACCCCTCTGACCCTGCTAATTACAGACCAGTTTCCAACCTGCCTTTCATTTCTAAAATTCTTGAAAGGGTGATTAACAAACAACTCTCGGACTTCCTAGAAGACTACAATATCCTTCACCCATCTCAGTTTGGTTTCCGTAGAGCCCGAAACACACAAACCCTATTACTATCAATGACAGATACTATTCTCAAGGGCATGGACCATGGAAAATCCTACCTGCTCGCACTCTTAGACATCTCTGCAGCTTTCGACACTGTTAACCACCAAATCTTAATGACCTGCCTGGCGGAAATAGGCATTGCTGACAACGCCCTTTCTTGGTTCTCCTCCTATCTTAACAACAGAGAATACATAGTAAAAACTGACAGACACTAATCCTCACACGTCCCAATCACACAGGGTGTTCCTCAAGGTTCCTCATTATCGTCCACCCTGTTCAATATTTACCTCCTACCACTTTGCTGCTTACTGTCTGACCTAGGTCTAAAATTTTTCCTATACGCAGGCGATGTGCAGATTCTCATACCAATACAAAAATCAATTGATGAATCCATGCATTTCTGGGAATCCTGCCTTACATCTATTACATCCATGCTGTCCAACCTACACTTAGCGCTAAACGCATCAAAAACGGAACTACTCATCTCCAGCCATCCAGACCGCACGCCACACCTCACACCCGAGAACACAACCACTACACAACACCATCTACGTGCAGTAAGAGACCTGGGTGTCCTCATAGATCATCAACTAAACTTTAAACCCTACATCAAATCCCTCCTAAAGGGAGGCTTCTACAAATTAAATATCCTCAGGAAACTCAAACCACTACTTCACACTCAAGACTTCCATACCGTAGTGCAGACCACCATGCTTGCGAAACTGGACTATTGTAACTCCCTCCTACTCAGCCTTCCTGCAGCCACCATCAAGCTGCATCCACCATCAAGTGCTGGCCAGAGTCATAACAAATACTCACAAAACGGAACACATCACCCCTGTCTTAAAGGACCTGCACTGACTCCCCATCTCCTTCCTCTCACAATACAAAACCCTTACTATTCTTCACTGTTCATTACACAAATTCAATCACACCTGGCTTGAAGAAATGCCTCGCTTCCGCACTACCAACCACCCCATAAGAAATGCTCATGTAGGTACCCTACACTCCTCCTTGTAAGTCAGCGCATCTGTCCCTCACTAGAGATAGGGCTTTTTCCATAGCTGGTACCTCCCTCTGGAATTCTCTCCCCGCCTTCCTCCATATAGAGCCATCCCTCACCAAATTTAAAAAAGGACTTAAAACATGGCTTTTCAAACAGGCCTACCCTGACACAAATATAACGTAGTCTGACTACCGAGTCAGATCCTCGCCTTGTCTTTTCCACCGACCATCCCCCTCCTTCCTATCCTTCCCCTCAGAATTTTTCATTCGATCTCCCTCGACATACGAAATCCATTGATAAAGATAATGATGTATAGAATGTATAAAGTTCCTGTCTCTGCCCTTTCTACCTTTTGCTGCTGTCAAATCTGACATATACTACCTCATAGGATGTACATAGTTTCTCCTTACATTGACTTCGATATGGTATTATTGTTTAATGTATTTTCTTCCTTTCAGTTCAATGTAAGCCGGCATGATGTGCCGTACGAATGTTGGCAAAAAAAAGCCTATAAATAAATAATCACTTTTGTAGCTTTATTTATTTATTTATTTAAGCGCTTTTGATATACCGACATTCATAGGACATATCATGCCGGTTTACAATCAACTCTTGTAGCGAGGAAAGAGAAATTACAAAATGACAGGGGAAGGGGAGCAGGAATAGAAAAGGGAGAGAAGGGGGGTGGGTGAAAGCAAGCGCGTAAGTAGCGTGAAAAACATAGGTTGCAAAGCGAAAGGGAGAGAAAGAATGTAAATAGGAACTATATTAAAACATTAATGCAAACATAACATTTCAATAATTATATAGTCAATTATATATATATATATATATATATTTATATATATCATGTTTTAAAAAATCGAAAAGTGATATTAAATGTGATATGTACAAGGAGATGTTGCCGTTGGGGCTCCTGCTCTCTTAGCCAAGCTGCCGTACAGGCCCGTGGAACCAAAGGGCAGAAGCTTTGCAGTTATCAATGTTTATGTCATAATGGAAGACTTTCTTTCCGATATCGCTGAGAAAGGCGAGCCCACCACTGTTCTGCTGGCGGCTAAGCTTGGGAGATGCCACCAAGGCACAGCCCCTTCCCCCTGCAGATTCAAAGGGTAGAAGATTAACAGCTGTTAACGTAATATGGTCCATATATACATATAAAAAAAAAACTAACACAATGTCTCCTCCTTAAATCATGCAGAGTTTTTTTTTTTTTCCCCCCAAATCATTTTTATTGTGATATATCAAAGTAAACAAGACAACAATGATGTTGTGGTAATAGACAGCACAGCACAGTAGATTACAGGCCAGGTATAAAGTAAAGTATCTAAGTTCGTACCTTTGCCACATCTTTAAACTTAATATAAAATTCCACAAGCCATGAATCCTCCCAGAAATCAGTTCTCTATTATCCTTCCATCAAACAGCATGTACATTCCATCTTTCAACACCCCCCCCCCTTTTTCTAACAAGATATCCGGATTGAGTTCTCCATTTTATTATTCAGCTGCCATTGTGTAGAGTGTCATAGATCCACAGGTCTAGCTTTGACCTCTTGTGATAGAGCTTCATAATAACACTTCCATATAGAGACATATTCAGTCTGAATTTTACACCTTGATAGAAAAGCATCATATCTTTCCATCTGCATAAAAACAGTCATGTGTTCCCCCCCCTAGGGAGAAAGGTGGAAAAGCTTCAGTAAATCCATTCTGTCAATATCCACTTATGTGCCATTATCAAAGCTGCAGAAATAAATACATAGTGGCTTCTTAAAATAGATGGGTCTACAGCTCGTAATGTTTTCAATCCACCCAATAACAAAACATTTCCTTGAAATGGCAACTTAATAGATGTACACTTTGTTATGTATGTGATAACTTTTTTCCAAAATGAAAAATTCTTGTGACAAGTGATCTGTCTAATGTTTGGGTACTTGCCAGGTGCATGTGACTTGCATTGGCCACTGTTGGAAACAGGATACTGGGCTTGATGGACCCTTGGTCTGACCCAGTATGGCATTTCTTATGTTCTTATGTAAGCTAGAAAATGATGAATAAAGGATCCTTTTTTCAATTTACATTTATGACACTCATCTGAGTCTACCAATCCTTTTTTATGTAAATGTATTCTGTCAGCTTGACAGAGACGTAAAATTTTAAATTGCATTTCCTTAAGATGCACTGCCACTGGCAGCTTCTGAGCTTCACAAAATATAACCCCCAAAGTTTTCACTGTCACAGTTCCACCAACCTCTCTCTGTCAATAGTTAGCTAAACCAATTAAAAAAGAATGATCTGGGTGAAGAAGTGACGTCATGCCAGTGAATGACGGCTTAGACGAGATGCTCCAGATCCAGATTTTAAGAATCCCACCTTCCGAGTGACCATCGCGGTATTTGGATCACTCAAGCTTCCTCCTCTGATTACTCGCACATCAGTGATGTTGGTGCAAAAAAATTTGCTCGATTTAAAACAGTTCTCATATGAGACTGCCATGGTGAAAAACTCAGATGGCCCTGGTGAGGGGAGTGAAAGGGAAAATGGTGGCAGTGCAGCAGGGCGAACTTCAGATGCGGAGGTGAGCTGTGATCATGCACAGCGGCCAGATATACCTCTCTTCCAGGAGGATTTTTAGCATTGGTTTGGCGATCTGCAAGAAAATATGTGCCAGCTGAAACAGGAACTTAAATTTCTTGTCTCCGAGTTTAGGAGCAAGTGTGCTGAGCTAGGTGACGGCAGGATGAGCAGGAAAGTGCAATTGAAAGCATTCAGGAAGAGCTGCAACTCCTTCGAGAGGATAATATGAAGCTTAAGGACTGGGTGGAGGACCTGGAGAATCGATCCAGAAGGGGTAACCTACTATTCAGAGGTATACCTGAAGAGCCTGCATACATTGATTGCCTGAAGGTAATTACTGCTATTTGTGGCTTTATATTACATTCTGCTGAGGCAGCGGATGATCCAGCAAGAATTAAACTGGCAAGAACGCACAGAGCCCTGGCTGGACCACAAAACAGCATACCCCGGGACAAAGTGGTTTGTTTCCATGAGTTTGCATTGAAAGAAAAGGTGATGGCCCAAGTGAGACAACTGAGACATCTAGTGGCATGGGCATAAAATTGAAGATTTTCAAGATTTGTCCCCGCTAACAATTAAGAAGAAGAAGGACTTCAGAGATGTTGTCCAAGCGTTGCGAGCTGGAGGTCATTGCTATAAGTGGCTGTTTGTATTTGGACTGCAGTTTACTATAAATAGAGTGTCCTCATGGGTCTGCACTGTGGAAGAGTCTGAAGATTTTACAAGCAGCAGGATTTCTAGTGGGTACGGGCTCCAAATTGTGTCCCATTGCTGCTTCCTCTGGTAAAGACCCCAATGCAAAATAGCAGCAGGTTCAGCATCGCAGGAAAAGGCTGCACAGAGAATCTGGAGGTTCAGTATCTTTGGGGGACAATGCAATTTGAGTAACGAGCTGGAGCCGGAAGTCTTTACTCGTCTGGATATTGCGAGTCCAGAGTTGTGACTTTTTCTTGAACTTGTTGTCAGCCTTTGGGCATCTCCTGGGACTGTAACTGATCTTACATTTAGGAGGAACACAGTTTATTTTTCTCGTGGGAGGTTCTTTAAGCTTACAGATTTCTAAGGGATCTGGGGAGGATAGAGGGCTGCTAGGAGGTAACAGTGCTGTTATTCCTCAAGGAGGTAGTTGGTGTGTGCTTAGGGGGGAAGGGAGGAGAGGGAGGGAGGGTAGGGGGTGTGGGGCCTGAGTTGTGGGCATGTAAGCATTAGAATACAAGGAAGACCATCTCTGTGGAGGATTTTGGTTCTAGGAGACATCAACCTGCTTTTTGATTGGGGTATGGGTGGCAATCATACTCTTCTTAGGATGTGGAGGAGGCTTTGGGGTGACAAAGGGTATTCTGATTGATGGGGGCAAAAAAGTGTTTTGTCTTGGAATGTGAAAGGTCTCAACACATACTAAGCGGAAGAGGTTGTCGCAGGATGCGGTACGAATGAAGGTTGATATTTTCCTATGTCAGGAAACTCATTTACGGAAAAAATATGAAAGATTGATGATCTCCAAATACTATCCAGTGCAATTTTATGCCTCTGCTACTGCCACTTCCAAATGAAGCAGATTAGGCATCCTTTTTTCACAACATGTGCTGGTGGATGTAATCTCTCTACTGAAGGATTTGGAGGGCAGATATCTGATTACAATTTTTAAGTCAGGTAAAGATATCTATAATGTAGCCAATATCTATGACCCAATTGTTGGTCAGGGAAAGTTTTTAGATGTTTTGAAACACTGGACAGAAGGTTACATTATTGTTGGGGAGGGGAGGGGGGGTGGAATCCGTATTACGTGGTACCCGTTCCTAGATAATAGTGGTGGGAATGAGAGTGCTACAAAATTGAACAGACAGGGATTGAAATCGCTTATGGCTGTAAGGGATTTGGTTGATGTTTGGTGACTTTTTCATCCTTCTGAATGAAATTATATCTTCTTCTCTAAGGCTCATAATGTTTATTCTAGGATTGATTTTTTTCTTAGTGGATAGAGCCTTAGTAAACAAGGTGGGGTCGTCAGGGATTGAACCAATCACTTGGTCAGAGAATGCAGCTGTTTGGATATCTCTTAATGGACTGGGGGTACATTCTGGACAACAATATTGGAGACTTAAGAAAGTATCTTGGATGATCAGGATATTTGTGTGATTTTGTGTAAAGAGATGGAGGGAATATCTGGCGGAAAATGAGAATGGTGAAGTCTCCGCGGGCACATTATGGGATTGTTTTAAAGCGGTTGTTCGGGGTAAATTGATAGCTAGAGCATCCTGTCTAAAGAAAGCAAAGGAGGAGCGGTGATTGTAATTACTAGATCGTATAGCCAAGTTGGAGGTTGACCACAAGAGGCAATTAGAGAGGCAACTAGAGCAGCTAAGGGGAGAGTTGAAGTCCCTGGATATGGAGGAGATTGTGTTCCAAATGGATAAGGTTAAACAATTTTCTGAGGGGGGAATAAGGCCAGTAGGTTGTTAGCTAGGAAACTCAAAGTTAGGATCATGCAGAATCAAATTCTAAAAATTAAAAGCAGAGATGAGGAAATGGTGTTGGAGAGTAAGAAGATAAGGGCTAGGTTTTCACAGTTTTATCAGGAGTTGTACGCTACGTGTCAGGATTTTAATCCGTTAGACATTGCTGATTTTTTAAGGGATTTAAATTTACCCAAAGTAGATCATATACAGCAAGAATGGTTGAATAAAGAAATATCGGAATTTGAAGTCCGGCAAGTGATTAAAAAATGAAGGTGGGTAAGGCCCCAGGGCATGATGGGTTTTCGGTAGGATTTTATAAATATCTAAGTTCGGTGGTGGTACATCCATTGACAGTGGCTTTTAATGACTTGCTACTAACTGGCAAGATAGCTGCCAAAGATAATAGAGCAGGTATTAGTTTTGCCGAACCTGGGGAGGGATGCGACCCTGTGCGGCTCATAAAGACCATTTCGCTCATAAATCTAGATCTAAAAATTCTGGCAAAAATTTTGGCCAGCTGGCTGAGAGGGGTGGTGGACTCACTGGTCCACCCAGATCAGACTCGTTTTATGCCAGGAAGGCTTGCTGCCTACAATGTGTGGAGGGTGATTAACTTAATTTGGAGGGCTCAGGAAACTCAAGTCCCATTTGGTTTTGCTGAGAAGGCATTTGACCTGGTTCATTGGGACTATCTGTTTTTTCTACTAGAAAAAATGGGTTTGGGAGGTAATTTTTCCACTTGGATACGAAAGCTTTATAGTAACCCCAGTGCTTGCATAAAGATTAATGGTGGGTACTTCGAGGCTTTTCCCATCGGCCATGGCACTCGGCAGGTTTGTCCAGTTTTCCTACTACTCTTCGCACTATAACTTGAGCCACTGGCGGTTAAAATTCAGACAACTTAGGAGATTCAAGGAATTAGAGTGGGGGATCAGAATTATAAACTTTCTAAGTTTGCCGATTCACAATAGCATTACTGGAAACCTCTCTTTCCTTTCTTGTAGAGGAAATAGTGAAATTCAGCAGAATTTCTAGGTATCAATTGAATGCTGGAGAATCTGATTTTCTGAATATTTCTATGCCTAAGGAGGGGATAGCTGCGATTAAAAGACTGTTCCCCTTTAAATTTCAGACCTCTGAAGTGAAATTCTTAGGAGTGAAAGTGGGTGTGAATCTAAATAGTCCTTTTGCCATGAATTATGATGGGCCTTCGCAGAAGATCTCCGCAGATATGCTTAAGTTCCAGTAAAATATATCAAAACAAAAGATAAAATGCAATCATAAAACACTGATATAAAAACATAAAAAGCATAATACAAATTTATGGTCTTAAATACAATTAATAAATCAATTAAAAATGTACAAATAAAAATAAAATAGTCTATAAAAATTGTGGTAAAATAAAATTAACTGGTGGCAAGAATTTAACCAATACCTGCTTTGTAAACCTGCTCAAATAGCCAGGTTTTGAGCACTTTTTAAAACAGCTTAAGTTAGACTTGCAATCTTAAATCCACTGGTAAAGCATTCTATAATTTTGGTTCCGCAAGTGATATCGCTCTCTCTCTAACCAAGGTGAGTTTAGCTGTAGTGACAGAAGGGATCGAAAGTAACACTTTATTAGCGGATCTTAAATTTTGCTGCGGAGTATGTAGTCTAATGACAGCATTCATCCAATCTACTCACTCGCCATAAATTGCTTTCTGCATGATACAGAGTGCTTTATATTGAATTCGGTATTCAATGGGTAGCCAGTGCAGGGATTTCAAGATGGGTGTGATGTGGTCTTTTTTTCTACATCCCTTGAGGATCCTAGTGGCTGAATTTTGCAGAATCTGGAGGGGACGAATTGTGGATTGTGGAAGGCCAAGAAATAATGAATTGCAATAGTCTGGGCCGGTAAATATTAAGGATTGCAAAACTGTTCTGAAATCGTTTGGATTTAATAATGTCAATGTTTTCATTTCATATGGAAGAGACGGCCTCCTAGGGTGGGGCACCGGGTTCCCTATTTGCCTAAAGACAGGGGAGTGGGGGGGCTGGGGGTCTCTTGCCTGACTTGGTACTATGGCGTAGTGCAACTTAGATTCATTTTTGATTGGCATAGTAGGAGCACGGGAAAAAGATGGGTGGGTTTTAGAAGCGGCTTTATTGAATGGTATCCTTGTATGGCTACTTAATAAAGCACAAATGTTCCCTAGCTCTTTGTCACCGCCGGTTGCTCTCACTGTAAAAATCTGGGAAAAGTGGAAATCTGCTTTGGTGGGTGATAGATCCTATTTTTATAGAACCCCTATTTTTATGAATAAAGGTTTTAAGCTGGGTTGCTCTGCCAGGGTTGCGAGACGTTGGGAGTAGAGGGGATGTTGTAGATTGGAACATCTTTGAAGAGGGTCGAAACCTAGAGAATTTCAGGAGGTGTTGTCTGCTTTTCATTTGGATCCTTCTGATCACTACCTTTATTTGCAGGTCATTCATTTTCATTGCAAAAAGTGGTTAAGGGGAGTTTCAGACAGGGAAAATCTCTTTTTGGGGGGTTCTGTGATCAGGCTCACTTGGTTACTAAGGGGATTTCTAGAATATAAAGCCTTTTAAATAAAGAACTTAAACCGCCCCCTCCACATATTTTGGGTTGGGAGAAAGATTTGCATTGTGAGTTGGGGGGAATGGAGATGGGGTTTATGTTTTGCTTTTGTTAAAAAGTGCTCCATCTCAGCGTCAATAGTAGAAAATAGTTATAAAGTGCTATATCGATGGTATGTCACACCTGCCAGATTGCATTTGTTGTACCCCACCTTGGATGAGTCCTGTTGGCCACACTGTGATTCAGTAGGTACTTTTTTACGTCTGTGGTTGGACTGTCCTATGATAGCTGGATTCTGGGATGACATCGTAAGGACGATGGGTGAGACTTTGGGGATCACTGTTCCTAAAGATCCCTTGTTTTTTCTTTTGAATTTACCCGATTCTGAACATGAGTCTGAGGTGGGCTCATTGACTCTTCAAATAGTATTGGCTGCTAGAGGGGAAGTGGCTTGTTACTGGAGGAAACCTTCGGTTCCATCTGTTCAGAGAGTTATTCAGCGGTTAGCCTGGATTTAGCAGGATTTAGCAGAAACAGCTTCCTAAATTTGAGAGAATATGGCACCGATATGTGTTATGGCAACAGAAGTGCAAAATTGCTGGCCTGTGAAATATATGAGAATGTGCAGTTGTTATGTGTCATTGTGCCTCAGGAGGGAGGGGGTGGGGAAATATAAATACAAATAATGAAAACACTCATGATTCTTATTCTTACTCTTATTCTTTTAGTTGTGTGATATGCTCTCTCTTTGGTCCTCAGATATTATCAATATTTTTGGTTGGATAAGCGTATGAGAGGAATGACAGGTTTGAATTGATGGAGTGGATTTATGTACTGTTTTTCATGCAGTTGTCAATGGTTGTGTTTTCTAATAAAATTTCAATAAAGAAAAAAAAAGAATGATCTAGTTTGGATTTACTGAATTGATACCATTTAGCTATAGAGTTTTTACCCCTTGCAATCTGCTCCGTCTCATTTACCAGCTTAAACTCCAGTTTGATTGTATCAGCAGATAGCCCCAGGGAATGAAAATAATGCTTCATCTGTAAGTACCCATAAAAATGTGTCTTCGGGATATGATAAGTATCTTGCAGTTGCAGAAAACTCATTAGAGTTCCTGTCTCCTCATCCACCACATGTCTCAAGTAAACTATCTCCCTGGTTTTCCAATCCACAAAAATCTGACTTCCAAAGCCTGGCAAAAAAAACAGGATTATTTAAGATCTGGAGAAGGATAGAGGCTTCCATCAGTCTTCCCAAACTTTTTCTGATATGTTTCCAGGCCCCCATGACAGAACATAAAATTATATTTCCTTTTAGGTCGCTTGGCAGGGATGCAGGCAATAAATGAATCAATCCCAAAGGGGAATAAGGCTTGCATGTTTCCTCTAACAGATGAAATGCATCATATTTAAATTTATCCCCCCAAAACTCACCCTGATACCTCATGTGACACACCAAATTATATAAGAAAAAATTCAGAACATCAGTATCGCCCCTATCTATGTTACGAGTTATTTTGTCATATCCAGTTTTGGCTTGCTGCCCTCTCCATAAAAATTGAATGACCATAGCTTTGAGGCAGGCCAAATCTTGACAGAATAGCCAGCATGGTAACATCTATAGGCGATATCGCTGTTTAGGTAAAGTAACCATTTTGAATAGGGCATTCCTGTCAGGATATTGGCACATCCTTCCAGATCTGTAATTGATTTTCAAAGCTGTCAATTAAATCCTTGAAATTGAATTATAAAGCTTTGCTAAGTTCCTAGGAACCCACACACCTAGGTACTTAATTTTATGAGATGCCCACCAAAAAGTAAAATTACCCCGCCACTCATCCATCAAAGCCTTATGTATTGGTAAAGCTTTTGATTTGTCAAAATTTATTGTCAACCCCACAAAAGATTGGAAATCTAAGAAACATTGCTTGACCAGAGGTATAGCCAAATTAGCATTAGCCAAAAATAACAGTATGTCATCTGCAAACAGACACATTTTTAATTCCCTTGATCCAATTTTTATCCCTTTTAGCCTGTCACATTTTTAAGGCTAAAGGCTCAAGTGTAAGCACAAACAATATCAGTGATAGCGGACAACTATGTCGAGTGCCACCCTTTAAAGAAAACATTTCCAACAGGGAGCCATTTACGGGCTGTAAGATTTGCATAAAGCAACTTAATCGAATCCAAAAATGGGCCTCTTAACCCAAACTGTTCTAACACCCAAAACACATATGACCAATTAACCTTATCAAATGCTTTTTCGGCATCTAGGCTTAGCACCATTCCCTCAACACAATGCCCTGGTGATTTACTTAATACAGCCAACACTTTGCACACATTATTCACCCCATACCTTCCGGTCATGGAACCCATCTGATCTTCCCCTACCAGGGCTGGCAAGGCCTCGCCTAGGTGAGCAGCCAATACGGAAGCTAATAGTTTAGTATCAACGTTTAAAAGGGAGATAGGTCGATATGATGCAGGGTTACCCAAGACCCTCCCTTTCTTTGGTAACACAGTAATAATGGCCTGATTCATAGTAGATGTAAAGAATCCATGGGTCAGAGCATAATTCAACATTTTTGTTATTTGTGCTTGTAACTGAAATTTAAGTATTTTATAAAATTCACGCCCTGGACCATCAGCTCCAGCCGCCTTCCCTAACTTAAGCCTGGTAATTGCTTGAAATACCTCTTCCTCACAGATTGGCCTATGTAATTTGACTACTTGATCTGTAGAAACCACAGGAAGAGAGAGATCCCTAAAAAATTCATCCTGCTTGCCCACATCACAGGTCCCCATGTCATATAAAGTTTGGTAAAAGGACCAAAAGACTTCCAAAACCTTTGCTGTGTTCACAGTGGGAACCCCTTTTTCATCCCTCAGACCAGTGATATACGTTTTTTTGCAGAGCCTCTTTTATCAAATTCACCAAGAGCCTACCCGCTTTGTTACCAAATTTGAAATGGTTAATAGACTATATAGCCTTAAGATAGAGCAGATGATTTAAAGCGGCCCTAGTTTCATTTAATCATTTTCTTATGTTCTTCTGACATAAACTGCACATGGTCTCGTTTCCTAGCTTGAAACAAATTAGTAAGACGTAATATCTCGGCATTCTGTTTCTTTCTCTGTGTGGCCACATAGGCAATGAGCTCTCCCCAGCTTCCCAGACTAAAGTAGGAGCAGAGCCTGGCATTGAGTTCAATCTGTAATATTCCTCCCATTTACTTCTTAATATTTTGCAAAACTCTTCATCTTTGATCAAAAGAGCACTCATTCTCCAATTAGGAGGCTGCCTTGCTCTGCCTCTCAATCTCAATGTCAGAAAAACAGGGGCATGGTCAGATATAATACTCACCTCAATAGTGGAATTAAGAACTACTGGGAATAGTCTTTCAGAGAGGAGGATGTAATCAATCCTAGAATAGCTGTGATGTGGATTGGAAAAAAAGTAAAATCCTTCTGCCCAGGATGTAATAATCTCCAGATATCCAGCACTCCCAGCTCTTTCATTAATAAGTTCACCCCTTTTGATGATCTTGAGCTTTAGGCGGCCTAGATGGTCTGCAGTTCTCTGCACTATCAACCACCATATTGAAATCTCCCCCTAATACCAAATGAAAATCAGAAAAAGAAAGAATAATATTAATCAAAGATGTGAAAAATTCTGGGGAGTATACATTTGGCACATATATATTTCTAATGAGCTATTTCTCTCCATATGAAATCTCAGCTATAAATAAAAAACGCCCCTCTGTATCCTTGACCGATCTGTCCACCTGAAAAGGCAAGTCTCTATGCAAAAGTATGACTACCCCTCGCTGCTTTCATGAATAAGAAGCAAAGTGACAAATCCCCACCCAGTCTTTTTTCAATTTTAGATGCTCCACATCAAACAGATGTGTCTCTTGCAAGCATGCAATTTGTACTTTTTCCTTTTTTAGCAAGGTAAGCAATTTAGTATGTTTTACTGGAGAATGAATCCTATCCACATATAAAGTGGCAATGTTTATGTCGCCTTCTGCCATGGGAACAAAGAATACCCATAATATGGTTCTTTACAGAATCAGAAAGCATAGCAACAAATATCTATTTATTTATTTATTGAGTTTTATATACTGTCATTCGGTAATGCCATCAAAACGGTTTACATATTTCAACAGGGGGATAAAAGGTTACATATTTTCAAAAGGGGGATCTAAATATAGGCAACATCATCAGGGTAAATGTAGGGTAGATGTATAGAGAGGGGGTGGGAATAGATTCAGTCAGGTTAAAGTACAACAGGTAGGGTAAAGAGGGATGATGTATTAATGGGGAAGTTAACAAGCTAAGGGAACGTATGAGTTATCAGCTGGAGATGGTTTGGAGAACTGTTGTCCATGGAAACTGAGCATGTTAAAAGTTCATTTGGGAGTTCATTTGCTGAGGTATTGTTGTGAGAGTTTGGGTGTCATTGTAAGCTTTGAAGAAAAGCCATGTTTTCAGATCCTTTTTAAATGTTTTTAAGTTGGATTGCATTCTAAGTTCCAATGGGATTGAGTTCCATAATTTAGGGCAGGCGATGGAGAATGCTCTTTCACGGGTTGTTGATAGTTGAGCTGATTGGACAGGGGGAATTCTCAGAAAGCCCTTGTTATTTGAACGTAGGTTTCGTTGAGTCATGTGAGGAATGAGATTAATAATTGACCAGTTTGGTTGATCTACATGTATTAATTTGTGTGTGATGTTCAGGGTTTTATATTTTATATGGTATTTAATAGGTAACCAGTGTAGGGAAATAAGGATATATTTGTAATAAGGAACTATGTGCTTTCGCGCCCCCCAGCTTAGGTGTGAAGTGCATTTCCTAATACCCACTCTTACATCAATCGTGACTGAATTACCCAGATATTTCCAGCATCCCCCTGTTCGAATAGGGAACTTCTTCATTTCAATTACACCCCCTGTTCATTTCCCATCTCACACCCTCTCCCAACCCACCTAGCATTCATACCCCCAGTCACACAAAAGCACACGTTCCCCCCCAAAACATCAAAAGAAACCCAATATGTAACGCTCCAAGGGACCACTACCCTCCAGCTAGCATTTCGTTATCCCATACCTCCTCTGGAGAATGGACCGAGTGTGGATCCCCCTTTGTACATTCTGCAGGGGATTATGTAATTTTAAACAAACTACCAAATAGCAATATTGAGTGCAGGTAACACTGGTAATAACATCCATCTAAGACAACCAATACATCCTTATAAAAAGATGATTAGGTAACAATTGAACTACATTTTACCCCCCCCCTCCTCTCTGAATCTCCAACAGCTAGGAGAAAAAGGAAATAGCAAAACAACTATAAAAGAAAATGACTGCATGTCCTGTAATGCTTAAGTCCTTCCAACAGAGCAACTGCCTCTGCTGCTATAGTATTATTATGCTCAATCATTAGATCAACCAATGGCTTTGCAAAGACTGCACCAAAAGCTGTATCACACTAAAAGATAAGCTTTTTCTGGGAGAACTGCAGTTGATGGCAGACTGTGTTGAGCAACCAGATCATAGAAGATGTGGGCACTTCCAGGGCACCTCAATTTTGTTATGTCCACCATGATTTTCCATTTCTACAGCGACTGTAAGCAGTCTCTTATGGTAGGGTGTCCATAAATTGCGATATTTGCTCCTTGGTAGTTAAGAATTGCATTTTCCCTCCTTATTGAATACTTAGCAGGGTAGAGCACAGCAAAATGAATCCCCCTCTTATGGCATTAGGGTATGTTGGTGAAAGCTCTTTCCTCTGCCCTGCTACCCAAGTAGAGAAGTTGTTGAAGAGTAGTAGTTTTGTGCTCTCAATTTCAATTCCCCCTCTGGCTCTATAAGCACTTTAAAGTTTGGATTTATCAGCTCAGTTAGAATTCTGGCAATAACAGGTCTTGGCCGGCTAAGGTTTTCCTTAAGCATGCTCACACAATGGGCTTGCTCATATACAAGCAGCTTTCCAGACACATCCATACCGACCGCTGCAGGCAGCCATTTCTCGAAGAAGGAAGGAAGATCAATGTCTTTTACAGCTTCAGGTAGCCCAATGATTCGAACATTATTTCTCCTTTTCCGGTTCTCCTGATCCTCCAATCTTTCTAGCAGATCCGCATTTTCTTTTTGCAGCACTAATATCTGTGTGTCCATTCTCACCACATGATCTTCCTGCTCCAACATTGTCTGCTCAACCTTGGATAGTCGTGACTGATTCTCCAGCCCCTCCTTAATTTCTTTGATTATGGACTGTATTTTCGACAGACGACCTTCAAGCGTGGCAGACACACTTTTAGAAATTGTGTGTATTAGTTCCTCAAAAATTACTTCCACAACTTTGTCTGTTTGGCCCTGGGGGATGTCACTGCCATTTTGTGTTCCAGCAGCTGATTTTTTTCGTACATAATTCTAGTTGGCTTCCTGTTCATAAAATGCTTCTTTTTAATTACAAAAGAGTCCATCCACTACTGCATCAATACCATCACCGCTGTGCTTGTCAATCGCGAGGGAAAAAAACCCCTTTAATTTATAGAAAACGAGGGGGATCGATGGAGCTCAAGCCAACCGCATCTAATCAGGCTTCCTCCATAACCGGAAGTCCTCATCAAGCAGAGTTTTAATGCAAGAGAAAAATAAATTTCACCACCATTATATTATGATAGAATCTCTTCTTCAGAGACCTTCATATATTAAAGACTGCTACTGTTTCAGCACTATAGTCATATGTTTTTAATCATCGGTCTCTCATTTTTTTGTGAATTTTTCAATTGCATTAAAAAGTACTTATCTCTGCTTGTTAAAAATGTGACTGCTTCTCAACAGAAATCCGCAAAATGTCTTTATGCCTTGACACAGCATCCATGTTTCAAATTAGCATCTTCTTTACGGGTTTGCTACTGACACTGCTCACCGAAAGGAAGCCTGCGCAAGAAGCAAATCATTAAAACTTTACAGCAACCAAACCCCATCCACGCATTGTAAATAAAATTCAGTTAACGTCATGCCAAAGTATTTCCTCATTTAACCCATTCGGCTGCAATGCCTCCAATTAAAAAACCCAGTATTGATCATGGCGGTGTAATAGAGAATCTCTTATCACTTTGCCGCCGCCTGATTGGGATATGTTCAAAACATATTCTCTGAGGACAAGCAGGATGGTAATCCTCACACATGGGTGACATCATCAGATGGAATCCATTATGGAAAACTTATGTCAAAGATTCTAGAACTTTGACTAGGCACACTAAGCATGCCCAGCATGCCCTATACCATGTGTCCACATGGGGTCTCTCTTCAGTCTCATTTTTTCCACGGAGCTGTGAGCCTCGCAGTTTGATTGAGCTCTAAAATCTTGGCTTTTGCCTTGTGGAAAACTTTGTTGTTCGCCTTTTATCACAATTTTTTTTTCTCTTCATCCGTCGCTGGGTCCCTCTCAGTGCTTTCCTGTAGTGTCTTTAGTCAGGGTTTTTGGCTTTCCATAAGTTTTCTTTCGTGGTCGATTCCCCCGTCGTAGCAGTACCTCGGTGCTCGTCAGCCATCGATGCCCACTGCCATCATTCACCTTTCAGCCCTCTTGTCTCGCCCTTCATGGCCACGTCCAGTTTTCACAGATATCCCCAGTGCCCAAGGACCATGTCCATCAATGATCCTCATGAGGTATGTATCCTCTGCCTGGGGGCATTGCATGACATCTGGGGTTGCCGCTTGTGCGCCCAGTTGACCCTGAAGGGACGTAAGCTTCGACTTGACAAGATGGATCAACTCTTTGAGTCAAGGAAGTCCAAGCCAGCAGCATCAGTATTGAAGGACCTTTGAGCCACACCGATGGACACCATGCCATCAACATTAGCGGAACTGTCGGTTCTGTCGAGGTTGATGGTGGATCGACTGTTGTCAATCTCTTCTGGGCCGAGGATGCCAGGTTTGTTGTCTTTGACTTTGGCACCAGGGAAGGATTAGGTCGACCATCGAGAGAAGCCTAAGAAGCATTGGCACCGGTCCCTGTCGATGTATGGTGCCTGGCACAGGGATGCACTGGATTTTTGCCACAATGCCCCCGAAGTGGCTCTGTGGTGAGAAGCACCTATCCTCCATTGATGCCCAGGGTCCGCGATGGTCTCCACTGGTCCTGATGGAAGTCACCGATCCCCCTCACAAGTCCGAGGAAGATATGGCCACTCCTCCTTCCTTCCAGTCAATGTTGGCATCGGCAACATTCAAGGAGGTGCTGGAGCATAGAGTCCAGCATGGTGATCCTGGTGGCATTGGAGGCGGTGCCGCCATCCTCGTACTGCTTCTGGAGAAGCTCAATGTGTTCATCAATGTGTTATTGACCCAACTGGCATTGGTTCTCAGCGGGCCTCCGAGGCCACCCCTACCAATACGATAGTTGTCGCAGGTTCCTCCTTCGAGGAAGCTCCACCGAGTCTGGCGGAGATGCCAAGGCATATAGTCCCACATCCAGTTCCTTTGGTGCCTGCACATCTGGACGTAGGCTGAGTACCTAGGGTCCCATCTCCTGTGGCATACAGTGAGGATGGAGGGTCCCTATAACTCCTGGGGGAATGATTAAATGAAGTGCTCCTCTGAAGTCTCGGATGATCTCCCATCAGACCCTTCTTCTCCAGATGAGCAAAGGAAGTCTCCACCTGAGGACTTAACCTTTGCAGAGTTTGCGAGTGTGATGGTGGAGGCCATCCCATTCCAGCTTTTGACAGAGGAGGATGCCAGGAACAAAATACTTGAGATCCTTCAGTTCGGGGAGTCTCCTAAGGAGATCATGATGATCCCGGTACATGATATCCTTAAGGAGTTGCTGCGGACAATATGGGAATACCCCCCTCACAGTGCCTCCCGTTAATAAGAAGCGGACAGGGTTTACCTTGTCCAGAAGGCTGTCTGATTTGATAAGCGTCAGCTGCTTCACCAGTTGCTGGTGGTCTAATCCGCCCTCAAGAAGGCCATACACCCTCGGACCCATTCCTCGATGCCCCCAGGGAAGGACGACCCGGCGATGGATGCTCTTGGGTTGAAGGTGTTCAAAGGCACCATGCTTATTGCCCACATCACTGCCTACCTATATGAGCCATTACTCGCGGGACATCAGGAAGCAGGTGCAGGAGGTGGCCGAGCAGCTGCCTCAACAGCAGCAAGACACCCTCATGTGAATAAGGGTCTGGAATGCGGGAAAAATGAGGTCCGTGCGACCTACGGTGTTTTTGAGACCACATCAAGAGTCTTTGCAGTGGGAATTGGTGCCTGCAGAATGGCATGGCTACGGGTTTTAGATCTCCGACTGGAAGTACAGGAATGACTCTGATGTGCCATGTATGGAAGAGAATCTCTTTGGAGATAGGATGAGGGATGCTGTGGCCCAACTCTGGGACCACCATGAAACCCTCCAACTACTCTCTGCCAGTACTCCAGACCCGTCCTCTTCCTCCAGGAGGCCTTTGAGGCCAGGGCCAAGGAAGACTTTTTTTCACCAAAGGAAGTACTATTCTTTGCCTCCTTGCTCCAGTCAACACCATTAGAGCTCCCGCAGCTGTCCAAGGCAGCAGAGAGGTCCCAAGACTCTGCAGGGAGCACAAGCCAATCATCCATACCGTTCTTTGCAAACTAGTGGCCCAGTGTAATCTCTAACCAGTGGGTTCTGTCCATCATCTGTCAGGGGTAGCAAGTGAACCTATTGGATGTCCTGCCAAATTGCTCTCAGTGCCCATATTGGGGGCAGGTAGTGCATCAGGCGGCACTACTAACGGCGCTTTCCTCCCTCTGAACAGCCAGAAGGGTCATGTCCGTACCCCCAAGGCAAAGAGGGTGGGGATTCTACTCCAGGTACTTTCTGATTCCAAAGAGAACAGGAGGACTCCATCCCATCCTAGACCTGAGGGCCTTGAGTAAGTTTCTAAAAAAAGAAAAGTTCAAGATGGAGTTGTGGGTACCTTAATCCCCCTTTTGCAAAAAGGGGACTGGCTATGCTCCCTCGACATAAAGGATGCATACATCCAAATCGAGATCTTCCCAGGTCACAGGAAGTAGAATAGATTGGTGGTGGGAAAACAGCACTTCCAGTACCGTGTATTGCCATTCGGGCTTGCGTCCGCCCCACGAGTCTTTCCAAAATGCCTGGCCATGATGGCGACACACCTCTGCAGACTGGGAGTGCATGTTTTCCCATATCTGGACAATTGGGTGGTCAAGAGCAAGCCTCAGGCGGGGGCCATGGAGGCCACCAGGACCATGTGATTGACCATTTGGGTGTTGAAGTCACTAGGGTTTGTTCTCAAATACCCAAAGTTCCATCTCAGTCCATCACCTCAGTTGGACTTCATAGGAACCCTGCTAGAAACGGCTCAGGCCAAGGCCTTTCTGCCTTGCTAGAGGGCCATTGCCTTGGTGACCACTGCGGCAGAGATTCAACAGGTATCAGCCTGGCATATGTTGAGACTGTTGGGCCACATGGCTGCAACCATCCATGACACTCACTAGGTATGTTTGCACATGTGCAGAGCCCAATTGCCATCTCTCGGGGATTCCTTGTCCTGGTGGCAGGGACTTTCCAATCTGGAACAGGGGATTTCCTTTCAGAGTCTCCCTTCTCAAATTGTGCTAATCATGGATGCATGCACCTTGGGTTGGGAAGCTCATGTGGATGGGCTCTACACTCAGAGCCTGCAGTCCACTCAGGAACGTTCTTTTCAAATCAACTTCCTGGAGCTCAGGGCGATCAGGTATGCACTATGCGGGCTTTCAGAGATCAGCTGTCCAACTAAAGTTGTTCTGATCCAGACCGACAAACAAATAGCCATTTATTTATTTATTTATTTTTAGATTTTTATATACCGGTGTTCCTATATGAAATAAAGATCACATCGGTTTACATTGAAACAGAACATGAAAATTGCCAAAAGGCATTACATAGAACAAGGTTATGAAACTTGGAACAGTGTACATAAGTTCAAAATTTAACAATAACGTTGTAACATTGATGACCAAAAGATAAAGGAAAAAAAAAAAAAAAAAGACTTAAACAATTAAGTTGATATGTCAACAGTCAGGGAGGCACGGGATCATACCTCCTGTGTCAGGAAGTGGTCCAGATCTGGTCATGGGCCCTATCTCATGGGATGGTGCTTAGGGCCATGTACCTGTCCAGGACGGAGAACATTTATTTATTTATTTATTTATACATTTTTATATACCAACATTAGATCAATGATGTCACATCGGTTTATAGATAACAAAAAGGAAATAAGCGGGAGGGGTACTTATTTCTTTCAGTGAAACATCTTTAACAATACAATGAAATGAAACTTGAAGTTTAGCAACAAGATAAGGAAAAAATGGGAATATAAAAAGAATGAACGTTGATAAGCAAACTCTTCTAACGAATCTTAAAGGGATTGGTTAGCCTTAAAATGACACGTGGTGAAAGTGAGAACATGATAGTGGACAGGCTGAGTTGAACCTTCAGATCACACTAATGGTCCCTGGACCAGGGAGTAGCAAATCAGATATTCTGCCTCTAGCGGAGCCCAGACGTAGATCTGTTTGCGTCCCCCTGCAACAGGAAGGTACCTCATTTCTGCTCCCTGTACAGGTCAGACAACCAGCCTCAGACGCCCTGGCCCATCAATGGGGGATGGGTCTTCTGTACTCATATCCTCCAATTCCCTTAGTGGCGAAGACTCTCTTGAAGCTTTGTGAGGACAGAGGGACTATGATCCTCTAGCCTCTCATTGACCGAGACTGGTCTGGTTTCCATTCCTGCAGGAAGGCAGGCTGTGGCAGCCCAACCTCTAGGCCCTGTCGCTCACAAACTGGATGTTTACAGGGCAATTCTGCAGCCGCTTGATCTTTCTGAGGATGTGTCTTGGGTCCTGGTGGCTTCTAGAAAGCCTTCCACTAGAAAGCCCTATGGACTGAAGTGGAGGAGGTTTTCCATGTGGTGTGAACAGAAGGCCCTAGATCGATTCTCCTGCCCCACACAAAAACTGCTTGGCTACCACCTACACCTGTCAGTGGCTGGCTTAAAGACCAACTCCGTTAGAGTTCATCTCAGTGCAATTGGCACATACCACCAATGTGTAAATGGTACGCCCATCTCTGTACAGCCTATAGTAGTACATTTCATGTGGGGCCTGCTTCAATTGAAGCCTCCCCTAAGGCCTTCCGCTGTGTCTTGGGACCTCAACATGGTGTTAGCTCAGCTGATGAAAACTCCTTTTGAGCTGCTGCGCACCTGTGACCTGAAGTACTTTACTGCAAGCGAGCCTTAGCCTTCTATCTAGAGCGGACAGAAGCCCATAGACAGTCCACCCAACTTTTTGTTTCTTTTGATAAGAATAGGTTGGGCTTGTCGTTGCCAAACAGACACTATCCAATTGGCTAGCAGATTGCATCTCCTTCTGTTATGCTCAGGCAGGACTGCATCTTGGGGGTCATGTTAAGGCTCATTCTGTCAGAGCTATGGCAGCGTCTGTGGCCCACTTGCGAGCACTTCCCGTGGAGCAGATCTGCAAGGCTGTGACATGGAGTTCTCTCCACACATTCACATCACATTACTGTCTGGATAGGTATGGCTGTCGCGACTGTAGGTTCGGCCAGTCTATCCTCTGGAACCTGTTTGAAGTGTAGAATCCAACTCTCCCAATCTAGGGTTCGTTATTTGGGTTCAAGCTGTCTCCCCCTCTGTTACCAACAGCACTGGTGTTATTGTGCCCATTGGCACCTGGTTTGGTGTCTGTTGGTCCCCTTTCTTGTGTTGGGGAGCAGCATTTAGCTAGGGATTCACCCATGTGTGAGAACTGTCATCCTACTTGTTCTCGGAGAAAGCAGAGTTGCTTACCTGTAACAGGTGTTCTCCAAGACTGCAGGATGCTAGTTCTCATGAAACCCGCCTGCCACCCCGCGGAGTTGGGTTTCTCCTATTTTTTTATTTTTTATCGTAATTCTGTGTTACGAGACTGAAGAGGGGACCCCGTGTGGATGCGTGTTATAGGGCATGCTCAGTGTGCTTAGTCAAAGTTCTAGAAAATTTGACATACGGTAAGTTTTTTGTATCGGGCTCCATCTGATGATGTCACCCATGTGTGAGGACTAACATCCTGCTGACCTCTGCGAACACCTATTACAGGTAAGCAACTCTGTTGTCCATTGCAAATCCTCAAAACCTTGAGCTTTGACTAATTGAAAATTGCTAGACTATATGCCATTGAATTGTCAATAGGTTTCACCCGCATTACATGTGCTTAACGCAGGTAAATGGGCTTTTGAAAATTGCTATGATAGTATGTTACATTTACATTTTCCTTTGAAAATTAACCTGTTAGTGTGTGTGTGCACAGTCTGTGGTGGGGTTGCTGATTAACTGAGAGACAGAGTGAGCTATAGTGGAAAAGAAGCAATCATGAATGTGCTAGCAATATATAGAAATTTGACCAATTTTTTGTGTTTTTTCTTAATTGAGGACCCTGCTTGCAGTAACCATATGGAGGAAGCTGTGGCACGTAGACAACATTTGGAGGTAAGTAAAGAAAAGCAGTGGTAATGTTTTCATTTTATTTCTTCGATATCTATACCTTATTACCTTGGAGCATGAGAGTAACATTTTCTTCAAAGGCGATTTTCCAGGGAATAATGGTTTCCTAGCTTACCTCCCCTTTAGCCTCTTATTGCTTGCAATGGCCTACAGGCTTGATCTGCTACTGCATATCGGTCTAGGGAACAGTTAAGTCCCATGGACTTAAGGGGCTGCAGACAAACATCAGGAAGGAGGAGTGGGGATGAATTCAGGCCTGCAGTCACGACAAGCACCAGAGCATCTCAGTGGAGGTAAGCCAGGAAGTGACTGCACTGTCACGTCAGTTTTAGGTCATTTGCACGTGTGTTTATGCTGCCTGATATTCTTTGTCTCGGGACGTTAAATGAAGAGAATCATGGGGCCTTATTCCGAAAGAACTTTTTCCCCACTCTGTGCCAGTGGAAAATTTCTTTGTTAGATTTGGAGGACTAAATGTTTAGAAGCTTGTACTGGAGTTTGATGTACAAAATCTGCACTTAATTAGCTATTGACATTAGAAATCTAACAGATTTTCAAACACCCTCAGTTGGGCATCCAAAAATCGTTAGGTGTATAACTTTAATCAGCCATCTAAGTGGCCAACTGAATGTTATGATTTTCCATTAGACTTTCAGGTGTAATTTTTAAAAGCTTGTACATCTAATGCTAATGCCATGTTTGTGTCTAACTTGCATCACATGTTAAAGCATGAACGTAAGTAATGGTGTTTTCTAGTAACTACACCTGCTTTACGTAAAAAGTGCATAGTAGTTGACTATAGGTTTTTAAATGTGATTTAGAATTCCTCATGTAGTTGATGAATTCCCACTTGGCTTCTAATATGACATTATTATACAGTTTTAGCATAATGTACTTGCTTTTCATCATAATACTCTCTTGATTCAGCTACAAATGAGTTTCGAATAGTTTTAGCTCCACGTCACTTACTTCAGATCTTGGCTACGTGGGTATAATAATGCATAGGAAATCTCTTTTGCTCCAACTTAGAGCCTTCTATTTTCAATGAGACAATAATATTTTTTAATATCCGACATTCAAAGGAGAAATGAAAACTGTGCTACTGTTGCAGGAAAATTATAGGGTCAATTTTGAAAAGGGTTTAGGCTCCTCACATTTGGAGTTAAGGCTTCTAAATTGAAAATTTACTAGGGCTGAGTTCTTAAATTTAGGCCCCTAGTTCTGTTAGGCTCTCAAATTTAAGGGCCTGAAAAGTAGGTGGCTAGCTGGGCAGGACGGCGTTAGGGCGGGGAAACAAAGTCAAGAGTTTAGCACTGATTTTCAGAACTAGTCATCTAATGTAGGAGCCTAAATCTAGAAAAATGAAGAGCAGCCATAAATTATAGGAGCCAAACGTTTAGGTTCCTAAACTTATTTGAAATTTCAGCTGGAAATAGGTTCCTAATTTAGAGTCCTAAATTTAGGAGTTCATTTTTTAATGACTCTCTCTATATGTCTAGTCAAAATACATAACCATGATTTTTTTTCCAATTATATATTAAATGTGGTGCCCTAAAGCAAATGCTTAACCATGTAAAAGACCAAAACCTCGGTTAATACTTTAAGTATGCAATAAATTGATTTTGTTTATACTGTTCAGAGTGTTTTCTCTTTTGAAAACAGGACAGCCATTTCCAACCTGTATTGCAAGGTATTTTGTGTTTTGTAATACTTCAGACTTATGCATTCATTGATTGTAGAACAAATTATAGTTTATCCCATAATGTTCTCAGATTAAGTAAGCATGGTGTCCAAATTCATAGCATGCTTAAGATGACGATAAATCGAGATTTGATTCCTTTTTGTGGCATGAGGTATACATTTATGCCTTCCAGTGGAATAGCTGCAGTTTATAATTTTTCTTTGCCTTTTCTGCATAATCCTTGCTTTTAAAAATATTTTCAACTATTAATATTAAATACCCCCCTTCCTTCTCTTCCTGCTAGATCTCTCATCTTGTATGGGATTTCCCTCCTCCACAGCTGATGGAGACAGAGGACACCTCTCTTTTCAGACCTCAGTCTGGGCTATAAGGGAGATGTGGTCCTGGTCCATTCCCAGTAGTCTATCTCCAGCAACTGTGGACACATGAGGATGATAGATCCCAGAGCCTAGGTGTGGCCCCGGGCTGGTTAAATCCTTGTTGTTCCTGGGACAGCAACCTCTAGGGATTGATTTTCCTAGTGGGAGCATTTATTTATTTATTTAAAAACTTTTCTATACCGTCGTTAAGTATCTAGAGCAGGGGTCAGGAACCTATGGCTCGGGAGCCAGATATGGCTCTTTTGATGGCTGCATCTGGCTCGCAGACAAATCTTTAATAAAAAAGTAAAAATCTAACAAAATCCCCCACCCTCCTGATGCCCCCCAAGACCTCCAAAATTAATTTACTACAACCCCCACCCTCCTGACCCTCCCAAGACCTGCCAAAAGTCCCTGGTGGTCCAGCGGGGGTCCAGGAGCGGTCCGGGAGCAATCTCCTGGGCTTGGGCTGTCGGCTGCCAGTAGTCAAAATGGCGCCGACGGCCCTTTGCCCTCACTATGTCACTGGGGTCGACCAATGGCGGCGGTAGCCCCTGTGACATAGTAAGGGCAAAGGGCCGTCGACGCCATTTTGATTACTGGCAGCCGGGGGATGGGGGTTGTAGTAAATTAATTTGGCAGGTCTTGGGGGCGTCAGGAGAGTAGGGGGTTGTAGTAAATTAATTTGGTAGGTCTTGGGGGAGTCAGGAGGGTGGGGGGTTGTAGTAAATAAATTTGGCAGGTCTTGGGGGCGTCAGGAGAGTAGGGGGTTGTAGTAAATTAATTTGGTAGGTCTTGGGGGAGTCAGGAGGGTGGGGGGTTGTAGTAAATTAATTTGGTAGGTCTTGGGGGAGTCAGGAAGGTGGGGGGTTGTAGTTAGTATGGCTCTCACGGAATTACATTTTAAAATATGTGGCGTTTATGGCTCTCTCAGCCAAAAAGGTTCCCAACCCCTGATCTAGAGCCTTCTTTGGTTGTGCTCAGGGTGGTTATCCCTTATCCCTGGAGCCTCCCATTCCCTGGAGCTTGCAGGAATCTTGCAGATCTTAACCTAAGAAAAATAATACAAAAGAAAAAGGACCAGCAGGATTGCGCTCTCTCTCTCTCTTCCTTTCTCCTCCTCCCATCCTTCCTGTCTCTGCTTGGTGGAGGCACTCAGAGCACACCCCATTCCACCCCACCCAAGCTAGCAGGCTCGAGGAAAAGTGGAAGGAAGCCAGGACTGAATAGCAGCAAGCAGAGGAATCCCTGGAGGTAGTGAATTGCAGCTGTGCTATTTATTGCTCAGGGGATAGAAGCCTATTGCTGGGAACACTGTTTCAGTGATAATGCTGAGAAATGCAAGCATTCTCAGTTTTCCGCAGCATAGTTGAGAGAGGACAGGAGCAAGAATTGCTCATTTACCGCAGGGGAGGGGAAGTTTACTCACTGTGGCAGAGTTTGTTTTCTTTCCTATGGGCTTTCTGGGGTTTTGCAGCTATGCTTAGAGGGAAGAAGTGTGCAGTGTGTGGGGCCAAGCAATTCTCAAATGTTGCAGAGTCAGACTCCTTCTGCCCAGTCTGCGAAAAGTAGCCAGGTAGAAAGATGCAGGAAGTCCATGGGAGCTCAGCGTCTCAGCCAAGGAAAGAGCAATTGAGAGCAGATGCCCTGATTTGAGCCAGGATAGCTGACATTGGAGAAAGGCAGCCCTGGTCCTTGGGGGATGGGGTTAAACCTTCCTGCCTCTGAAGCCATGCTGGGTAGTAGGTCCAGTGGGGGACTTGGCAGGGATTGCCCCCTTGAAGAGGCCAAGGGGACACTAAGGACTCCTGGCAAGAAACTTTTTCTACAGACTTTATTATGGCCATGCATAAAGCAAATATAGCAATGCACAGACCTACAAAACCAGGGACATCTGAATCCCCAATGAAGACCTTTCGTCCCCTAGTGGCAGAAGCCAAGAGGCCTAGGGAAGGCTCAGAACCTCCCCTAAGGGGCATTCAAGCACACTTGGTTCTAGAAAAACTTCATGGTCTTGGATAGACTCTCCCTGGGGCTCTCCAGAGGATTCACAGGAAGAAAGAGCATTCTCCTCTGAGTAGGACGATGCCACCATAGACGGCTTATTCTGAAAAGAGGAGCTGGTGGCCCTTATTTCTAGCATGGTTGAGGCACTGGGGATGTCAGATGCTTCCATTAAAGAACCGATTGAGGGGGATCCTCTTGTCCAGGGCATTAGAAAGCAAGCAAAGGTATTCCCGTTGCACAGTGCTCTCAGGTGTATGGTTCTTACAGACTGGAACATGGAGATTTAAAGGAGGAAGAAATTAGAGTAAGATTTATCCCTTGCATTGATGCACTGGCTGCAATAATCACGCAGAAAATGACCATTCCTGTAGAAGGGGGGTCAGCGCTAAAGGATCCCCAAGATAGGAAAATAGAGGCAACTCTTAAACAAGTCTTTATAACATACTTAGTGGCCTTGAAGGCTTTCATTTCTGAAGTCTCTGTGGCCCAAGCTGCTCTTCATTGATACAGCAGCTCTAGCATTTTTGGCTGCTGATATTATGTACAACCTAGTGAGAATGTCCTCTAGGGGCTCTGACCTTAGGAGTAGGAGCCAGAAGATGTATGTGGCTGTGCAATTGGGCAGCAGATTCAGTATTGAAGTCTTGCCTTTGTAAATTTAAAGAAAATCTCCATTTTGGAGAGTACCTAGAAAACCTGGTGAAGGACTTAGGGGAATCAAAACCCCAGAGAATCTCCCGAGGGATAGGACTTGCACAGGGGCACAGAGTTTCAGGACTCAGTGTTTCTGAGATTAGCGTGAAGTGGCCCTCTTTGGATGTTCGAAGTAGGGGCCAGTCCTTTGAGCGCAAGTAAGGCAAAGTGGCAACTGATCAGCACAATGAGTCCCAGCAGGTCTCCGTGGAGTTGTCCCAGTAGGAGGACGCCTGCTGAGATGTACTACACAGAGTGGATCCCAAAGGGGCCTGGACATTATGGGAAGGGGATATGCCTCTGAGTGCACAAAACCTGCTCCAGAGTTCTTTGTAATCTCCTCCTGTGTCTCCCTTCTTAAAAGAGGCAGTCAAAGGTACATTAATGAAATTGCAGCAACGTCAAGCAATCATACCAGTGCCCTCACAAGAGACGGGGTCATGGCAAAATTCTCAAAAAAAGAATGATCCTTCTGCTCAGTGTTGGACTTCAAAGGGGTAAACAAATATTTGCATGTACTTCATTTTTGAATGGAGACTCTGTTATTAGTGATTGCATCATTAAGGCCTGGAGAATACCTAGCATCGCTGGACCTAGCAAAAGCTTACTTTCACATTCCCATCCAGCAGTCTCACGAGATCTTATTAAAGTTTTGTGTGTTGGGCGAGCATTTTCACTTTCAAACTTTGCTCTTTAGTCCGGCAACAGCCCCCAGGACATTTACCAAGGTGATGGTGGTAGTGACAGCAGCTCTACGAATGCAGGGCAGTATGTTGCGCCCTTATTTGGACGATTTGGCTTATAAGAGTCAAGTTGGCTCAGAAGGGCATCACCCACTTCCCAGGACTACCAACACTGACTCCTGGTATCATTGGGGGGAAAGGGGGGTCAGGAGCAGCCTGAATTGGTGGGCATAACCTTTAAACCTCCAGAAGGGAATAGCCCTGGTACCACACCCCCCCCCCTCCCGGGTGGTGTCACATCGTATGCCAGCTGAGGGGGCGGGTGGGGTGCTTATTGCTAGGAACAATTGGCCCAGAGGCACTGGTCAAGGCAGGAAGTAACTTATCGAATAAACAGGTTGGAAACAAGAGCCATACATTTGGCTCTGCGGCACTTCCGTCCAGGGCCTATGCAAGAGTATTTGGTGCCCAGGTGAACCTTCGATCATTCACCCCTCCCCAAGCTTACATCCAGCACAGGGCTCCCACCTATCAGCGGCACTGGCTCCAGCACAAAATTTCCTTCTTTGATGGTATTGGCTCTGGGATTTCGCCGCCCCCAAAATTTTGGCACTCTAGATGACCACCTAGTTTGCCTAATGGAAGCACCGGCTCTACTTCTTTCCCCTGCTAAGAGGAAGACAGTCAGAGTTCAATCAGACAATTCCATAGTAGTAGCTTATATCAGCCTCTTGTTAGCTCAGGCGGCAGCCTGGCTGCTCGAGTGCGCATGGAGGTATCTTCTCCAGCTCTGAGCAGCCTACATAGCAGGAAAGAAGAACCTGCAAGCTGACTAACCAAGCAGGAACAGGTTGGACCTGCAAGAATGGGCTCTGGGGAGAGAGGCCTTTCAAAGGATAGTAAGCTGCTGGACCTAAGGGCAATATGTGCAAAAGCCAAGGCCGATGTATTTTTCAGCCACAGGACAGAGGTGGGATCCAGGGGAATAGATGTACTCCTTTGCCCATGGTCAAGGCTCAGTCCACTATATGTCTTCCCACCATGGCCACTATTAGGCAGGGCAATAAAGAAGGTGAAAAGCCATCAATTCATGATCACCCTGGTAGCCCCAGTTTGGCCAAGGAGACTCTGGGATGTGGGGCTGGTGATGCTGCTGCTGGACGGAGCTCCACTGGCTCTACCTGTGGAGTAGGGTAGACTCTGGCAAGGTCCAATGGAAGAATCATCTCCATTCTCTTTTATGGCTTGGTCCTTGAGAGGGCCGTGCCTGCACAAGAGAGGGCACTCTTACTTTGTGATCTCAACTGTATAAAGATGTGGAAAACTTACATTTCCCTGGTCTTTGTCAGGGTTTGGCAAGTGTTTGAGAACTTTTGTGCTAAGCAGGAACATTCTCCCTGGAGAGTGGATATCTCACAAATATTAGATTCCTTGCAAGCAGCTCTGGACAAAGGTCTGGCTCTCAGGTCCAGGTTGCAGCCATTGCATGTTATAGGGGCCACATTAAGGGCACCTCTGTAGCACTGCACCCGGACATAGGGTGTGTTCTTGAATTCTGCCCCAGCGGTATTTCAGTCTGATGCTAAGATCCTTAGTCAAACCACATTTGAGCTGCTAAAGCAGGCATCTATAAGGACTTGTCTCTGAAGGTTTCCTTCCTTGTGGCAATCTGCTTGGCCAGTTGCATCTCAGAGTTGTAGGCCTTATCGTGCAGGAATCCTTACTTAGTATTTTTGTAGGATTTGCTCACCTTTCAGCCAGTTCCTTCATTCCAGCCCAAAGTGATCTCAGCATTTCATATATATCAGGCGGTATCCCTTCCAGTCTTCAGTAGTGAGGACTGTCAGGGGAAGGACAGGAGCCTATGCCTATTAGATGTACGTTGGATTTTGTTGAGATATCTGAAGATGACAAATGCCTTTCGTAAAAAAGGACAAGCTATTTGTCTTGTTTGGTGGCACCTGGAAGGAGGAGGCAGCCTTCAAAGCCACCATAGACAGGTGAATTAGGGAAGCAATGGCATCAGCTTAACTTACTATCAGGTCAATAGTCCCTGGCAGCACTCTGGTCTCACTCTACAAGGGCGTAAACATCACTCTGGGCAGAGGCAGCCTCAGTCTTCCCAGAAGAAATGTGTAAAGCAGCTGCCTGGTCATCCTTACCTTCTTTCATTAAGCATTACTATTTGGACGTACAGGCCAAGGCAGATGCTGCCTCTGGGGCAGGAATTATCAAGGCAGCCCTATCTTCCTCCTGCCCCAGCAAGGAATAGATTTTGCAACTTCCATATGTGATGACTGGTCTAACAGGAAGGTTTAATTATTCTTACCTGATAATTTTCTTTACTAGACCAGTCCAGATCCCAGCCAGGAGCATGTGGTTGGGGGGGGGGGGGGGGGGAATCAATCACGAGGTACATTTCCTAAATCCCTAAAGGTGCTTACTTTTTGTTTCGATACTTATACCTCTTGCTCACTCGGAACAGCTTTGTGGGCCCTATGAAGTTTTTGTTGGAAGTAAGGGGGAAATTGGTCACAGTGCTTTGGCAGTAGGCTACTGGGATTGGACCAGGACCACACCTTCCTTATAGGTCAGAGTGAGGTCATAAAAAAAGTATGTCCTCTATCTCCATCAGCTGTGGAGGAGGGAATTCTCATACATGACTGGTCTAGCAGGACTCAAAAAGAGAGAAAATTATCAGTTTAAAATAAAACAAGATTAAATTCTTAACTATGAATTGCAATATTTTGTATTACAGTTAATAATATGCAATTTTATGCAAAAAAAAAAAAATGTTCATGTTATGAATGTATTATATGTTATTGTTCAATGTTCTTTGTAAAAAAACCCCGGTCTGACCTCCCAGACCAGGGCAATCTTTTCGTTTCATGTAAACCGGACTGATTTGTATTGTATACAGGAATTCCGGTATATAAAAATTAAAAATAAATAAATAAATAAAATAATATTAATATAGGTTTGTGGTGGTTAAATCTTTGAAAACTGATTATTTTTCATACAGGTTTCAGATTTGAGTAAATCAGTTTCCTTTGAATTGCCTAGTAAAGCTTCTCTGAGGCTCTTTAAAATAAAGACAGCTAAATGTTTGGAAGTGTCTCTATATAGATGCATAAAATATGACAATTAAAAGGTCATGGATGCATATGGTTCTTCAGGTGAACATAAAGTTTCAAATTCTTTGAAAATTAGCTTCATTTTTATAATCTGAAATCTTGTGTGTGTCTAAATGAAATCTGAATTTGCAATCTACTTTCTTTGTATCTGAGATGAAACACATGAATGCATACTCAAACGCACAATTTTATTTATTTATTTATTTATTTATGTTTTTCTATACTGACATTTGTTGGCACATCACATTGGTTTACATATTTCATAAAGCAACATGTAAGCTTTACAAAGAACTGTTTTTAGAAGTAACCATAGAAATAACAATAACCTTGAACTGATTGAGTAGATAATGAAAGTAGAACTGTGAGAAGAATATGTGTTAACTTAAAATAATTACAAGGCAAATAGAAGGAGAGGATTATGAGTTGTGGGGGGGGGGGGGGGGGAGCGGGAAGGCAGAAATGGGTGTTAAAGGGAAGGGTTGAGTGGCATGTTGGGGGAGTAATGGAATTAGAGGGGGGTGGGTGAGTAAATAAAGGAGGATCATGAAAATGCCTGTTTGAATAGCCAGGTTTTTTAATTTTAGTAAACAGTGCTCCTGGCGTAGGTCAGGGGGCATAGAATTCCAGATTGTGGGCCTTGCAATGGATAGAGCCCACTCTTTCGTGGTGTTGAGATGAGTGAGGTTAGGAGAGGGTGTGTGTAAGGTTGCCCTGTAGTGATATCTCATGGGTCTATGAGACGTGTGGAAATGTAGGGAGTCTTTAAGCCAATGAATATCTTGGTTGTGTAACGTTTTATGTATGAGTGAAAGGGTCTTGTAGAGAATTTGGGATGAGATTGGGAGCCAGTGTAATTCTTTGAGAGTAGGGGAAATATGATCGGTTTTGCATGTGTTGGTAAGGATAAGGGCGGTGGCATTCTGCAACATTTGTAGTGGGGATGATGGTACTTTTGGGAAGGCCTAGAAGGAGGGAGTTACAATAGTCAATTTTAGATAAGATGGCGGATTGGAGTACAGTGCGAAAATCGTTGAAGTAAAGTAGGGGTCTTAGTTTTTTTAGAGTGTGAAGTTTGTAATAGCAGTCTTTCAAGGTGGAGTTAATTAATTTTTTAAAATTTAGTTGACTGTCTATGAAGATGCCTAGGTCTTGTACGTGTTCTTAGATGGATATTGTAGGGGGGAAGGGGTTTGGTTGGGTGAGGGTAATGATGCTGCAGTGAGCTGATATGATAATGATTTTGTTTTTGGAGGATTTGAGTGCGAGGTTAAGGTTGGTGAGGAGATTGTTGATTGCAGAGAGAGCAGTTTCCCAGGTTTTGAGGGCATTTTGTAAGGAGTCGGTAATAGGGATAAGGATTTATACATGGTCAGCATATATGAAGTGCGTAAGACCAAGCTCAGAGAGGAGGTGGCAGAGGGGGGCAGTAGGTAGATGTTGAAGAGTGTAGAGGGCAATGCGGAGCCTTGTGGCATGCCTCGTGAGAGGTTGATTGCTTTGGATTCATTGTTACCTATTCTGACTTTGTAGTATCTGTTATTTAGGAAGGACTCAAACCAGCAAAGAGGAGTTCCTGAGATGCCAATTTCTGTGAGCCTGTCAAGTAGGATGTTGTGGCTAATAGTGTCAAAAGCGGAGGATATATCTAGGAGTGCGAGGATATAGGATTGGCCTTTATCAAGTCCTTTGAGGAGGGAATCTGTGAGGGAGATCAGAAGGGTTTCTGTATTGAAGAACTTATGGAAGCCAAATTGTGAGGGGAAAAGAAAGTAATGTTTTTCTAGATAAACAGTCAGTTGTAGGTTTACTACTTTTTCAAGAATTTTTGCTAGGAAGGGTAAGTTAGAGATAGGGCGATAGTTGGTCAGTTCTGTGGGGTCCAGTTTAGGTTTCTTTAGTATGGGTTTGACTATTGCTTGTTTAAGTGAGGTTGGGATGTGTCCAAGGGAGAGTGAAAGGTTGATGATGTTGGCTAGAGGTTGGAATATTATGTTAGGGATTGTTAGGAGGGATTTGGTAGGAATTGTGTTGGATGGGTGGGATGAGGGTTTCATTTTCTTTGAGTGATTCTTTTTCAGTGGAGGCAGTGGTCTCAAAGGAATTTAGGGTAGCATGTGGGATTTTTGGAAGGGCTTTGGTGAGTACGGTGGCAGGTGGAAAACGTGTCATGAGATTAGCGATTTTGTCGTGGAAGAATTGTGCGAGGTCTTCACATTTTGTTTTGGCGTCATCATCCGGTATGGGTGTGGGAGAGGTTTTGGTAAGTTCTGAGACTTATGTGAAAAGGGCTTTGGGGTTGAATTTCAGGTTGTGGATTCTTAGAGCGTAGAAGTCTCGCTTGGTTTTGAGGATAGTCTCTCGGTAGGTGTGTAGGGTGGATTTGAATTTAGCAAGTTGTGTGGGAATGGGATCCTTGCGTCATTTCTTTTCTTGGCTTCTTAAGTCGCGTTTCATCTTTTTTAAATTCTGGAGTGTACCAAGGTTTTTTTGTGTTGCGGGAAGGGTTTAGTTCTTTAGTGTGTAGCGGGCAGATTTTGTCAGCAATGTTGCTTGTGAGGTGATTCCAAGATGAGAGTGCAGATTCGGCATCAGATAGATCGAGTTTATCAAGATTATTGGAAAAGGCTGTGATTAAGTCACCTCGGGTACAGGGCTTTCTGAAGTGGATGGTATTATTTTTTGTGCATGGGGGGTAGGTGTGTTTTTTATAGTTAGATTTGCTCTGAGGGAGTGGTCAGACCAAGGGACAGGGGAGCATGAGGGCGGGATCAGAGCGGATTAGAGAGTTTATGAAGATTAAATCTAGTGAATGACCTGCTTTGTGTGTGGGGCATGTTATTATTTGCTTGAAGCCCATAGCGTTACATCACTTTTGGAAATTTTTGCCCTGAATATTGGTTCCAAACAGGCCGATGCAATATCGGCGCAGGGAATACGGGCGCTCATAATGGAGCGCCCGCTCTCCCAACGTCCGCCGATCGACCTCTCCAGGATGCCCGATTTTATTTTTAAATCGGCTGCTGCAGTAAAAAAGGAGGCCCTAGGGGAAATTGTGCTCTCCTTGCACCTCCTCAGCAGGGGGCGACCAGGAAAGGTGACTGTCAGCTGGTTAGGAAAACGGATGCTCAATTTTACGAGAGTCCGTTTTCCTAACCTCTGCATAGCCACAGGTTAGGAAAATGGATGCTCATTAATTGAGTGTCCCTTTTCCTAACCTGACTGCCAGCCCATTTTTTTTTTAAATTTTTTTTAAAGGTTGTCCTTACTTTTGTTCCTCTGACTTAATATCGCCATGATATAGAGTAGGAGGAAGTACAGAAAAGTAGCATTTTCTGCTTTTCTGTACACTTTTTGGCTGCTCAAAAATTAACGCTTCTTCCAAGCAGGCATTAATTTCTGAGGGTAAAAATGTGCGTGTGGGGCGCACATTTAATTTTTTGAATCGGGAAAATAGCTAATAGCCTCATGAACATGCATTTGCATATGATGAGTGCTATTAGCTTCGTGGGGGGGGGGGGGGGGGGGGGGGTTGGACGCACATTTTGGACGCGCTAATCCACCTTTATAGCATAAGGAGTTGTGGACGCGCATCCAACCATGGGTTAACCAGTGTGCTCGACTGAGTGCGCTATATTGTATCGGCCTGAAAGTGGGCAGGACTGAGGATGCTTTCTGTTTGGCTGAGAGCATTTCTTGACTCTGCATACAAATTTCCATAACTACATACGGTTTGGACTTGGTTTTGAGTCATCGTCGTCCCTCATATTCAAGCATCCAAGTATGAACAAAAATGACTGATAAACCTAGAGTTTTATTACAGCACGATTCTTGAGCAGTGGAAGATGATACAGATGAATGGTGGATTATTGTACATATGAAATGTAACGCAATATGCAGGTCTGTATCTATTCACAGCTCAGTAAAGGCGTTTCACTACCTTTCAGTACTGTCTCTGAAGAGCTCCTGAAACAGAGACGGACCAAGGCCCTCATCAAAATGAATAGCGCTATACAAATGTTTGAAAAACCCTAAAATGATGCCCTCATGTTGCTTAAAGCAGTTGTCAGTCAAAGTGACCATGGTTCCAGGACAGAACTTTCAGCAGTCGTCTTCGAAAGCCAAAAAAGAGAAATGAGAAGTACTATTTTGTGTTTTTTCCACATTTTCCTTTAGGCATTTTCACTGAACGTTAGAGGTAGCTGGGGAGCTGCTGTGTAAGCATCTGGGACCCCCTCTGATTTAAATGTCTCTTGAGGTATTTTATTCTGCACCAAACTTTCTCTTGGTCATGATATCTTTCAAACCATTTGCCACACAAATAATGTACCTTTTGAAAATCTGAGATTCTCTAGCTTTTAAATGATGTGATATGGGGATGGAAAATTTTTTGGAAAACTTGGGGTACAGCCAACTTTTTAGGCTTTGGGGAAAGAATTTTTCTAACTTTGGAAAAAAAAAACCTTTTTTTAAAAAAATATTTTGCTTTTGTTTAACTTTGCCTTCCCCCCTTCTACCCTTTCTCCTCTTCGATGGTAGTAGCAGTGGTAGCCCTTGACTCAGAAGCTCCTTTCCTGCCTGAGCCCAGTTCCCTTCCTGTCCTGCTGCTGATGGCAGCTGCTTTCCTACTCAGACTGAACCCCGCTCTTGCCTAGCCGCTGCTGCTAATTGGCCGCTCTTTTATTCAGACCCTTTTCCCCCTCTTTCCTGGCTGCCAACATCTGTTCTTGTACCCGGGCATGCTTCTCTCCCTGCCACCCCCATTCCCTAGTGTCCATGGAAGCTCTGTACCTGGGCATGGATGCGAGTTTTATGTCACAGCCATTCAGCGCTGTCACTGAAAAATGAGCAAGAAAGCATCTTTTACACTATCGGTCTTTTTCAACTTTTTCCTTTTCCCAGAGACGGATGTAGCCATTAATTTCCAAGATTTAAACTTTCTCTATATAAATTACTGCAGCAGAATAATTAGTGCCCAACTTTGAAACCTACCCATGGTACATCGTTTGCACGTGAAAGGGGGGGTATGCAGAGTATATGCAGGCTAGTATTCTGCAAACAATATGGTGGGAGATGCACACTTTATAAAATACCACCTATTTCTGCTCTGAAAATACATGCATATGTTTCAGTATGCACAACTATTTCCAATGCAAGAAAATGCATACTTGCTCCAGTCAATTAGCAAGTGTAAAAGAGTATGAATAAGTTTGATAATACGTACGTGTAAGTCTCTTACAAAATAACAACTACCATGTGCACTTCTGAACCCCATCCAGCAAATCCCCTAGCCCACCCCTTTCATTTCCCGGTAAAATTACGCTTGACACAGAAAATATGCGCGTACTCTTGATGTTTATAAAATAGCATATGTGCACGTATGTACTATTTACGTTCCTATATTCTACCTTTTAGGTGCAGAATCCCTTTGAAAATTCACATTTAGTGTTTACAGTGCCCATATTTCTTCCAACACCTGTAGTGCATGATATTGTTACATGATGTCTCATGGGAAGCAGAGGCACTTCAGAAACTAGATGGCTTCTCTTCTGTCACTAGTTCATGGCTTTATAGACCATCATTTACCCTTCCCAGCAGTCGGGACGTGTCGGCATCGTCAGCCACAGCACTTCCTGTCTCTTCTCCTCCTGCGGGGAGGGCCTTCTCGTCCACTCTTCTGCTGTGCTCAGGCAGGGAGTTCTGGTTCTGAGCTCTGAAGAGAATAAAAGCGTGGCCATGGGCAGTCTTGCAGGCTCAGGAGCGGCTTTGCTTTCAGCCGCAGTTAGACTGCTGGTGCTTCAGGAGGCCCAAGCAGAGACGTCTCATGTACAGATTCCCTGCAGCTGCCATGCTGCAGCGTCCCAAAGGTGCTGACTTGGAGCCAAGTCTAAAATATTGCAAAACTAAGTAAGGCCCCCAGAGGCCTGGAATTTTTCTGTTTCAGGTTTTGTTTTTAAATAACAACTGCCTCTTTGAAGTCAGATCCTTTAAAACTAAAAAAAACAATATTATAAGAACAAATATTTTCTTAAAAAATGTATTTTTTTTGGGGGGGGTGGGGGTAGCAAGTTACCCCTTTGCTTTGAACGGAGTCTCCTTGTTTACTCCTTAATTAAGGCAGGACTTCCGATTTGGTCACTATCCTAAAGATAGATGCGGATCTTTTTTTAATTTTTAAATCATTCCCAGATGAACTTGGGAGTCTCAGGAGACTCTGGGCAGTAAGGGCTCCCAGGTCGCACCCTTGTTTATGGGTTTGATTATAAGTTTCCACATGCACAGTCTGACAGCGAGCACTCTGAAAACAGGGAAGTGACGTGATGTTTGCAGGATTTTCGTCCTGAAGCCTCTGAAGCTGGATTCTTTTCTGTTCTGTCTTACCAAGTGACCATATCTTGGACAGGGGGGACTCAGTAGAACTTCTGAGCCAAATCTTGGGTTAGTGAAATTGCTCAAACTGATGCATCAGAAAGGCCCATGTATTCTGAAGGATCTTTCTGCTAGCAAATGAAGGTGATTATTCTGGGGGGGAAAGGAAATCTAGTGAGTCCTCCCTTGGTTTTGGCATTGGAGGCACCGAGAAGACGGATGTGTAGTGTGTACCATGTGTTTTAGGAATCTTCTAAGGATTCACTTGATGAATCTGTACAGCCATCCTCTGAAAAGACTGATTCCTCAGTGGGTCCTGCATAAGCTGCCTCGTTTTAGGAAAATCGCGAATGCCCCAAGTCTGAAGACTTTTAAGCCAGAAACTGGTGGTCTTAAGGAACCTCTTCTTAGCACAGAGGCCAAGGACAACAAGGTATTGCCGGTACACTTGGCTGTAGATATCTTAACAAGCTGACCAGGATAAGAAGACTGCTGTTCCCAAAGCCTTGGCTGAGGTGAATAGATTGCCTAAAGGTAAGGTGAAATTCTGCATCTTGGCCACTGTAAATTCCACTAGAGGGTGACACTGCCATAAAGCAGGGGTTCTAAACCTGGTCCTCGGCCCACCTCCAGCCAGTTGGGTTTTCAGGATATTCCTAATGAATATTCATGAGAGAGATTTAAATGCACTGCTTCCATTCTATGCAAATCTATCTCTAGGTTTTTTAAATGTATATTTCATCTCTCGTGATGCTTCAAAGCAGATTACGTTCAGGTCCTATTGTCCTGAGGACTGGGTTGAGAATCATTGCGATATATGGGATTACTGAGAGGTGAAAGATGATGACCCTATAAAGGACTCTACAAGACTGTTGATCTCTTACTGTAATCTGCAGTGCATTTGGAGTATGTGCCTGCAACTATTATTAAGTAGTCTCAGACCATGCAGGAAGCCTTTACCTGCACTCACTTTCACACATACCTTCATGCTGCTCCTGTGTATCAAGCTCACTCTTACCTTCATGCACCTAGTATCAGAGATTCCTCCTGCCTATATCAGACTCCCTCCACCACAGGCATCTTCCAGTTAGCACTCAGTTCCACAAGTTCCAGCCAGCACCCAGCTCTACACACTCCTGCCTGCACCAGATTCCTTACCAGCCCTTATCAGAGGCTCTTCTGCAAACCCTGTTTCTCTCCGTTCTGGAGTCACCCTGCCCAATCATAACAGCAGACCACTGCCCAATCGTAACAGCAGTGTTCAAAAGTATGTGAATTTGCTGCAAAGTCTGCAGGAACTTCTCCCTGTAGAGTTCTGTGCTAATTCTTAAAGGGAGGGTGTGAATATTTACTTTCCCTGTGATTATTATTACCCAGGGGAAAAGAATCCACCGAGATTTGCAGATGCTATTTCTTTGAAAAACAACATGCATGGTTTTGAAAATGCAAAACTATGCACATTGTTGCCTCTTCTCTACCGAACGCTGACCCTCTGATCCCTCCTGCTTCTCCCACAGGTGAAGGTAGCAGAGTTGTTGATACACACGCGTTCTCCCTCCTTGCATGGGGTGATTTTAGACAGCTGATTTACCCGGGTCAGTGGCTTTTGAGAACTGCTCTCCCCACTCCTTTCAATTTCCTCAGCCTCTCAGCCCCTCTGGCGGTTTCACTCCATCCTCCAGATGGCTTTCTCC
Organism: Rhinatrema bivittatum; assembly: GCF_901001135.1. NCBI lineage: Eukaryota > Metazoa > Chordata > Amphibia > Gymnophiona > Rhinatrematidae > Rhinatrema > Rhinatrema bivittatum. The sequence goes on from NC_042616.1 coordinate 453,289,068, forward strand.
AGATCCGGGCCAGCCGCAGTGACTTCGGCTCCCTTGGTGCCTGGATAGACTGGTTGTGGCTATTGCAGTTCCAGCTACTTTCAGGATCGGGCTGGTCTCAGTGGTGCCTCCTGGGCGCACGCCTTTCACAACAATAGTGCCTCTGTCCAAGCCGGTGGCTGGTGCCTGGCACTTTTCCACCCCCTGGTCTCTTATCCCTCCTCTCTCTCCCCTCTCTCTGCATATTTAGATTCCTGAGTCTCATAGAGCTTTTTGTGGAAACCCTACACCTTTCTGATAGCCCTTCTCTGGACCACCTTTACTCTCTATATATCCTTTCGGGGGGACAGTCTCCAGAACTGGACACAGTACTCCTGTCCAGTACTCGCTAACAACTGGCACAGAGGCATTATCACCTTCTTTTTCTTACCTGTTATGTCTCTCCCTATGCATTCCTGTTTCCCTCTGGCTCTGGCCCACCACCTTGTGCTGTTTCACTACCTTGAGATTATCAGATATGATCAGCCCAAGGTCTCTCTTCTGATGGATACATGTTTGTATCTCAGCCTCCACCTTATACTCTTCCCTTGGAGTTCTGCGCCCCAGATGTAGGACACTGCCCTTTTATTTTGCATTGAAGCTTAGCTGCTAAGCACAAGATTGCTTCTCTTGCTCTCTGCTCCCTCAAGGGTTTTCCGTGAGCTGCAGGTATTAGTGTCATCTATGAAAAGGCAGACTTTTCCTCCTGTACCTTCCGCAGTATTGTCCATGGAGATACTGATCAGAGCCAGCCCCGGGAAAGATCCTCGAGGGATTCCACTAATCATTTTTCTTTCCTCGTGATCAGCTCCAGTTACCACTGCCCCTCTGTCTGTCACTCAGCCAGGGATAGACAGAGGGGCTGATCCCCGCTCCCTCTATCCCCATTCCACTCAGTTTATTTACGAGCCTCCTATGTAGGACCCTGTCAGAGTGGGCATGAGGCTTTCTTCCTTGACCTTCACAGTAATAAAGATTTAACAAGTAAAAATAAAAACCAATCGTGGAGTAACCTGGTAGCCACACTGTTTTTTAGGATCGGATAGCGGAGATTTCTTGATAGTATGTCTGTGTCTTCTCACCTGGACATGGTGAGATTTCAATCAGAGCAGTGAATTTGAAGGGGACATGAAGGACTGAGCCCAGTATCTATTAAGTTGATTGTTGTATTCAGTGATCTTATTGGACCCTCCATTTGATCCCGTGGATTCAACTTCTCTTAATTTTCTGAACATTGACAGTACTATTTTTGCTTGCAACTTGATCGCCCAAGGAGACATCCCCCTAGCACACTTAGCTGGCAGTGGTTCCCAGAGCTGCCCAGGCATTTAAAGAAGGAAAAAGGAACAGTGGGGCAAGCTTAAATTAGAAATAAACAAAAACAGGTACGTTAACAATTTTTAAAACCAAGATCGAATGATATTTTCGAAGGGGATACCAAGGATATGCAGCACCCGATGCGGAGTGTGCATTTATCTCTATGGTCTCTGGATGCTCGGAGTTTTTTCTCGGGGACTGCTGAGTTTTGAGGAGGGAAAGGGATCTGGAAGTCTTGCATTCCTTGCAGGCCTCTGGTTTTGCTCCCTGCTGACTGTGGTGGAGTAACCAGGGAAGGGGGATGATTTCATCAAACATGCATCAAAGCTAGAAAGCTCAGAGGCCCCTGGTTTGAACCACAGGATTCTTTCGTAGCTGATTAATCTGCCACAATTTCAGAAGTTGTTTTTTGGTTTGTAATGCCGGAGACGAAACAAGAATAATTAAAGGGAGAGCTGTTCTGTTTTTAAGAAATAAAAGGTGAAGTGACCACAGGGAGATGAGGCTGTTGCAGGAACACTGGACCTGCCAGCTAGGTGCATCAGGTAACATATCGGTAGCGATGGCTCTGGAGGGAGAGGCCCTGCTGCTCAGCTGACCCCAGGTGCTTGCTCTGGGGACTGATATTCTACAGCTGGGGCGGGGGTACTTTTGATCCTCCATATTCTTGTTTTCAGGATTGGCTCAAGGAATATTTCTGTTATATTTTCATATATTTGGTCCACAAATGCAGTTAATTTGCATATTTAGGTTATGTTGGTGGGGGGGCATACTCCAAACTCCAGACCTATGGCTCTTGAGGACTGGAATTGCCCACCCACCCTATGCTGAGAAAAACAGGGATTGCACTAACCATCAGCAGCACCGATTTACTAACTGCTGAGAGCCTAATGATTGCAGGGTGAGGTCCTTGTTTCATAAATGAGTGAGCAGACAACTTAACTGGGTAAGTTTATATGGATAATTTTAACTGGATATTCTGCAGGGCAAGTCTCCCAGTAAATGTACTCAGCTAATGTTACCTGGGTTAACTTTACTGCTTCCCAGCTTATTGAATATTTTTATAGTAAAAAAATAAAAACCACAGTAGCGCCCAGCAGCGGTCCATACCAAAATGAAGCAAAATGTAGAGGGGGCTACAAGGTCTCAGTAACCCTGAAGAAGAAGAAATAGAACTTGTGTGGTGGCTGAACCAGATTCCTCCAGTCCCGAACGCCCCAAAATGTTGAAAAAGCCCAGTGTGAAAAGAAAGGGGCAGGTGCTTTCTCCTGCTGGGCTGAATGGTATAAACTCTCAGCTGGGTACACTTACTTAGCACTTGAAAATGTATTTCTTTTAAAATCTTAGCTGTACCTTAATCATGCAAGAAATGATTTGCTGTTTACCCAAGGACCTTCGTAGCACCCGTGCCGATAAATCTTTCACCTTACAGCACGTGTGCGTCCTGTTTAATCATTGGTCCCCAGGTGTCCCAATGGTTCTTTTTTTGTTAACTTTTTATATTAATTGCATGTACAAATAAACTTCCCTGTATTTTTGAAGGAAGGTGAACGGTTGCCCTTTACTGACGGGAGCCGTCACTGAGCATTCAGTCTTGGAAAGGGAATTGGGTGCTGCTCACAGTCCAAGTTCTAATTTTTTTTGGGGGGGAGGGGGGAGGGTGGGAAAGTGGGGAAGGGGGGAAGGGGCCCGTCAGCCCCATTGCAAGTTTTAGTCCATTTGTTAGGGGGCGGGGGAGTGGGGCACTGCTCCAGTTTTTAGTGGTTTTGGAGAGATGTGGATGCTAGCCGGGGAGGTGTAAGCCACACCCTTGGAGTGCCCCTGGCCTGCTGCTTTTTTTTATCTTTAGCTAAAACTTACCCATTCAGGGGAAAGGGAGGATTTAAACCTCTGGGTTGGTTTGGCTAAGTCCTGAATTTAGCCAAACCTCAGTTTTAATAAAAGGCAGCCTAATTCTTGGCTTATGCCCTAGTTAATAATACAAATAGCTGCCCAGGGAATTACGGAAATGGCGTGTGGGAAACTATTCTGATGATGTTCTGTTTTTATTTTCTCTTCTTTTTTAATGACCTAGTTTATGTCTCCCTGTTCTGTGGCATTGCAGTTGTTGTTGGTTAATGTGGTATCATCATGCTTGACGCATAACGAGGGCTGGCTCTTTTCAGGGGAGGGGGATATTTGGCAGTGCTTGGTGCCTTAGGAGGGCTCTGAGAAGCCAGCAGCACTGCTGGTAACTGCAGCGGCCCAGGGGTTTGAACTTGGAAACTGCTAGGCTGCCAAAGGAAGTGGGCTCTGATAGGAATTTGAAGCCCCTCCTTGGCTCCGAGAACTACTAAATGATAACCCCCTGAAATTCCTATGCCCTACTTGGCAATGTCATTAAGATTGATGGTACATTTGATTGTGTAGAACTCCAAAGGGTAGTCCAGCTCCTTGATTTCTTGCTAGTGGCAGTGTTTGAAGGGCTTCATAGAGGAGGGATTTATAGATTAGATGCTTGAGAAGGGAGCTGGACTGCTTTTGTTTAAGTAGAGTGTTAGACTTAACTGTGCCCATTTCTTAATTTGACTTTTGCAACATGTAGTTATCAGCAAACATGGTAGCATTGTTATTATCCATGCAATTGAAAGGTCTTTTAACCAACTTTGCTCTTTGTTTCTGTAAGAAATTTGCACATTGGAAAAATGGGACAATCTATATCCATGGTTGGAGTGAGTTATTTTAACATGTTGCGTATCCATGATACTGAGGTTAATGTCCCTGCACTTGTAAAAAGTGTCATGTGATCCTTAATGACCGAGGGCGTCCAGGATCTTGCTTTAATGTCTCATCTGACAGTTGACTTTCTTAGCAGCAGAGGGGGTTTCTTTTCAGTGGGTTAGGTGTCTAATTGGTTTTTTTCTTAATTTTCTGTTTTAGTTGACTTATTTACTTATGTTTGTCCTAGTACTGCTGTTTTAGTTGTTTATACTTTTATGTTGTTTTATTATTCAGTAAATAAATAAAATTGGCCCTTTTGAAAATTTACTGCGGCCTAGTACCTAAGTTTAGGATCCTAGTTTTACTATGCTCCTAAATGTAGGAGATTAAAAAGTGGATGACTACTGGGGCTGAGCTAGGGCAGGGAGGAGTTAACATGCTCAGCACTGATTTTAACCCTAGGCACCTAACTTACCCCTAGATTCATCAAAATGCTATAAAAATGCATGGATAACGCCCGTGCTAAGAAAAAGGTCTTGCGCTGAGAGAGAGAGACAGACAAACAGACAATCTATAAGGCCTTCATGGTAGTCAAGTATTTATATCTCTATAGGAGGGGTATTAAATAGCTTGAGGTGAGGGGCTAGTGGAGGTTTAGGGTTTTGGGGCCATTTTTATGAGCAGAGTGAGACGTACGAACAGCACAGTACCTCTGTGAAGATTTGATGTTATTTGGAGTGAAGAAAGTCTCACAAAGATAAAATTTCTACTATGTTCTCTTGCCCTAGCTTGATGGTACCATCAAGCTAGGGCAAGATAATATAGTACAAAATTTAATATCTTTGTGAGACTTTCCTCACTCCAAATGATGTCAAATTTTCACCAAGGTGTATTGTGCTGTTTGTACGTCTCACTCTGCATGAAAAACTGGCCCCTAAAACCTAAACCAACTTAAAATAAAGCACTCACCACCGGGGCTCCAGCGACGGCCACGCGGCTCACCCGATCGTCCCTTAGCTCTGCCCACCCAGGAGAAGCAGCCTACCAGCGAGCACAGACACGTCAGCAGCAGAGGAACTAACTGGATTCTTCAGATCGTAACCGAGATGGTTTGTATGCATGCGAATAAATCGCCATCAGGTGACATTCCAGTGATTGAATTTGGATCTGCAGAAAAACTAGAGAGGTTAGAGCAGCAGCCTTCACCAAGGGTGATAACAACTCATCTGTATCTTGATAACATCCCCAAGTCATTCTTTAAAACTAAAACAAAGAAACTGGTGATCTTTCGAAATCCAAAGGATACAGCAGTATCATATTTCCATTTCTCTAACAATAACCCTTCGCTCCCCACCTACAGCTCCTGGGATGACTTCTTCCAGCACTTCATGAGTGGAAAAGTCTCCTTTGGCTCTTATTTTGAATACATGCTTGCTTGGAATGAACACCTTGATGATGAAGATGTTATGATCATTACCTTTGAAGACATGAAAGAGAACCTGGTGGCGGGAGTGAAACAGATTGCCGAGTTCTTCGGATATCCTCTGACTCAAGATCAGATCCAGGAGATTGCAAACAGAGGCACTTTTCAAAGTATGAAAACGAAATCCCAGGAGACATATGGCCAATTTGGTCAGGTCCTTTTTCGAAAAGGTGATATTGGAGACTGGAAGGAACATTTTTCTCCAGCTCAGAGTGAGGAAATGGATGCCAGCTTTAATAAATACATAGCAGGAACTAAACTGGGAGCTAAAATGAAGTATGATGTTTACTGCAAGGCCTAAGTGTGCCAATATAATTTCTAAAATAACTGCCATACCACACAATGGACCTGAATTCTCTGTATAAATATTTTACTGATTTATCTTATTTTCTTTACATTGATCTTAAACTCATGCTTCCAGTTTTATGTCTGTAGCCTGAGTTTGCTTTGTGCATGTATAAATTTCAACTAAGACTATACTAATCCCAATTTTTTGGAATTTTTGTATGAGTTTTATATTGTTTAGTATATAATGAATAATGTTAATAAAATAATTATATGTCACTTGCAACGTCCAGTGGTATTGTCCTTTCAAGTTTTTAGACATTTTTGTGAAAAAAACCCTCAACCAGCCCAATTCTAAGTTCTTGCTGACATATGAAGTGCTTGCAATCTTTGATTTGGTAAGGCATCTTTTATCCTTTGTATATATCCACTGGCATTTCCAGGTTAAAGCATATGCTCTAATCCCGTTAAATTATTCGTATCATGTTATATTTATTCTACCTGCCTCTATCTTCCTTCCAGCTTGTCTTTAAGCCTCCAAGTTTTCCATTCCTTGTTGATTGTAACTTTGACTTATTCCTTTTCCTTTGTTATCTATTATTTACCAGAATTGTTACCTCAGTTTACCCTTTGTTAAAATGTAAACCGATCCGATATGGTTATCTACTATGAAGGTCGGTATAAAAAACTGTTAAATAAATAAATAAATAAACCACCACCAACACCTCACCTTGAGCTTTTAGATGCCCCTCCTATAGAGAGATAAATAGTTGCATATTGTGAGGGCCTCCCCAGAGGCTCTCGATCTCTCTCTCCCCCTTCTCAGGCCCAGAAATGGCCAAAATGCAATTCGCAATAAATTTTTCGAATTGCATTACGTTCTTTTTGGTCATATCGCACAGCTTAACGCCAGGAAAAAAGGTGTAGTTGTTTCTGGTGTTAAAACCATGCGGTAGCTTGTGTTATGCTATTGCACGGTGCGATATTGCCCCTCATTTTCATAAATCCCACCCCTTCCTTAGATTACTTCTGAGTCTTCCCCGTAAATCCCACCCCTTCAACCCACGGTGTGAAAATTTGCTTTCACACTGTGCACTAGCGTTATTATCACATGCGTTAACACCATAACGCATTTTAATGAATGACCCTGTTAGAGTCTAAATCTAATCAAATGAATAGCAATCCTGAAATTCCCTAAATTTAGGTTGATTTTCAACAGAAAAGTTTTGCTCCTGAGTTTGGCTGAAAGTAAGTACTCAGCTTAGGTGCTCAGCTATTTTTTAAAATTGGCCTCAGTTACTTGTCCTCCACCCAGCACCATTCCTGGACACTGATTTTTTACTGACTCTGTGTGACTCTTAGTGAGTCACCAGAACCACTGTCGGGATCATCCAGAGTTCCTAAATTGGCAATGCTCAACACTGCCTAACTTCTGAGGTCTCACAAAATCAGTCATCTGGCTGCTTGCATACTGGGAATGAAACAAGAGGTCATGAGAGAGGAGGGAGCTTCTGATGGCATTCTGGCCAGCATCACTGTTTTGATTGTTAAAATACAGGAATTCTGTGTTTGTTTCTGAGTCAGCAATAAAGCACTGGCATTGAATTTCCACTCACCTTGGTCTCTTTGTGTCTTCTCTGCTGTGTAGATGTAGGGAAAAAAACATTAGGAAGGAGAGGCCTTCCTGTTTCCAATTTTTGTCCTCAACCACACCATCATCACCCCATTTTACCAGTCACTCCTGACCTGATTCTTGTTTTTCTTTTTAGCTATGACATACAATTAGGGTTGCCAACTCTGAGAAACAGAAAAATACCCCAAAACACAACATGTTCTCCTGTCTCCTGCTCACCAGCTTTCACGTAGAAACGGGCAGCAGAAAAAGACCATAGAGCCTATCTAATCAGCCCATCAACACAAACTACTTAGCATTTCAATCTCTACCACTTCGTCAGAGATCCTCAGTGCTTATCCCATGTTTTCTTGAATTCACACACTGTCCTTGTCTCCACCACCTCCACGGGCAGATTGCTCCATGCAGCTACCAACCTCTCTGTAAAGAAATATTTCCTTAGATTACTTCTGAATCTACCCCTTTTCACCCTCATCCCAGGACCCCTCGTTCTAGAGCCTCTTGCCATTGAAAGATGTTTGCCTCTTGTGCATGAAACCCTTGAAGATATTTAAATGCCTTATCATATCTTCCCTATCCCACCTTTCCTCTAGGGTGTAGATGTTTAGATCTTTAAGTCTGTCCCCAGAAGCTTTAGAACAAAGATATCTGAGTATTTTAGTAGCCACCTTCTGGATGGACTCCATCCAGTTTATTTCCTTTTGAAGGTGCGGTCTCCAGAATTGTACACAGTATTCCAAGTGAGGTCTCACTAGGGACTTATACATGGACACTATCTTCCTTTTTCTGCTGAGCATTCTTCTCATTGTGCAGCCAAGCATTGTTCTGGCTTTTGCCGTTGCTGTATCTATCTGTTTGGCAACCTTATGGTCTTCAGATATGGTCACCCCCAGATCCCGCTCTTCTTTCATGCTTAGAATAATTTCACCCTCCTACTGTATGGCCCCTTGGATTTTTGCATCCCAAATGCATGACCCTAAATTTTATAAATTTAATCTTAGCTTCCTGACTCTAGACCATTCGTTTCATTTGATATTTCTTTGATAAATTAAACAAAACTATAAATCCAGCTTCACTAGATTGCCCAGATAAATCACCCTGAAGAAGAAATACCAAACGAAACACGAATTGTGTCTGGCTCACAGGGGTGTTTCATCTATGGCATTTGTTAATGGATGCCTGTTATGAATGAAAGATAAGTGTCACCATAAAGGGGTTTTTTTCTCTTCTTACAAAAGGACTTAAAAAAAAAAAATTCCCCAAACGTTTTTTTGAAAAAAAAAAAAGCATTGTATGTCAGTTTGAAACCTATGATTATATATTAAAGTAACAAAATATTTGAGCGATGGGTACAAAAGTCTGACGCACTGATTCACTGTTCGTAAGTGAGTTTGGGCAAGTTCTCTCTTTTTATGATGGTCTCAGACATTTAAAAACAGTGTGTGGTGTCACTATATAGGAGGTTCTCTTGATTAGTTTGCATTTTTTTACCATTGAGAGTTTGGGTTTCAATAGAATTGTTTTGTTTAATTTATTTATAATTCACCTATGCAGAACCATGTGATAAGTTGGAATCCCGTACATCACAATCACATGAGGACTGGTGTCCCAATGATGGTTTATTGTTAAATAAGGTAATAGAATTCCCTGACTCACAGTGCACTGCAGGTACAAATGAAACAGATTAGGGTAAAACTTAAATCTAGTTCACATATCCAGTCTATATCAGTTTCACAGCAGTTCCTCTCAGGGCCAGCGCTAGCAATTCTGCTGCCCTGTGCAGAAGATTGCTGCGCCCCCCTACCGGAGCTGCAGCCAGGAACTTCTTCGGCTGTCAGAATCCTCTTCCAGCGCCGGTGCGTTCTCCTGCTGCCGCTGCCCACCGCCTTCCCAGGCGCCTCCCCGCCTGCCACCTCGCTGGGTGTGCCGCTCTGTGCAATTGCACGGCTTGCACACCTGGTCGCGCCGGGCCTGGTTCCTCTTGACTTCCTAGTCATCTAAATGCTCCCTCCAGATGTTCCAGCATTCCTTTTGAATCCTCGGGGGTGGGGGCCATACATCAGGCTTTCTGGACTTTGAGCCTGGTTTCCCCAGAGCCATTTTGTGGCTCCATGCATAGCACAGCTCCAAACAGACCTCAGTTCAAGGCCAGTCATGACACTTTATGCCCTAAACACCATTTCAAAGGGCTTACCAAAATCTAAGTACACTGCATCTAGTACTGTCAATCAAAGAGGTAGATCAGAATCATCTGACAAGACCTACCCTCTGGTAAAACCGTGCTCCCTCGGATCTTGAATCATATGGATTCTAGAAACTGCACTCTTCTCTGTTTTAGCAGCGATTCCATTAATTTGTACAGAACAGAGGTCAGACTGACCAGCCTATAGTTCCCAGTCTCTTTCTTACTTCCACTTTTATGAATAGGATCTGCATCCTTACCTCTCCAGTCCTGCTCTACTTACCCTCCTCCCTTCCATCCTGAGCATTCACCCTCCTCGTCATACCCCCCCCCCTCAGCATTTGTCCCTTTCTTCTGCTTTCTCTCTCCCCCATTTTTTTTCCTGCTCTTCATCCCTCTCCCCAGCAATCGTCATTTCCTCATCACCAAATGTCACCCAGCATTCACTCCCTGTTCACTCTCTCTCTCTCTAGCAGGCTCCCTCTCCTCTCAAAACCCCCTTTCAGCTTTCACCCCCTGCTCGCCTCATCACAAATTAGAGCTTGGCTGGCGGGGCAGCTCCCTCTTCCTCTTCCTCCTCCTCTCTGCAGCTAATTGGGGGGACCAGACAATTCCGATTCCAGGAGCAGAGAATTTAAATGCTGTGTCTCTGTAACTCCTCCCCACTTGCTAGGGAAGGTGGCGAGGAGGAGGAGCAGAGAGCCTAGCAGCTGTTCAGTGCTGGCAGGCTGTCACCTCAAGGGAAGGAGAGCAGGCAGGAGAATCAGCAGCTGCTTCTTGTCTCCCATTCAGATGCTGAATTCCTGCTGTTCGCTGACTTTCGGGCCGATTCAGTAAAGTCCGCAGGAGAGCGGACGAACGCCCGCTCTCCCGGCATGCGCGATTCAGTATTTAAATTAGGTGATGCGGCGACTGTCAGCGGGTTTGACAGGCGATGCTCAATTTTGTCGGCGTTGGTTCTCAAGCCCGCTGACAGCAAGGGGCTCGGAAACTGGACGCCGGCAAAATTGAGCATCCGGTTTTCGGCCCGACAGCCGCCGGCCCATTTTAAATTTCTTTTTACTTTTTTTTACCCTTCAGGATCTCCAACTTAATATTGCCATGATATTAAGCCGGAGGGTGCACAGAAAAGCAGTTTTTACTGCTTTTCTGTGCACTTTCCTGGTGCCGGCAGAAACTAGCGCCTACCTTTGGGTAGGCGCTAATTTCTTAAAGTAAAATGTGCGGCTTGGCTGCACATTTTACTTACTGAACCGCACGGGCATACCTAATAGGGCCTTCAACATGCATTTGCATGTTGCGGGTGCTATTAGGTGCCGCGGGTTGGATGCGCGTTTTCCGCCCCTTACTGAATAAGGGGTAAGGGAAAACGCGCGTCCAAGAGCAGATTAACAGTGCGCTCCAACGAAGCGCACTGTACTGTATTGGCCTGTTTATTTGAAACAGCCAGCGAGCAGTAAAAAAGGCAGTTCGAAATCACCTCTAATACAGCGATTTGGAACTTAATGCCAGCAGTCATCCTGGACAGATTTAAAAAAAAAAAAAAAAATCAACCCAGGAGAATATTTTATCTTTTTATTTTCAAATATTTCTGTGCCGCCTTCCTGACAAAATCATCCAAAGTGAAATTTTAACAGTACACGAATAGAACATAAACAATTATACGGTACAAAACAATATATCTTGGTCAATCAAAAAAAATGTAGTAGAAAATACATAAACTTCCAAAATGATCCAAAAAAATCAAACTAGCAGAACTCAACAGCCAGCTGGCAGCCTGTGCACCTCCTATACATCTGTGCTCCAGTAAGCATCGCCACTACCCAGGCGAAGCTCCAGAGTAATTACAACAGGCAAATGAGGACACTTCCTGCGAAAGCAGATTTGTGAACCCAGCAGGTCTGTGTGAAAGATTTAGATAACGTGTGAGAAGGAGCACACCTGCCAGAAATATGTGTGGGTGACATTTATATAATAGTCATGGCTCGGCAATAAAGGTTGACAAGCTGGTGCGTTAGAGGCGTGACCTGGCTCAGGAGGCCAATACTGCTGCTGTGCCAGGGAGGGAATGTGGGCAGAAAATGTAAATGATGCTTTGTCTTCTAATTTAGAAGGAAAGTGGAACGAGAGCGTGTTCTTAGTTTTACACTAGTATCATTACCCAATTACACTTGGATTGATAGAGCCACAGAATGGCAGCGTGGGAGCTGCGTCAGAACTCCTGAGCTCCAACTCATCATTCGTTTTTTGGTTTTTTTTTTGACCACCAAAGTGTTCATTTTTCTGAGATGATGGAGTGTGCTGCATGTATTGTGAATACAGGGTGGAATTTTAATACTGACGTAAGCTAAAAGAAAGGTATGCTTGACAAATCATTTTAAACTCAACTGGCGGCACCTGTGCCAATGTGGGAAATTTTGTTGGTTCTGATCTTCAGTTCATACATGCAGCAAGCTTTCTATGTTGTCTACGACATCACGCCTGTGATGGGGCAGCCCGGAAATACTTAAAGGTGTGCCTGCTTGAGAACTGGCTTTAAGTTTGTGTTTATTGTCACAGATTGTTCATGTTGTGATGTTTAGAGTGCTATATAAGACAGGGCTGCCTACCTTGACAGGTTGACTTCAACTTTATATGCTAGGGAGTGTTTTCTAATATGGAGGTAGCTTTTCTTCAGATTACCCCCTCCCCCCTTGAGGGAGGTAAGGTTGATAGTGATGCAGAAAAATGCTTTTTTGTTGGATGACCCTAAACTTTGGAATTCTTCACCTTGTAATTGCCATCTATCTGGGAATTCCTTACAATTTTGCAAATGTGGAAAGACATGGCTTTTTTAGTTTGCTGTTATTTAGGCTTATTTTATTTTATTTTGTCGTAGTTGTTCCAATGCTAGTTTTTTGATATTGGTGGTTTTCCCCCTTTACATAATACAGGTTTATTGTTTTCACCTACTTACTTTTGCAGCCCACTTACTTGGAATACATCTTCTACACACGTGCTTAGTACTCATAATGTTAGAGACTAGAGCCGTAGAAAGAAAGCAAAAAGAATGAATTTAGCAGGGCCAGGCGGGAACCCCACCAGCAAGCAGCCGGCTGCCTCAAAGCATCACATGATCTCTATGTATCTTATTAGAGGTTGCATAAATTAAATGTTTATCAATGAGAACCCCAAGATCTCCTACCTGATTCTGAACAGGGAAGACCGAACCATTTGAGAGAAGAAAATGATCCATTTCTAAAGTCTCAAGCCTTCCTACTTTCAAGATTTCCATTTTAGAAGCTTTTAGCTTTAGGAAATCTAAATCTGTCCAGTGCCTGATAGCATTAATGCATGTTGTCAGACTCTGTTGTGCCTTATCGTGCTTGGCTTGGCAGCTCCTCTCACACAGCAGTAGGTATATGATTCAGGATTTTTGGTGCCAGCTGCAACTTTTTTTCTTTTATCTCTGGGTTCGCAACCTGCAGTGCAACTTTTCCCACCTGGTCCCGGATTCTGGTTGTGTATCTGTTCCTCCTGACACTGCTACCTATATATAGAAACATAGAAACATAGAAATGACGGCAGAAGAAGACCAAACGGCCCATCCAGTCTGCCCAGCAAGCTTCACACATTTTTTTTCTCATACTTATCTGTTTCTCTTAGCTCTTTGGTTCTATTTCCCTTCCACCCCCACCATTAATGTAGAGAGCAGTGATGGAGCTGCATCCAAGTGAAATATCAAGCTTGATTAGTTAGGGGTAGTAGGGGTAGTAACCGCCGCAATAAGCAAGCTACACCCATGCTTATTTGTTTTACCCAGACTATGTTATTCAGCCCTTATTGGTTGTTTTTCTTCTCCCCTGCCGTTGAAGCAGAGAGCTGTGCTGGATATGCGTGAAGTATCAGTTTTACTTCTCCCCTGCCGTTGAAGCAGAGAGCTACGCTGGATATGCGTGAAGTATCAGTTTTTCTTCTCCCCTGCTGTTGAAGCAGAGAGCTATGCTGGATATGCGTGAAGTATCAGTTTTTCTTCTCCCCTGCCGTTGATGCAGAGAGCTATGCTGGATATGCGTGAAGTATCAGTTTTACTTCTCCCCTGCCGTTGAAGCAGAGAGCTATGCTGGATATGCGTGAAGTATCAGTTTTTCTTCTCCCCTGCCGTTGATGCAGAGAGCTATGCTGGATATGCGTGAAGTATCAGTTTTACTTCTCCCCTGCCGTTGAAGCAGAGAGCTATGCTGGATATGCGTGAAGTATCAGTTTTTCTTCTCCCCTGCCGTTGATGCAGAGAGCTATGCTGGATATGCGTGAAGTATCAGTTTTTCTTCTCCCCTGCCTCTTTCATGTTCTTCCATTGTCTCCTTGACAGTGCGCTGAATTGCAGAGAAGAAGCTTCCTTTCCTGTGCCATGATGGCAGTGTTTTATAAAGTGGCAGGATGCTTGCAGGAGTGAGACGTATGAAGGATGCACCTCCTTTAGTATTGGTGTGGTAGGGTAGATGGATGCAGATGGAGCCCTTGTGTGTGACAGATGAGGCTCTAGTGCTCCTAGTTTTACTGGCCTGTGTGGCAGGATATAGGAGATTATGAGGCCATGACAGCAGTGCAGAGTTAACAATTGTACGGTATGTGCAAGGTATCAGTGCATAGATAGTGTTCTGTGAATGCCATCACTTCATGGAAGGGACATCTTACGAGGGAAAGATGCCGAATAAAGAGGATGGATGTAGATGGGCGCAAGCATTTTTATTTACTTGTAAGACACAAGTTGATCTTGCACGTCAGCAGTTTCTCAGACACTGCAGCTTGCTAAGGTATTGGCAGGGTTTTTCTGACAGCCCTAAGCAGTTTATTTTATTTTATTTATTTGCAGTTTTCATATACCGACATTCATTTAGTAGCATCACATTGGTTTACAGTTAACAAAAACGACTAGTAACAGTGCTTTACTGTTGAACAATTGTTATTTGTGAGCGCTGGTATTTTCTCCATTGATTAGCGAGGATGAATAAGTGTTGGGGGGGGGGGGGGGGGAAAGAATGCAAATGAGGCAGTGGGAGACAAAAGTGTGTACATGCAATTTTGGCTTGTTGCCCTTAGTTCACATTGATACCATGGTCTGCACCGTCTCAGTGCACTTTTCCCTGCCCTTTTTCTGTAGCGGATTAACCTTACCTGAGTGACTTTGTATATCAGAAAAATGATCGAGAGTCATGTATGTATATTTATTTATTTATTTGGGATTTGTGTACCGTCATTCAGAAAGGGGTACCATCAAAACATAAATCACTAATACAAAGGTTTGTTCCTAACACTTAAATTCCTATCACTAAAATATTACAATTAGTTAAAATATATCAAAATCATTCAAAACACATTAAAATGTTAATGTCTCATACTACCTAAATCATATACTAAAACAAGTAATGCCCTTAAGAAATTTAAATACAACATTCTTCCTAAAAAGATCATAAAATTGTGATATTTAAAACTAAGATGTCTAAAATAGCAGTAAAACTTTACAATACCAATATTTGCTCCTGTATCTATTAATAAATCTTAGGTAAATTAAGTAATAATCATGCTGAAACTTTGTTCATTACCATATGCATATTGATAATTGAAGTAAAGCTACTGTGTGTCAAAAAAGGCTTGCCTAAAAAGCCAAGTTTTTATTTCTTTTTGAATATTTTTCTGTTTTGTTGTGTTCTTGTTTCTGGTGCTAGAGCAAAGTAGCACTTGCTAAAGATATTGCTCTCTCTTACCTGTGTTAATCTAGCTGATTTTAATGTAGGGATGGGTAAAAGTCCTTGATTTGAGGACCTGAGATTTCGCTGGGGTGTATGTAGTTTTATAGCTGTATGTCAGCATTTTCTCCATAAAGGACTTTATGTACTGTAGTTAAAATTTTGTAATCTATTCTGTGTTTTACTGGTAACCAATGAAGGGCTATGAGTACTGGCGCGTAATATGATCCCGTTTCTTTGTGTCTGTAAGTATCCTGTATATTGTAGCAAGGCTGATAATGCTGATAATTACTATAGCTATTATTATAAATCATTCTGCAGCTTACAACTGAACCAAATGCCTCATTTTATACACTCATTACTGGCCAATTTACCATCATTCATCCTTCCGTGCAGCCTCTGTTCAAGATTTGAATAGTGTATTTTATTTGCTGATTTTCTTGAACTGCTGTTCTCACAGCCTGCTTTCTAGTTTCAAATTTGGTGAATTGAGGCTAGGTTATGAAGTAACCATGTCCCAAAGAGATTAAAAACAAGTATAATGAAAGGCTAAGTGATTTGCTCAGTTTGACACATATTACAACAAAGGGATATTCAGCCAAGATTTTTGTCTTTTTTCATCAACAAACAAAATTAAAGGAACCATAACAAGTGGGTGACATCATCCAACAGCGCCAACAAGGACCAGCTCTTAGAACTCAGAAGTGTTTCTGAACATGCCTGGAAGTTTTTGTGTGTGGCTGCTGCTTTGTAAGCCGTTCAATCTCTTTGCTGAGCTACTGCACAGATATGTCAGCATTATCGCTTACTGAAAAATACTTTTTTTTTGGTTCGTATAGTAACAAAAAAAAAAAACCTGGAAAATTCAAGAAGTTCAAAGACTGTGAGTTTGGAGTTCTGATGTCAATCACGGATACCCATGCTGGCCACTACTGCTGTCTGGGCCAGGAGGATGATGTCTAGGGTTGTGAGTGTTATGGTAGAATGTCCCCAAGGGTGCTTCAGCTCTACAAGTGGAAGATTAGGACCTGC
The DNA here is from genome assembly GCF_901001135.1 of Rhinatrema bivittatum. NCBI lineage: Eukaryota > Metazoa > Chordata > Amphibia > Gymnophiona > Rhinatrematidae > Rhinatrema > Rhinatrema bivittatum. The sequence continues at coordinate 453,305,447 of NC_042616.1, forward strand.
GAGTCATAGAATTCGGTAAGACCCTAGGTCCCCAGCGTGAAAGCGGACCACAGAGTCACTCTACCTCCCAGATGCTCGGCACCATAGGGAGTGCTTCTCTCTTACTTCCACATATTTGCGGGGAAGGCTCCCCCTCATGGATCCATCACAAGTGAGAGCTTAACATGGAAGGTCAAGGTGCGGGATGAAGCACCAAGAAGAATGCCTAAATGGCGGTGGGATCCCTTCTGGGGCCTACTTCCTCTGTTCTGAAGAGGGCCCACACTATTGGCTCGAGGGCCTGCAGACTTCTCTCCTTGATGCCAGGGATAGAGCTGTATGTCTTCTTGGCAAAGAGCCCTTTAGCACAGATAGCATTGTTATCCATGGTGGACAGAGAGAGAGGAGGGGGGGATTGCTGTGGTCACTATTCTACTGGCATTCTCCCACTCAGATCCTCAAGAGATCCTCACCTCAGCCTCCATCTTCTCTGTTGTCCGAATCATGAATGAGCAGTTCCTGCTGGTCAGCATCAGAGGAGTCCATAGGAATATCCTCTTGCCTCTCTCCAGCTCTACCAAGTTATACTTTGACTCCAGAGGACGTGAGTTATTCATGGTTCCTGGAAAAGATGGCAGGTATGTTGTTCATTAACCTCAGGAAGGAGAGGGATCCTAGAACAGATGTTTTCAGACTGTTGCATTTTATCAAGCCCCCCCCCCCCCCCCCCCACACACACACAAAATCAACCTCTGTCAATTCATAGTATTTTAAGGAATGTCTAGCTGAGGATTTCTCAGAACCTGATGTCTTGTCTGTTGGTATCATGCAACATCAATACAAGGTCCAGCCTAGTCAGGGGTTTGGAGAAGTCCAGCTGCTTCACAACTCCATTTGGTGGAATCTGCTTTAAAGCATACAAATGCTTAAGGGAATCATCTAACATGCCTCCAGGGAAGAACTAGAAGGCCCTTGACATGTTCAGGAAGAAGGGCTTCCAAGAGTCTATGCTCAGTGCGAGAATTGCAGCACACTAACTCTTTATGATGCAGTACTTCCAAGAGTGGGTGCAGAAGCTTGAAACTGCTGGTGGACTCCAGATCAGAAATTTAGCATGAGGAGTTTCAATGCTCTATTGCTGATGTGGAGGAATACAGTAAACAGTTGATTAGCTCCACATAAAAGGCTTTTGACAATGCAACTAGAACATCTCAGTGTTCATTGGAGCCACGCAGCTTGATTGAGTTTGGGCATGCAGGCTCAGGAAAAATATGCATAACTGCTGGAAGATGTCTCATGCTTAGGAGAGAACACTTTTGGAGACAAGGTGAAAGGAGAGAGTTATTCTGATTAAGGTAAATCAAGCCACTCTGCAGCAACTCTCAATGGTTCCAGTGGATCAACTCTCCAGATGCTCATATTTCTCTTATAAGAGGCCCTTCTTCCAAAGGAGGCCATTTTGTTCTTTTCAAAAGCAGTGGGCTCTGCCATCTCATCCTCAGCAACTCCTCTCTAGAGGATGCCTAAGAGAAAAGTGTCAGCTTAAAGCCCAAACCCAGCCCAAACCTGGGGTGAGTTTTTGACATTTCCAGCAACCTCCTCCAATAATAAATGGGGGAAGGATCTAGTCCTTGTTGGAAAGAGCTTGCATTTTGAAGGACAGGTGGATCCTGAGACTGTATAATTATAGCTGCTTGCCTACATTTTTCTCATCCTTCCCTGAGCCAATAGCTGACAGGGCTCCAGTCTGACCTCTCACAGTCTGTTCAGCTGAAACTACAAGTATCCTCTCCTGTAGCAAAAAGTCATAGTATTCATCCCTCCTTGGGCGTATGATGCAGGGTTCTTCTCCTTGAATTTCTTAATTCTTAAGAACTTGTGAAGTTTTAAGTGCATTCTGGACCTGCAGAACTTGAACAGGTTGCTAGTTCTAGAAAGATTCAAGATGAATAGGCTCCAGATGATTCTCCCATTCAAGCAATCAATAGACTGGCTGTGCGCCCTGGATTTAAAGGATGCATATGCGCATATTCCCATTATCCAACAAAACAGAAACTTCTCAGATTTATGGATGGGGATATGCAGTGGCAGTGGTAGTTGTTTATCTGTGGCAGCAGGGAGTATTTTCTTTCTCATACCTGGATGATTGGTTGGTGATGAGCCTTTTTTGTGGAGGTACTTTGAAGTTGCTCCAATCGATGATTCAACTCCTTCAGTCACTGGGGTTCATCAACAATTTCCTGAACTTCAACTTGATGCCACCTCAGAGGGTCTAGTTCATTAGAGCCTGGATTGACTCGCGCTAGAAGAAAGCCTTCCTACCATCCCAGAGAGCCAAGGCGCTAGTGAGCCAAGCAAACATGCTTCTTGGAAGGAACTGTATGTCAGCAAGGTTGTTTCTCGTCCTGCTGGATCATAGTAGCAGCACATAGTTCCTCTGGCATTTCTCCACATACATGACCTTCAGTGGGCCTTCAAGGATCAGTGGGATCAACTATCCCAACCATTGTCTCATCAGTTGTACATTTCCCTGAGATATATGTGTCTCTGAAATGGTTGCTGGATCAAAAGGTTCTGGCCCAAAGATTCCCATTGTGTTCACCAGCACATCAAGTGGTGCTGTCTACAGACATGTCCAGCAGAGGCTCGGGCACTCACACTGGCATTTCATGAACCCAAGGGCTATGGTGTGAAGTGGAAAGTTGCCAGCAAATCAGTCTTCTAGAATTGCAGGCCATCCAGTATATTCTGGGAGCCGCCTTCTACCTTATTTTGGGTAGGAGAATCTTTTTCCAAACAGAAAACCAGATAGCCATGTTCTATGTGAACAAACAAGGGGGACTGGGCTCATACAGCCTCTGTGAAGAGGCCCTGAAAATCTGGTTGTGGGCTTGCCGTCATTCTTACCTGCAATCAACTTATCTCCTAGGTGTCCACAATACATTGCAGATTATCTCAGCAGAGTCCTCCAGTCGCACAAGTGGTCCCTAGATCAGAGAATTGCAGATAATCTATTCCTCCGTTGGGGAAGCCTCATTGCGGAGCCCCTGGTAATCAACCTGCTCATTTCAGAAGAGAATTGAAAAGTCAGTCGGTTTTGCTGCATGAGACCCAAGCAACTGTAGATTAGCTCCTGATGCATTCACATTAGACTGGAGTATCAAGCTGCCTTATGTATACTTGCTGATCGCACTCATCACCAAGAACAACCGCAAGGTTCAACAAGACAGGGCTTGGGTCATTCTCATAACCCTAACTTGGCCTCAACAGATATAGTATTCTTACCTTCGCCATCTGTTGATCCAGAACCTGGTCCAACTGGGGGTTGCTCTAATTCTCATTATCCAGGAGAAAGGGAAGTGCTGCCATCCAGATCTCCCATCCTTGGTCCTCATGACATAGATGTTGAGTGCACAGTAGGGTCTTCATTGTGGTTTTCCAGGACATTGGAGGACATTATAATCTCATCTAGGAAACCTTTCACCAGACGATTTTACAATGTCGTGGAAGTGGTTTTCTATATGGTGTAAGACTGGAAATATGGACCTTTTGGATTGTGGTCCAAGAGACTTTATTCAGTATCTATTCATTCTTTCATCAATGGGCCTCAGCACTTCCTCTATCAAGGTGCACCTCAGTGCCATTGCAGCTTAACATCAAGCAGATGGAAAGCTCATTTATTTAATTATTTTAGTGTCTAAGTTTATGAAGGTACAATGGCATGCCAAGCCTCTGGCTGGTAGATCACCAGTGCCATGGGACTCTCAGAATGGCCCTGGCCCAACTTGTGAAATCTCCCTTCAAGCTGCTCAAGTCAGTGGACTTGAGGTTTCTCACCTAAAAGGTGGTATCCACATAGCCATCACTTTGGCACATAGAGTGAGAGAACTGCAGGCTCTTGTCTCCTATTTGCTGTACCTTCAATTCTTTCACAGAGCTGTTCTCCGTACTCACCCAAAATTTCTTCCAAAGGTGAATTTGGCATTCCGTATTAACCAAATAATAATGCTATCCACATTCTTTCCTAAACTACACTCCTTGGACTGTAAGAGAGCCATGGCTCTCTTACAGTCTCTTACTTGCAGAGAACTCAAACTCACCGTCAAGCATTTCAGTTGTTTGTTTCTTTTGATCCAAACAGATTGTGAAGAGCAGTGGCCAAAAGAACTCTTTCCAATTGGCTAGCGGACTGTATCGCACACTGCTTTATTCTTACTGGACTATATAATTTACAAGACTCTGTTAAGACTCATCTGTTGCAAGCCATGGCTTCCGCAGTGGCTGCTCTGAGGACAACTTCTATTGAAGACATATGCAAAGCAACTGCGTAGTCCTCCGTTCACACCTTCACATCCCACTGCTGTCTGATCAGCATGTCTCGAAGAGACAGTAACTTTGGACAAGCAGTTCTGTGCTGCCTATTCTCCCAGTCGCCCACTCTCCACAGTGTAGGGTCTGGGTTGTCTGTACGTTAAAGTGCTCCTGCTAAGTCAGCCCTCTGCTCGTGACTCCTCACTCCTTATGTCTAATTTAATCCTGCTTGGCTCCGGGGATTCCACATAGACAGCAGGATAAATCAGCTGTCTATGTGGAATATATATATAACCCGCCCTCCTCCCTGTAGAGTTGACTGCTATGTTTAATCTCTGGAAGAGAATGGAGGGGCTTCCCAGGCAGCGACTGTGTGCAGGAACTCCCACAATTGTTTTTGTTAAATATTTACTATTCATCAGCATTTTAAACATGAAAGATTCAAAGAAATGTAATAAGCAAAGAATCCAAATCAATAAGAAAACAAATCATAATTAAAAAGTAAGCATTATTACGTGAAAAGTCCACATCAAAAGGAAAAGGGGGGGAGGGGAACACAGGAAAAAAGAAAAAGGAAAACCCAACAATAAATAAAGCCAAGCTCTTGTGCAAATTATGACTCCCAAAGCGCTATTCCTTTTACCCCCGTCTCCACAATAAAGGAAAAATTAATTTGATACACTCTTATCAAGAAGACATCTCTCTAAACGTAAAGTTTTTGAGAAAACATATTTATTCCCTTGATATGAAATGATACATTTACACAGGATTTTATAAAAAAAAAAAAAAGAAGCTTTCAAAGCTAGCACTTGATGTTTCAGCTGGAGAAAAGCTTTCCTCCTTACTTTGAGTTGCCAGAGCAATATCATGAAAGATTTGAATTCTCTGTCTACATAAAGTGTCTTTATCTTTGAAATAACATTTCTGCACCAGGGCTTTTTATCAGTCTCAGAAGAAAAGGTAAGTAGAAGCGTGGCCCTCATTGGCCTCAAATCTTGTGAGAACTCAAGAAATGCTGACAAATCTAAACTGTTGGTGGAGGTAAAAGTATCTAAACCACCCTCTGCTTCATTAACTGCAGGCCCTCTCCCAGTGGCGATATTGGCGGCGGCAGGGTTCTGACAGTTGGGGAGACTGAGGCTACAGTTGCAAAGGAGAAGTCCCCTGCTTCTCTCTCCTCTGGCCGAATTCAAACGCTGCACAAGGCTGTCCATTGCACCCTGAGCATAAATGGGCTTCACAGGTACTGCTTCTGTACCTTCCCTTTCCTTTTATATTGCACAGTAGCAGACAGTTCTCATGGCCAAATAAGAAATACAATAATAAGGGAAAGAGTGAACTCAGATCTGCCAGCAGGGCATCCTGTTAGGCAGCCATCTTGTTTCCTCCCCCAGGATCTCCTCTCAGAAACCTTTCTGAGCTCTGAGAGCTGATCCGTGTTGGCACCGTCAGATGACATTATCCACTCATTATGGCTGATTTATCCTGATATCTCTGGAGAACCCATCTTACAGGTAAGCAGTTTTTCTTTCACAGTTCTCTAGGCTCACTTCTTGTCTAAACGTATATGCTATTGTGCCAGCCTTTTGTTTTTAAGATAAAATGGAGGCTATGGTGTGGGTGGAGAGGACTCGCAATTTCATTTACATCATATCTCCCCGTTCCATTTTCCTATACATCAGACAAGTTAGACGTCACAATAGTTGGCCACCAAGAATCTAGCTTTGACATTTGCTGACTCATTTTATGAAGTGAACTCGTGTCTGAAAATGACCCATCAAAACTAGTCTGTCCCAAGTCAGAATTCACATTGTAATTTCCATCTGATAACTGCTCCACGTGTCCATAACAGAGCTGTCTTTAGCCTGGCATTGTAATTATATGCATTAGGTTTTTTCTGTATATCTTATGGATATAGATATGGATAGATGTGAATAGATTATTTATGCAGTAGTGAAAAGGCCCATCAGAAATAACAGGCAAAAAGGCAGGTACAGGTATATACTTTCTGCCTCACGATCCCTTATACCTTTGAGAATCCACTGGGTCTTAAAGGTTCATATTCAGTTCACACATACTTTTTGCAGCACATAAACCTACTCACACTGTTGCACAATAAAAGTACCCATAGGTTTATCTACGGAGAGGCTTGACCATGTGTGCTTATACCAATTTTCACATCTGCAAGAAATGTGTAAAAAGCCAAATTCACTTTAATTGTATGCAATTCCTCAGTAGTTCTATGAAACCATAAAAATTCATGAAGTATATTCAATTATATGTATGAACGCTAAGAACTGACACAAATAATTGATGGGGGTAAGAGGATTTACTTTACATATATCTATGTTCTCAGTATGTGTGAAATACAGCTGGATATATATAGAGAGGAGGAGAAAGGGCCCTAGCCCCCTCCATTTAATTCATCCATTTCCTAACTTTCAGCATTTCCCCTGCATCTCACTCAGGATACTCTGGAACCAAGAACTGAAACCTCTCTTCCTCCTGGTCCTGCACGTGTCTAAGGGGGCACAGTTTTGAAAATATTATAACACATCGCTCATCCTGTCTCACTGCCTTGTGAGGATCTAGGCCCAGGAATCAAACCCAGGCCCTTCACCTGGCAATGAACAATAATTGCCACTTGAGCCACCAGGGCCAACTTAAAATCTGATTACTTTTTATTTGTTTTCCAGTTCTAGTCTGACATTCTGTGAATAATAAATACATCATTAATTAAAGAAAAAGACAAGCCAATTCCTCAGCCTCCCTCCCCCTCCCCCCCCCCCCCCCCCCCCCCCCCCACAAAGCATGTTATATATTAGGGTAGCGCATTTGGGGAAAATGAAGAGAGGATTTAGTGGTACCGTAGCCCTCTGCTTTACTCAGCCATTGTGCTGCTTCCCCCAATCTCCCATGCTAACATTTCATGTCGAAGATGAAATTGTAGGCTTTACAGTAAAGATGGGCAGTAAGATGTTGACAGATTATGGCTGTTTTCTTTCTGCTAGTGCTTGCATACTTTTGAGAATATTTCCCAAGTTGGGTGTGTGGTGACATGGAAGAAGTGAGGCATGGTGATCATGGCTGTTCAGAATCACCTCCAGAACACCACAGTGGTTTCGAACCTAGAAATGTATGCAGTGTGTCAAAGGAAAAAGCCCCACTACTGGAAGCAAAATAACCATACATCTCTGAAAATTGTATGTTTGGGGTTTTTTTGTTTCTTCTATTGAAGATAGGGTTCATGGTAACTTAGATTTTTTTTTTCCTGCATTGGTATTCATCCTATATAATTAAACATCCAGATGCACAGTGTTTGTTGCCTTCTGCTGGGTTGCCGTAAAAAGAGGATTTTTATACTGTCAGGAAAAAAAATTGGATTTTATGCTTTCCTTTCAGCTTAAGCAGTTATGTAATCGATAATAACATTAAATTATTTGTTGCCCAGGGATGCCATATTGAGTCAAATGCCTTCTTTTGACCTCTGTCCCAGAGGCAAAGAATTTAACTTGCCCCCCCACACACACAGTCGGTGGCAGGGAAGAATCTGGAGCTTGTGTGCCAGGAACTCTGAATTACACTCCAGTGGTTTAGAGGGACTAATGTTTCCTACTGGAGTGCATTATCATTTTCAGAACATATATTATGGTTTTGCAACCGAATAGAAGACAGATAAGACAGAAGAAATAGGTGACTGGTGACTCATTTGTTTGGGGGAGGCTGAAACAAAGGGCAGGGGAATAGGGGCAGCTGGGGAGGGGGAGGCTTCCCTAACCCCCAGAAATTCCAGAGGATGGGAGAGGGCTTAGTTTCTGGGTTTCTACCCACAAAAAGATGCATCACATCCTATATGGACTCCAGTTTTCTCCAGCAGGACCAATATGCTTGCTTGAGCTTTACTACATCATTCTAATGAATAATGCCCAGTTGCTTTATCCTGCCAGATCAGTTCAGACACGTGGATATGTGCTATCCTGCCAGCAGATGGAGACAAAAACATGACAACCCCTACGTATTGCAGAGTGGAGGAGTGGCTAGAGCAGCAGACTGTGAACCATGGAAACCTGGGTTCAAATCCCACTGATACTGCTTGTGACCTTGGGCAAGCTACTTTACTCTCCACTGTTTCTGGTACAAACTTACCCCTAGATTTATTAAAATGCTAAAAATATAGTGGAAATAGTGCCTGTGATTAAAAAAAAAAAGAGGGGGGGACGTGGTTAGTCTAATTTCCCTGTTCCCGCATCGCTTAGGTAATTTCCGCAAGGCGTGATACATTTATCGCACTTGCACTATTTTTTTCGTCCCATCATCAAATACAAATAGAACCCCAAATAAAATAGAGACAGTGCATAATCATCAGCTATATAACACAGAGTGAAACCATACCAACCCACCCCCCCACCCCACCCACTCCCCACAACAACATGAATTTGCCAACGGAAAGAGAAACAATAAAACCCTATACCCAGAGATCTTACTACATAGGAGAACCCCAAAAGGTATCTAATTAGAAGGTATTCAGCACAGAATTTTTCCAAGCTTTGTAAAGGGACCACACCTTTTCAAAGAAGTACATCGACTTATTCTTGTAAGCTGATATTTTAGTAAGGTATTGTATGGACTCCACTTTATGCTTAACATCCCTGAGACTCGGTACCTGAGGAATATGCCATTGCCTAGCTATCTCACATCTGGATGCGATAAAAACATATTGAGCTAAAGATTTTTCATATGAGGAGCCTTGAGAGAGTGGACCATTGAGAAGAGCATGATGGGGAAGCACATCAACCACATGCAATAATATCTCTTCTAGCCATCGTGTTACCTCCTCCCAGAGAGTCTTGATAGGGAGACATCCCCACCACATATGAAAAATCGAACCTGTATCAGAACAACCCCTCCAATACCTGACAGAATAAGAGAACATTCTTGAAGCTTATGAGGAGTCCTATACTAGTGGTAAAATACTTTATATCCATTTTCCATAAGAGCCGCAGATATTAAACCTTTACCCGTGTATCTGAAAATCTTCTCCTACTCTTTGGAAGATAATACCACCTTCAAATCAGACTGCCATGCCCTAAGATGCGAAGCTTTCATTGAAGGCACACTATGCAAAAAATGCATATAGCTTAGAGAGTGTCCCTTTAATCTTATCTGCATTTCTACATATCGATTCAAAATAAGAGACCCCTTGTTGTAAGTGCGCCTCCACGTGAGAATGTAGTACAAAATGGCACAATTGCAAGTAAGGAAAGATGTCTTTAGCCAGAAGGTCAAACCTTCATTGCAAAGTGGAGAAGTTAAGAAAACCAGACAGACCCCATAAATGTTCCCATCATGAGATCCCTCACGAGCGCCAATCTTGGAAAGCTGGATTCGTAAATCCCAGTGTAAAGAAGCGATTATGGTGTAAAGAGGTACTATAATGATATTCCCTTGTCCCCACTAATCATCTACGCCACCTATGTCATATCTTTAGAGAAATGGAGATAGAAATGGATAAATCACTGGTCAGTAACCACAAGTTTTTGAGTTGCCATATTAATATTGCAATGGGAATGGAGCCTAAGACTGCTTGTTCAAAAATAACCCAAGGTTTCGAGGGAATGGGATGGTGCCAGTCCACAGTGGCACTAAGGTGGGTGGCAGCATGATACCAGTCTAATTTGGGAATGCCCAGGCCACCCCTTAATTTAGGCTGGAATAACACTCTCTTCACCACCCTAGGAGGTTTACCTAACCAGATGAACTTCATTAACCTTCTTTGCCAACCTTTCAATAGAGAATCTGGAACATTAACAGGTAAGTCTGAAAAAGATATAAGAATTTTGGTAAGGAAGTTCGATAAAATGTTCATTTTAATGGCTGTTACATGACCGAACCAGGTTATGTGATAGTGGTTCCACTCTTCCAGATCTTTACATATTCTAGTCCACGGGGAAGATAATTCAGTTGATCTAAGTCCTCAGAGGCACTAATAAAAACTCCAAAGTATTTAATCCTATGGTTGGCCCATTTAAAAGGGAATTTACTCCTAAGCAGGAAAAGGAAACATTAATATTAGGTATTTCGGATTTTTCCCAATTAATCTTAAAGCCAGAAACCTGACTAAAACATTCCATTTCTTGGACAGTGGCAGAAAGAGATCCAGTCGGATTTGTCAAGGTAGTGATAGGATTAGGTCTGATCCTTAAAGCTAAAGGCTCCAAAAATAAAGTGAAAAGTAAAGGAGACAGAGGACACCCCTGCTTTGTTCCTCTGCCAACTGCAAAAATACAAGAGTAGCCCCCATTTACCTTAGTGCAAGCTTTGGGTTGGTTATATAATTGTCTAAGCCACTGAAGAAAGAATACACCAAATTTCATTCTTTCTAAGATCTTAAACAAAAATGGCCAGTGAACCAAATCAAGCACTTTTTCAACGTCAACAGAGAGGATCAATGAGGGAACATGCCATTGCTTGACCCACTAGATAATATTAGTTATCTTGCACACATTATCTGCTGCCATACACCCTGGAATAAAACTGGCCAGATCTGGATGAAGAATTTGAGCTATAAAACAATTTAATCTCATGGCTAAAAGTTTAGCTAATAGCTTCCGATCAATGTTAAGCAATGATATCGGGTGATAAGAGCCACAAAGAGTTGGATCGCGGCCCGGCTTAGCTAGCACCATGATGCCTGCCAAATTTGAAGAGGGAAGTAAAGTGCCACCAGACCGTTAAAAATTAAAAAGTTTGGCCAAAATGGGAATTAAATGTTTAGCAAAGACCTGATAGAATCGCGAGTTGAAACCATCAAGCCCTGGCGACTTCCCTGGTTTTAGAGACTTTATAGCAGCAGATATTTCTAGTTCAGAAATTTCTTTATCCAATTGAATCTGGTAAGAATCAGAAATAGTCAGGAGAGAAACATTCTCAAGATAGTTAGCAAGGCTCTCAGAAGAAATTTCATCAGCAGAAATATATAGATTTGAGTAAAATTGCAAAAAGTGTTTGGAATTAGCTTTGCTGTCAGTCAAAATATTCCCCGATTGATCCTTAATTTATTGGATCCAAGAAGCAAAGAGGAAGTCAAGGTGAAAACAAAATAAATAGATGCAAGATGTCCTTTAGACATATTTATTATGGTGGAGACTTGTTAAAAAATGCCCGACTCAGCCGAGTTTCGCCATTCTTTAAGTGGCTGCCTCAGGGGCTATAGTGAAATGACATAAAAATAATTGTAATGACAAAAACCAGACATACATAACTTAAAAAATTATAAATAAACTGTTAATTCACAAACATATAAAATCACAAATAAAATGCTGACATAACACTTGGCATGTAAATAAGATCTAAAGCTTGTAAAAGAAAACATTTATCCTCATATGTTCAGAATAAGGTAAGAATCTAACACCTATATACACCAATTAAAAGACAAGTATATTAAATATATTTTTTTACTTAATTAAGTATATTAAGAATTATTAAAATTAAGTTATAAACAACTCTTAGACCAATTAATTGTTAAGGTTAAAAACAAAAAGACCCTTATGTATAGGACCATGTATGTTTATTACCTTTAATTGTTGAGTTTGGACCTAGTATATTCATCAGCCAATCTTATTGTAATACATCCGCAGTAGAGGCATATCTGTAGAAATATCACAATTGACTGTACAATAGTTATTGTTAAATTGTAATTTATGGTTAATCCTTGTTAAAAATGCTCCAAATAAAATGCTGTCATTTAAAAAAAAACATTAAAAAATTCAAAACGTTTATTATTCATATAATTTAAATCTATGTTCAAAGTGCTCCAATTGAAATACTGCCATCTCAAATAAATGATATTAAAAAACTATATAAAATAAATGCATGTCAAGGCTTAACAAATACCCATAAAAACTGAACTTAGACTCACTTGAAAGTGTGAAAAATACACAAAACAAATACAAAAGTAAACTTGTATGCAATTTAAATAATTTAAACCTTGGCCAGAGGATATATCATTAGTTATACAGCACATTTCTTTATCACTCTGTGAGAATGTCCTACGTTTAAACCTGGCCACTCAATACAGGCAATCGGACTGGCTGTCAGCGTCAGAGCAATCTGTAGCGCAGCACTTCAAGCAAACAGCTGATATAAACATCGGAGTCACTTAGGCAAAAGGAAGGAAGGAGGAGGAGGAAGAGAAAACCGTGCTTGGGATATGAGGTTCTTGGTGCTGGGGATTTATCCAGTACCTCAGGCCAAAAAAGTGCAAAAAGCCTGCAAATTTGTTTACTTGTACAGTTTTGAAATAATGCGTCTGTTGCCCAAGACGTTAATGTTTTGCAACTTCTGGAAGGGTAAAATTTCCACAGAAGAAAAATTGTGCAAGAAAAATTCAGAACTTTTTTCCCCCTAAATATTCAGATTAAGGATAGGGCAAAAGTTCAGTAGTGCTGTTTCCTTTGGTTTCTGCTTGTGCAATTTTTCCCATTTACAAAACAGCAGGAACATAAAGCCTTGCTCAGAAGATGTTCTGGTTTGAAACTTTACAGGCCTTTTGCACCTAACCTTGTCTTTAATTTCACCCAGTCCTTAAAAGTGGCCTTTACTGTTGTTTTTTTTTCTTTTCTGAAATCACAGAAGAAACTGTCCATTTTCTCTCCTCCTTCTCTAAACTTATTAAACGTTGAAATGTGGTAGCAGAAAAAGACCATGTCTAGTTGCCCATCCTCGCCAACTCCTCAGTTCTACAATCCCTATCACTCCCTCAGAGATCCCCCGTGTTTATCCCATGTATTCTTTAATTCAGGTACCGTCCCCATATGCTTTAAAACAAAGATCATTGACCATTTTAGTAGCCACCCTCTGGACAGACTCCATCCTGTTTATATCCTTTTGGAGATGCGGTCATCAGAACTGTACACAGTATTCCAAGTGAGGTCTCAGCAGGGACCTATACAGGTCACCTCCTTTCTTCTGCTGACCATTCCTCTCCCTATGCACCTGAGCATCTTTCTGTTTTTTTTGCTATCGCCTTATCTACCTGTTTGGCCTCCTTAAGATCATCTGATACGATCACCTCCCAAATCCTGCCCTTGCTTTGTGCTTAGTAGAATTTCACCCCCTATACTGTACTGCTCCCTTGGGTTTTTGCAGCTAAATGCATGACTCTACATTTTTTAGCATTAAATCTTTACTGCCACACTCTAGACCATTCCTCACACTTTGCTGAATCCCTTCTCATGATTTCTACACCTTCTTTGTTGCAGATTTTGAGATCATCTGTAAAATCATAAACCTTTCTCAAAGGTCCTGCAGTATTGCTTACAAAAATATTGAATAGAACTGGTCCTAGGACTGACCCCTAAGGCAAACCACTAATAACACCCCTTCCCTTCTTCCCTTCTACCCTTTGTCACCTCCCATGCAAACAGTTTCTAACCTAGTCTGACACTTTATGGCCCTTACCAAGCTTGCTCAGTTTATTTACTTGTTCCTCTGACCTTCATCCCCACCCAGCTCCTCGGTTCTATTTCCTGTGCAGTTATCTCCTTGATATGTCCCATCCTCTATCTATTAATTTCCACGACAACTGTTCCCCACTGCTTTCAAACCTGTTGTGATCACACCACTCCTGAAAAAACCTTTACTGGACACCGTTTGATCTGTTAACTATGGTCCCATATTCCCTCATCCCTTTCACATTAGAACTACTCACACATGTTTTTCCACCGCCACTTTAAGCTTAACATGGCTGCCAAGACAGAAATTCTTATCTTTACCCCCAAACTCATTTCCTCCTGTCCCCCTTTTTCTATATCTATGGATAACACAGTCGTCTTTCCAGTCCCTGCAAATTTGGGGTCATCTTTGACTCCTTGCTCTCTTTCCTTCTTTGCCCACATCCAAAATACTGTTTCTTTCTCTATAAGATCACCAAAATCCAATGCTTCCTCTGCAAATACACTACCAAAACCCTTATTCACGTTCTCATCATCTTCCACTTAGACTACTTCAGCTTCCTCTTCACAGGTCTCCTGCTGAGCCATCTATCTTCTCTACAGTCTGTTGAAAACTGAACTTCGCCACTTATCATCATCCAGTGTTATTACAACCATGTAACCCCTCATCTCAATTTACTGCAGTGGCTCCTCAGCCTCTTCTGCATAAAATTCAGACTGCTTGTACTTGCCTACCAATGTATTCACCTTACTACCTCTCCTCTCTTATCTTTCCCCACATGCTTCTTTATGAACTCTGTTCATCAGGTAAGTCACTTTTATCTGTGCACTTCTCCATCACCAATTCTCCACTCATCACTTTCCACTTTACTACTCCAAATGTCTGTAATAGACTTCCTGAGTTGATGTGTCATTCCCCCCAACCCCCTTTTTTGGGCATATTCAAAGCTTTTAGACGTAGTTCTTCATGATCATAATCATGTTAACTTCAATTGTTTGTTAGTATTTTTATTCACCTCATACATCAATAAGCTCCCTGGGCAAGGAACAACCCATTTTAAAATACACATACAAACAAAAACAGTATAAAGATACAAAATATTAACTTAATTTAAACAATAACAAAACAGGTTAAAACAGTAATAAAAATAGAAATCAAATTTACAAAATAAAAAAATGTCCTAAGAATGACCAAGACAATAGCAAAATTTTGCTCTGGAGGCTATTTAAAGGAAGAAGAAAATAAGTGTACTGTTAAGAGTTTATGAAAATGCAAATAATCTGCAAGAATCCTAATGTTATGCTGCACATCATTCCACAGTGAAGGCCCATCACAACAGAAAGCACAATTTTTCTAGCGCTAACGAAACAAACATTTCTAATGGAGGGCTCACTAAATTGCAAAGACTGAGATAAGCATACGGGACAGGCATGTTTCTATAATTTTTTGAAGCATCTTATTTTTGTGTGTGTGAGTGTCACGACTAGATTGTAAACTCCATGGAGCAGGAACCGTCTCTTCTGTGTACTGGTGCAGTGCTGCCTATGTCTTGCAGAGCTATAGAAATGATAAGGACTGGTAGAACAGGCAGTTGGCCAACTAGAGAGATACGGTGTGGTAGAGGGAGAAGAGGGTGGGTGCTAGATGGTTTATAAGAAATATGCTGAATTAGAAACTGGTGATAAACTGTAAAACTTTCTGCCTGCATGCTTGTTCTGATTCATCATTGCTTCAGATTGCCGCATGGCACAACACTGACGTCAAATGCTTCAACCTACTTTCCCTTGATGTTGAGAGAGGGGCAGCACTAGATCACAGCAGCATGCCGTGCAGGACAGGCAAGAAGCGTCTGCGCCAGGGCAGCCCGGCTAATAACTGATCTAGGACCGTACCGCGCAATCTTTTTTTTTTTGGCTGTGAAATGCTTTGAGAAGAAAAAAAAATTGTATATTAAGACTGAAAACGGAAGATTAAGAAGTAAGCAAAAGATTGAGAGGAAGCCAAAGGGGAGACTTTTATTACTGGAAACCATAAAAGCGAGTTTCTATTTCGGGCAGCTTGACAAGGGATGTAGTCATTCAATGCTTAAGCAAAACACTTGAAAGGAAGATAAGAATGGGGTGGCAAAGCAACTCTCCTGGAAAGGAGCCCCGCGCAGAGCATGATGAAGAGCATCCTCATGAGTAAGGCAAGTAAAGGGGCTTAGGCCTTTTTTTTTTTTCTTCTTTTTTTTCTGTGTATACAGCCGTGATGAGTTTAGTTCTCTGATAGGGCTGGAAACTGGCATGCTCTGTTATTTCCAGAGTGTGAACAGCACGTGTGGTGACAGTGCCAGCTTTTCCCTCTGCCTCCTTCTTTCCTCTCCCCCTCTCTCCTGCATACATGCCAGCTAGCCTCCGACCTCGTCTGGTGAAAAGGAGAGCTCGGCCAAAGCATGAACTTTCAGTTCTTGGCCTTTCTCCCGAGACTCTCGGATGGAGAATCATTAATGGCACGCTTGATCCTGACTTTCAGTGAGTGAGCACCAGGCTGTCAGTAGTTGGAATAATCTTCTTGGGGTTTGTTTTTAGGGGGGGGGGGTTTGCCATATTTCTCCATCCCCACCTCGCCCAGCAGTGGTAATAATTGTCGTTCGCTAATATTCTGAGCCAGAAAGGAATGGCAGATGTAAAGGTGAAGGACCATTTTCCCAGTGCCAGCTCAAACCATCCAGTTGTGACTCGGTGTAATGTTGGTACAAGTTATAAATCCAAAAATGTGTCCGCAGAGGCATGCAGGAAGAGCCGCAAAAGGATCCGGTCATGCAGGCTTTATCCAATACGATACTAAAGAAACAAAGAAAGAATTGCCCCTTTTATTTCTTTATTTTATCTCAGGTCTTGTACTCAGCCCTTCATGGGATGTAGCAAATAATGTTTTGGTTGCAAATTTCTCTCCATTAGATGAGTAAAAATAATTGTGTCCTATGTTTGGGAAAAAAAAAAAAAGGCTGCTGAAAGTCCCCCAAACATCTCAGAGAAGCAGAATGAAACCCCTCCCTGCGGGTGTTTAGGGTCCCCCTCACACTCTCTCCAGCGTTTAATACACCGTCAAGCTCATTAAAGCTTGCATTAAGCTAGTTCTCTCTTTTCGGACTTGCAAACTTGCCCTGATCACATCAGCAACATTTGGAAGGGGACAGAAAGAGCGCACAGAGCATGCTCGGGTCCTGATGTCAGTATGAGCAAAGAGCAAGAAGCCAAAAATACCTGCCCACTGTCTCATTTAAATAAACAGGCTCTGAAACCCTTGTGCACCCCATTTCCCTAGGAATCAGTGGGAAAAAGTGAAGGCAAATGAAAATCCAAGTAGGAAATTGATCATTCCCTATCAGAAAATAGCTATATCTTAGGAAGGTACCAAGAATGATGCTGTGCAGTAATGGAAAGATAATGTATTAAAGAGATCTATTTCCATGGATGCACTCTAGATTTGCCTTAGTTGTTTAAATACTGTCCTGCCCATAAAAGTGCAACTTCCCAAGCTTCCCAATGAAAGTTAGCCGACCCACCTTCCAGAACAGGAAATAGGGGGACGTCTCTCTCTCTCTCTTTTTTGTCGGAGGAGGGTCGAGATCACATCAGACCAGTGGTTCCTGAGGTGATGCGAGAAGGGTATGCACTAGAATTTTGCAGTATTCCTCAGGACATGTCCATGGTGTCCCCTTGCCACTCCCCTGCAGAAGTAGCAGACAATGGAGTTCACATTTCAAAGGCTCCTCCGACTCAGGGCTGTGGTTTCAGTGCCCACATCTCAAGAAAGTATATTCCATTTATTTTGTTGTGCCCCTTTCATCCCATCTTGGATCTCAAGAGGGTCAACTGTCACTCGAATGGAAACCTTACGCTCTGTAATAATGGTGTAGGGGGAATTTCTGACCTCCTTGGATCTGTCAGAGGCTTACCTTCATATTCCCATCCGATTGGAACACCAACGCTTTCTACATTTTGCAGTGTTGCGGCATCATTATCAGTTTTGGGCGCTGCCTTTTGGTCTAGCTGCCACTCCCAAAACATTTTCCAATATTATGGTTGTGGTAGCGGCGGCCTTACGAAAAGAAGAAATCCTGGTGCACCTGTATTTGGACGACTGGCTGATTCAAGCAAAGTCTCAGGAAGAGAGCCGCCTGGTGATACACAAGGTGATCTCCTTATTGCAGGAGCTTGGTTGGTTGGTGAACCTGACCAAGAGCAATCTTCAGCCATCCCAGTCAATGGAATATCAGGGGGTCTGGTTTGACATAGGACAGGACAGAGTTTTCCTACTGGAAGTTCAGATCCAGAGATTGATGTCTCAAGTGTGTCAGTTGATGAATGCCATACGCCCGACAGTGTGGTCCTACCTACAAATACTCTGCTTTATGGCAACTACCCTGGAAGTGATGCTGTGGGCAAGAGTGCATATACGTCCTCTTCAGTGCTCTCTGCTATCTTGTTGGAACCCACAGTTTCAGGATTATGCGGTTCGGCTCCACTTATCAATGGAAATCTGCTCCCGCCTCCAGTGGTGGTTGCAGGAGAATCATCCGAGAAAGGGAGTTCCCTTGTCCTCTCCAGCCTAGTTGGTACTCACGACAGATGCGAGTCTCCATGGTTGTGGGGCTCACTGTCTGGAGTTAACAGCCATGGGGTGCTGGAATGCCAAAGAGTCCTGCTGGACCACTGGAACATCAATAGCCTGGAGGCCCAGGCTGTATGGCTGGCATGCTTACAGTTCACAAAAAACACCACAATATTCCCCAGTATAGTTTTTAATACTTTCAATTAAATTCACTATTAAATTTGTTGGACTTTCATGAATACAACTTGAAAAGATAAACAAGCTGTGTGACCCTTTGGTCCACTTTTACTTTAATTTATTCTTCTTTAACTTTCATTTTTTCTTTATTTCATTAATTTAAAAATAAGTGCCATTACCATGAAGGTCCCGTTACAGGTTATCAGCACAGATCTTTACTTCAAAAAGTCGTCGAGAGAGCAAAAAAACCTTTATAACTTATCTTAAGTGTCCACCTTGATCACAACCCCGACATGGCCATGTTTCGATAGCAACGCTGCTTCAGGGGGTTCTCCTTCAACTTTAAACACGCTCTCGATCTACAAAATTTCATTTGCTTCCCGAACCATATGCCTTCTTTTTCTTCTCCAACCTCTTCATTAGACAGTTCAACCACAGGCTGCGGAATCAAGCGGTTCGTGTGAAGTCTGACAACGCGACAACGGTGGCCTATATCAATCGCAGGAGCCAGCAAGTGTTGCAGGAAATAGACCAGCTGATGGAATGGGAAGAAGGTAATCTGCAGATGATCTCAGCCTCTCACATTGCAGGAAAAGACAACGTAAGAGTGGACTTTCTTAGCAGGGAGAGTCTGGGCCCAGGAGAGTGGGTGTTGTCAGCCGAGGCATTTCAGCTGATTGTGGATCGAAGGGGCCTTCTGTTCCTAGACTTGCTGGTGACTTCTCGAAATGCGAAGGTTCCTTATTTTTACAGTCGCAGGAGAGATCCGTGGTCCTGGGAATAGGCGCTCTCGTGCAGGTCTGGCCAGAAGACAGATTGCTTTATGCCTTTCCTCTGTGGCCCTTGCTGGGCAGAATAATGCGCAAGATCAAAGGTCACAGGGGTCTAGTACTCCTGGTGGTGCTGGATTGGCCCAGGCGTCTGTGGTATGTGGATTTGTGTCAACTCCTGGTGGAAGCCCCCCTTTGTCTTCCGCCGCACGAAGATCTGCTTCAGGAGGGACCAGTTCTTCACGAGGATCCGACTCTATTCTGTCTTACAGTTTGGCCCTTGAGAGGGCTCGCCTGTTAAAGCGTGGTTATTCCTCTGCGGTGACTGCCACTTTATGCCGTGCTCACAAGTTATCCACTTCCTTGGCTTTTGTGTGGGTTTGGTGAGTTTTTGAAGCCTAGTGTGAGGAGTGGGGTGTTCTTCATCGTTCAGTTAAGATCCCTCTCATTCTGGATTTTTTGCAGGATGGATTGAATAAAGGATTGGCCCTTAATTCCTTGAAGGTGCAGGTTGTGGCTCTTGCCTGTTTCAGAGGTCTGATGAATGGTTTCCTTGTCGTCTCATCCTGATGTGGCCCGTTTTTTGAAGGGCGTGAAGCACGTTAGACTTCCCTTGAGGTTACTGGTTACATTGTGGAGTCTTAATTTGGTGCTGGACCTTTTGGAGGGCCCTATGTTCCGACCACTGCATAGCCTTTCCTTACGGTTGTTGACTTTGAAGACTGTGTTCCTGGTGACTGTGTGTTCTGCGTGTCGGATTTCTGAGCTGCAGGCCTTGTCTTGCTGGGAGCCATTCCTTTGGGTGACTCCAGAGGGGTTACAGCTGCAGTACTGTTCCATCCTTCTTGCCCAAGGTAGTCTTGGACTTTCATTTGAATCAGTCCATCTCCTTGCTATTCCTGGATAAGATCAGGGATGTGGAGGAGTTTTGCCTTTTGCACTCCTTGGATGTTAAGCATCTCGTCATGCAGTATCTGGAGGTCTGAGTCTTTTCAAAAGATGGATTGCCTGTTTGTTCTCCATGGCAGGAGTAAGCAGGGTACTCCGGCTTTGTGGTCTATCATAGCTCGTTGGATTAAGGAGAAAGTCCCAGCCGCATATGTGGATGCTGGAAAGCCATTGTCTACTCAAATTAGGGCTCATTCCACTAGGGCTCAGGCAGTGTCATGGGAGGAGGTTAGTCTGTTTTTTCCCGTCGATATCTGCTGAGTTGCAACGTGGTCCTCCTTACACACTTTTTCCAGGTTTTATCGTCTGGCCGTGCAGGCCCGGGAGGATGCAGCCTTTGCACGTGCAGTGTTGACTGGACCGTAGGCAGCCTCCCACCCTGTTGGGGAGTAGCTTTGGTACAGCCCACTGGTCCTGAGTTCATCTGTCTACATGCTAGGAAATGGAGAAATTACTTACCTGATAATTTTGTTTTACTTAGTGTAGAGAGATGGACTCAGCTTTACTACCCTCGGCTGCTGCATCAGTGTGTCAATAGTCCTCCTGTGGAGCTCTGGGTCCCAAGGGATTACTGGTAAGTGTTCATCCAGTCCCTAGCTTGGGGTACCTAGAATCTTATGTGAGTTCACTGTTTATGGTTGGTTGAGTACAGTTCTGGTTACCTGTTTTTAATCAAGTTTTTTGCTAGTCTGTCCGTAGTTACTTTTGAAGAGAATACTGGCAGGCTGGGGTCACTGCAGGGTTATATATACAGTGACATCAGCTTGCTCCGTCTCCATCTGCTGGCAGGGGAGCATAAACCCACTGGTCCTGAGTCCATCTGTCTATACTAAGGAAAACGAAATTATCAGGTAAGTAATTTTTCCATTTGGCTATAAGAAAGTGTGACCAGTGTTGTGGTGGTGGATTTCTTATTTATTTTATTTTTTACAGAGCAGAAGGTTTTGTCACTCAGAATAATTCCCAACCTCACCCCTCCTCACTGGTGAGGGAAGAATGGCTGTGGTTGAGTACTGGTGGGGCTGAGGATGAAGGTTCACTGGGACAGGGATGAGGAAGAGTGTGTTTGTGTATGTGTGTTTAGGAGAGGGTGAGTTCACGCCTAACCCTGGCTCCACTTCCCATTCGGCCTCCCTTTCCCACCCGTACTGCACAGTTCCGCTTCCTTTTTGTCTGCAAATTAAGTAGGTAGGAATAGGGAAATCAGGCTGCGGCCTATGTGTTACTGTTTTAAAAAAAACAAAAAAACCCCACTTCTGCCACTTAACTGGTTATATTCTTTTGAATATAGTCTGTTAAGATGAAAGTTACCCAGCCACATGTGGCCGGATAACTTTGATCCTAACTTGTTATATTCTTGTTAAATATGTGGGACAAGTTATCCGGCTAACTTTAGCTAGTTAACTTTGCTTGCTGGCTTACTGAATATTGGCCTCTAAGTGTCAAAATTTCTTTCATAGGCCACAGTGGGCCTCACGCAGCTGTAGCAATTCCCCAGCCAGGAGATATTCTAGCCTGAGGCAGAAGTTGATACACGTGAAGGCTGGAAGCTGTAGGAGGTAAATAAAAGGAGCACATGTGTGAGTGACTAGCCCCTTTGCAAGGCTGACTGGGTGAAGCAGATGTTAACTGAGTACCTTTGATGGCTCTGCCTTCTGCGCACCCCAATATATATATATATATATATATATATATATATATATTCGTTTTTTTACTACCCCAAATATCTTCTTTCTCGAATAAACCCTTTTATGACAGTTGCTATTCAGCAAAACTTGAATATGATAAGAGTTGCATGTCCTAGAGCCAATAAAGACTAGGGGTGAATCGAGGCAATATAGAAAACCCAACAATACTTTAAAATGTAGAGACACATTTATTAAATGCTTGTCTAGCACTGTCTGCATCTGATAGAACACTCTAGTGAACAGCACTTGTTAAGATCTTAAAACGATCAGCATTGTAATTTTTTTGTTTGTTTTTTTTGGTAGAGTGCTGGTATGTCAAAGGACTGCTTACAGTACCCTCAACTCAGAAAACACACCTAACGCACCTAAGAGACCAAATGTTTTCCATAGCAGGCCCTAAGTTGTGGAACTCCCTTCCAGAGTCAATACATCAAATAACAGATAGAAAGAGTTTCAAGCGTTAACTGCAAACATGGCTCTTCAGAAAAACATGCGACTTCACGTAAAAGACCAATAATCTGATAACATTATCTTTGGTGCTGATGTGGTTGTTAATAGAGCGGGCATTAAGCAATGAATGATGTGATGTAAGTTATTATTAAGAGAACAAGCAATAAGTAATGAATGATGTGACGTACATTGTTAGTAGGATTAGTACCTGTATTCCTTGAACTAGAATATACAGTAGATTGTGTAATTTCCTAAAATACTTATGATTATGAACAAGAGCGTGTATACAATGCGGTGTCGAACTAGATGGCGAATGCTGCCACATAGTATGTGATCGCTGACCATGAATATGTAGGCGGATCTTGTAAACCGTTGTGATCTACGTTTGGAACGACGGTATATAAAATGCCTAAACAAACAAATGAAATGTCATTGGTGGAATACTGGGTGGAAACAGGGATGGGGAAAAAAAAAAGGGAAACCTTAGTGTTTTTGTGGGTTGGTTTTACAGCACACTGTTCATAGTCCCCTTAAACTTTAGGATGAACAGAAGGGAGCTATGCTGTTGTGCGAGTGATGTACCTGCATGGCATAGTGTAAGAGAGGTTGAGCTAGATCAGACTTCCCTTATGTTCTGAGAGCCTAATTTGGGCCAGTCTAGTTTAACCCTAATTGTGATAATCTCTTTCGGGGAAAGGGCTTGTTCTAATTTGATCAGGTGTAACCTTAAGCCCAAATGGTGGGCTAAGAAGGTTCTCTTTAGGTTTTGCTTTTTCCCTGTTCTTTTCCTCGTATAGGGTGAGTAGTGCAGCAACGTGGTATAGCCAGGAGCACGGAGTGCTGCTTCCAGTGGGGCACTATCTGGCCGCAGGGTGTCCGGGTAAGGGCAGTACTGGGCCGTCCCTTCCCACAAGTATTCCCAGTCAAAGTCAGCCAGAGGAGGTGGGCCTGAACAAGAAGCTAAATCCACATCTCCTTATCGCAGCAGCAGCCAGATCCTATCTGACCTCAGGAGTTTCCTCTGAAGATCGGGATTGCAATCTCAGTCCATGTGAAATTTCTCCTTAAATGTGGCTGTGAGCACCCCTGGGTGTCAGAATCAGTGCACTATGCATGCATCACCATTCTGGGTTTGTTTGTTTTTTTGTGGCAGGGGAGGGGGGGTGACTATGGATCTGGAGTGCATGGCTGGTTATGCCCTACTATCTCCTGTAAGGATCACTTCTGGGCTTAAAACTGGAGGGGGGGGGGGGGGGGGCGGGGTTGATGTACAACAAGGCATAGGAAGAGTACAACGAGTAGTTTTGTGGACAGGATAAATCTCACTGCTGCTGTATAAGTAAGAGACCGAGACAGACCGTGTCACAGCTTGCAGTCGTATACATCGCTCAGGACCCCAGAAGCATGGACTAATTGCAAATTACGGTACCTTTTTTTTTGTTGTTGTTGTGATAAGAGTTGCTTTGGTAGAAAGCAGTTTGCTGTGAGCAAAAACATCCTCTATGAGAAACTGACTTCTGTCTTTAGCGTTAAAAAGCCTGTCCACCAATCATTATGTGGTGTACCACTCAAAACTGCCAGGCTAAACATGTGGGTACTGAGCAGCCCTGGGTCAGCAGGCTGGCCCAGGAGTCTTGCCTTTATATAGTACATGAAGCTAGCAAGGAGATACTGCTTGTCTGCCAGTCTGACCTTCCTGTGCATGTTTTGCTTGCTTCCTTCCTTCAGCGCTATAGCAGGACACAGGCTCAATGCTCATACAGTCATTTTCTTTCAGCCTGGAGGACTTTGATGTAAACCTGTCTCTTTTTTTTTTACATACGTCAGTGCCTGCTGCTGCCACAGACTGCTCTGACACTTTCACTTGCTGTAGACTGGTGACCTCAAGCCATACTGATGCATAAAAAGGAGACTATGGAAAGCTTTAGACTGGTTAAAGGATTAATTAGTCACTGTTTTTGCACTGCTCCCTCTTTTTTTTTTTTTTTTTTTAATTTCTACCTTATATTTTATTGATGACCCAGCAGTTTCCCGCTGCCTCGTTGTACTTCCAACCTAGTTGGGACCAGGGCAGGGATCTGGCACCAGGAACCGTTGTTCACAGCTTATCAGGGGCTGCTTCTCCTATTTTAGATCTTGCCCCCCCATTGTACTTAGTCTGGTCATTGTGGTGACAGTCCTGGGCCAAGGGTTGAGCACCAGGTCTCCTTCTGGAACCATGAGCCCCCAATTTTGGTTAAGTGTCAATCTTAAGCAATGACCATTAATCCCTCCCTCCTGAGGGCTGTGAATGTTGCTGCCTCAGACCCAGCCGACTCAGGGAGCAGAAGACCCAACTCCAGAGATTGAACTGGAGTCTGTCTGCGTGGCGGAGCAGAGCCCTTGTCACTAGGCCAACCATTTCTTCTTTTTATAAAAATTATTTTGCACCCAGAGCTCCAATTGTATTTCAGACTTGGAAAGTCAAAAAGTTAAAAAAAATCAAACAAAAACAAAAATAAAGTGCACGCTGTGCTGATTTGAAAACCATGCTTATGGTCAGGGCTGGCACTTCCATTAACCAAACTAGACGGGTGCTTAGAGCACCAACCTTTAGGGGGGGAGGCAACATCCCCAGCAGCAACCCCTGGTCAGCGACCTTAAAACAAAAAGGCGAGAGGCCCAGTGTGGCCGCAGGCGAATCCATCCTGCCCGCAGCTGAAGATGAGAGGCCCAGTGGAGCCGTGGCCCAAGATGACGAGAGGGCCAAGGAGGGCAGTGGATGGAGCCCATTCCGCTTACCACCAGAGATAAAGAATGCAGCACAGTGGGGCTGTGAGCAGATCACATCTGCCCTCAGATGAAGGCCCAGGTAGGCCGCGGACGAAGCTCATCCCGCTCACGGTCGAATATTAGGAGAGCAGGCGGACCCAGCGTATCCACAGCCGAAGACTAGGAGTGTGGCTCAAGACAGAGAGAGGCCTGGGAGGTCCATGAGTGGAGTCCATTCTGCCGCCACTGAAGAAGAGAGGATAAGAGAGAGAGAGTGGGAGGGAGCCAGGGTGTGTGAAGGAGTGTTAAAGCCTGAATGAGGGAGTGGGAGTGCCTGTGTTTGTGTATCTGAGAGTGAAGGGTAGTCTGTGTGTGCATGTGTGAGAAGAGGGAGCCTGCATGAGGGGAAGAGTGTGCATGTGTGTGAGTAAGAGAGCGTGTGTTTTTATGAGAATGTGTGAAGGTATATGAGAGAAGAGAATAAGGTTTATGCACAACAATCCTCCCTCCCCACCCCACCAGCTAATCTGCGATAATTTCCAAGCATTTGGAAATCAAAAGTTCCCAAGTATTGCGAGTGGGTGATTTTTTTTCTCCATGTTAGTTTTAATCATTGGGTGTTATTTGATGTGTCTGCTGTTTTGCAGTATTTTTTGGTGTTTGCAACATTTTTAAAAATTTTATCTGAGTTTTTAATCATTGGATGTTATTCTGTCAGCTGTTCTGAAATATTTTTATTATTATGGTTTTACTCTTCTTGATATTTTATATTTCTTGATTTTATTGTTTGATATTTTATGAGGAATGGTAATGTTTCTGTTTTTCCATTGTTGTTCTGCCTACCGAATCTGGCTTGTTGCCGTTTCCAATTCAGTTTTTGTCTGCACATTTTTATTTAACTTTATGGTCTCTTTTTCCTGTGTTTGGTGAGGGTTTGTCTGTTTTCCTCATATGTGACGGAACTTGAGGTTTTCTGCTAGCATGAGCTTTCTGTGTGAGGAACTATAGAAGCTTGGATTGTTCTGTTTCCCTAATTGGAGGTGTATTACTATGTTATGGCTTGGTATAACTTTTGCAGGGTTGCCTTTTCATAGGTCAGGGTATTTGCTGTTAAGTGCTGGCAGTTAGGGCTGTTTTTGTGTGGGAGGTTACTATAATGTAATTGTAGTTCAATTTACTCATGGCTTTCTGAGTGCCCACACACCCATCATACATTACAATAGGCCTAATCCATTATAGGTTCCAAGGGTCTGCTTTTTAGCAGGGTCTTCTGGTTGACATACGCCAGTATCACATTTATAAGTGATATTTTTACGTCAGAAAAATGTACTTTTTTTGTCCTTTATAAGTTTTTCAAAACAAATTGCAATCAAGTAACCTTGATTTCAAGAAAAACACAGCAATAAACTGATTGGGAAAACATGTACTTTGATTATCCTTTTTCATGTAAAATCTGTTATTACAAATGCATCATTTTTAATTGTGTGTGTGGAGTGGCCAAGGGCAAGAGGAGGTTGGGTGGAGGGGCACAATTAATACTTTTGCACCGGCGCTATTTATGGTAGCGAAATCATACTTAGATGCCATTTAATAAAAACTAGCACATGGAATGAGTTCTGTTATTTTGTACCATACTTTGATGTCTTTTTTTTTTTTTTTAAAGCGAGCAGCATATAAGCAAATTTTATTAAATAAATAAAATAAATAGCCTGGCCAATAACAGGATATGTTATTGGCCAGGCTATGTTTCTTATTTACTTAGACCAAATTTTCTGTTTTCTGTTCCAAGATTTGTTCCATGTAAACTGTCACCCGGCAGTAGTTATTACTGTTAACTGTGAACCGGAGTGATATGTATTGTATACAGGAACTCCGGTATATAAAAACCATAAATAAATAAATAAATATGTGCATACTGACAAGCAAACCCAGAAATGAGATTGGAAAGTAAACATATTTTGCAATGTTTAAAGCTGAATTTAAACGATATGCAAACATCCTCTTCCACTTGTGTAAAAATTGTCCTGTTTGTGTTACGTGATCTTTTAAAGTAACCTGTGTGAAATGAAAAGAGAAGTTCTGTGTAGTGTTCTGATTTGTTGTAATGCACTTAGAATATATTTTGGTATCGTTGCGCTGGTTCCTGTAAGTAGCGACTCTGAAGAGGAATGACTCTCTTAAGTGTTGTACAATTAAAAAATAGAGCTGAAAAAAATCAAAAGATTTTAGTGATGTTTTGAGTTTGATTTGACTTGTGACACTCAGTGTATCAGGGTCAGAGGACATGAACATGGAGTACTGGCAACTCTCTTACCTGATTGCTTGCCACTGACTATAAATTTGTGCTGCTAGATCCTAGCTTGCTACCCAGGAAACCTGGAGCAATAAGCTTTGTTTAATGAAATGGAGCGACATAATTCCAGTCCTTACATGGGATCGCAAGTTATTTGAGATCACATCTGCTGGACCCATGGGTAGCCAGTACAGGTCACTGATGTTCTTGGGTTTCTCCCTTTATTAAATTTTTGTTTCAATATTTTTCTCCATTTTTTTTTATGCGTCCTCCTGTAGCCCAACCATGGCAGAGAGAATCCTTTGATCAGGAGCCACAAACTCTGGCTCCCTTCAGAACTTGGGTATATGTTCGCCTAGTAGGGTTGCCAAGTGGATCCAGATCTTCAGAACAGGTTGATCCAGTCCTGGTTCTACCGCACTGCATGCAGGGACTTGTAATTTTGCTTTTCTTAAGGAATGCAAAAGGGAAGTCAGAACTAGAAATCCCTGCATGCAATGGGATAAAAAACCAGGACTGCATCGACCTACCCTGAAAATCAGGAGCCAGTTGGCAACCCTAACCTCAAAGATGCCTATTCTCATATTGTGATCTCTCACAATCATCGAAAGCACCTCAGTTTCCTGGTGGGAGAGGAGCACTTTCAATACTGGATGCTACCTTTCGGCCTTGCATCTGCGCCACATGTCTTCATAAAGTGCCTAGCAGTAGTGGGAACATATCTCAGGATGCAACGAGTGCAGGTCTTCCCCTACCCCGACAATTGGCTCATCAAGAGCAACACCAGCAGGGGGCATTACGGTCTCTCCAATCTACCATCTGGATCCTGGAGACCCTAGTGTTTCTGATCAACTGTCCAAAGTCCCAGCTGGTTCCATCCCAACATCTGGACTTCATTGAGGCCAGGTTCGACATGGCCCAGGGCAAGGCCTTTTTGCCCCAAGACTAAGCACTGGCCCTGGTGTCCCTGGCGCGGGCAATTTCTCGGAGCCGCTGAGCCTCTGCGCACAAGTTCCTGCGTCTTTTGGGGCACATGGTGATGATGGTTCATATTACGCCATCTGCTCCACTTCACATGCGCAGAACGCAGTAGACTTTGTGCTCCCAGTGGCGTCAGGCCACCCAGGACCTTCAGGCATGCATTATAGTTATCCACCACTTTGAGAGTCCCTATAGTGATGGGAGACAATAACCAACCTAGAGGTGGGCATTCCTTTCCAGGTTTCTCCCCCTCAGGTCACTGTCACTACGGATGCTTCCCACCTGGGTTGGGTCCATGTTGGGGATCTCCGCACCAAGAGTCGATGGTCCACGCAGGAGCAACATTTCCAGATCAATTTCCTGGAGCTCCGGGTGATTCGGCTGTCTCCCCCTCTGTTACCTACATCTCAAGTGTTGTTGTGCTCGTTGGCATCTGGTTGGGTGTCTGTTGGTCCCCTTTTGTGTTGCGGAGCAGACTTAAGCTAGGGATTCACCCATGTGTGAGGACTACCATCCTGCAAGTCATCAGAGAAAGCAGAGTTCCTCATGAAACCTGTCCACCACCTCACAGAGTTGGATTTCGCCTATTTTTATTTTAATAATAATTCTATGTTACAAGATATAGTTGCGATGGAGAAGGTACAGAGAAGGGCAACCAAAATGATAAAGGGGATGGAACAGCTCCCCTATGAGGAAAGACTGAAGAGGTTAGGACTTTTCAGCTTGGAGAAGAGACGACTGAGGGAGGATATGATAGAGGTCTTTAAGATCATGAGAGGTCTTGAACGAGTAGATGTGACGCGGTTATTTAAACTTTCAAATAATAGAAGGACTAGGGGGCATTTCATGAAGTTAGCAAGTAGCACATTTAAGACTAATCGGAGAAAATTCTTTTTCACTCAACGCACAATTAAGCTCTGGAATTTGTTGCCAGAGGATGTGGTTAGTGCTGTTAGTGAAGCTGGGTTCAAAGAAGGTTTGGATAAGTTCTTGGAGGAGAAGTCCATTAACTGCTATTAATCAAGTTTACTTAGGGAATAGCCACTGCTATTAATTGCATCAGTAGCATGGGATCTTCTTAGTGTTTGGGTAATTGCCAGGTTCTTGTGGCCTGGTTTGGCCTCTGTTGGAAGCAGGATGCTGGGCTTGATGGACCCTTGGTCTGACCCAGCATGGCAATTTCTTATGTTCTTAAGACTGGAGAAGGGACCCAGCGTGGACGCCTGGTATAGAGCATGGTCAGTGTACCTAGACAAAGTTCTAGAAACTTTGACATAAGTTTTCTGCATTGGGGCTCCATTTGATTATGTCACCCATGTGTGAGGACTAACATCCTCCTGTCCTTGGAGAACACCTGTTACAAGTAAGCAACTCTGCTTTATTCTCCTAGAAAAATGGAGAAAGCAGGCTGTCAATGGGAGAAAGAGGTAGGTTCTAAACTCAGGGAACCGCTACTGTGTACATAAAGCAATTAATTCAGTTAATATGTCATATTCTTTTCTCTTACAAATAAGCAGCAAGGCCGAGCTATGGTCTACCCTTGTCAATTTATCCACTGTTCCCCATGCATATATTGTGATGTGATCTTGAATGCTGATTTTTAAGTTCAAAAGATATCTTAGTGGCACTGTAGAGAATAAAAAAGATGTAAAGCGTCCTGTGGCCAGATTCCATCCGCCCCCCTCCCCTAAATTTCATGTAGCGTCTTGCATGGGCCATGCACCTCCCCAGCCCCCAAACTCCTCCTTAATGTGCAAATAATGTTTTGGGGTCCACAGCACCACTTATCCACGTTGATAACAATGTGGAGTTGGTGGAATATAAAAATAGCTAAATAATGAAAAAATAATAATTAAAATTATCTGGAGATCTTTTGAAGATATCTGGTTCATTAGCAAGTTACCTGGCCACACAAGGCCAGATAATTTATTTGTCAGAGAGAACTGAAATTTGGTTAAGTTGCCAGATAACTTAGGAATGCCCCAGAGTTCCTCTTTTTTTTGTATTCAACTAGATTTTAGCCGGATGACAAAGTCGGCTAAAATCTAGCCTGATATCTGGCTCAAGATTCAAAAATTTGCCATTTAGCCGTAAAATTTGTGGGTTATTCATCTAAATGACTTTGAATATTGACCTCGTATCGTTTATCGGCTCGTGAGACCAATCTGTAACGTAGAGGGTAATTGTCAAAGGGACGTCTGCAAGTAAAATTATTTCTTCACGGAGAGGGTGGTGGATGCCTGGAATGCCCTTCCGGAGGATGTGGTGAAGACCAGAACTGTGAAGGACTTCAAAGGGGCATGGGATAAACACTGTGGATCCATAAAGTCAAGAGGCCGCCAATGAAGAGTGGGTGACTCGCCAGAATGATGGCTACTGCCTGGAGACAATACCCTTATTAAATAAACATACACATGCTTACTGTGACTCCAACATCGCTCTAAGCTTCAACAGCAAGAGGAAATGTGGAAAAAAGGATTCGCATTCACAAAGAGGGGAGTAGCTGGCTTGTTACGGCGGTTACTACCCCAAATCAAATAAGCCTGATACTTCACTTTCAATGCATATACAGCATAGTTCTCTGCTTCAACGGCAGGGGAGAAGAAAAACTGATACTTCACACATCCAGCAGAGCTCTCTGCTTCAACGGCAGGGGAGAAGAAAAGAGGGTTCGCACTCACAAAGCGGGGAGTAGCTGGCTTGTTACGGCGGTTACAACCCAAACCAAATGTGCCTGATACTTCACTTTCGATGCATATCCAGCATGGCTCTCTGCTTCAACAGCATGGGAGAAGACTGATACTTCACGCATATCCAGCATAGCTCCCTGCTTCAACGGCAGGGGAGAAAAAAAGAAAACTGATACTTCACGCATATCCAGCATAGCTCCCTGCTTCAATGGCAGGGGAGAAGAAAAACAACCAATAAGGGCTGAATAACATAGTCTGGGTAAAACAAATAAGCATGGGTGTAACTTGCTTATTGAGGCGGTTACTCCCCCTACTACCCCTAACTAATCAAGCTAGATATTTCACTTGGATGCAGTTCCAACACTGCTCTCTACATTAAAGGTGGGGGTGGAAGGGAAATAGAACCAAGAGCTAAGAGAAACAGATAAGTATGAGAGAAAAAAATGTGTGAAGCTTGCTGGGCAGACTGGATGGGCCGTTTGGTCTTCTTCTGCCGTCATTTCTATGTTTCTATGTTTCTATATGTAAAATGGTGTTTTACTTTCAGAAATGGCTTTTTGCAAAATTGCCCATCCAATGTACAGGGAAACTTGCACCCGGATGTTTATCCCTGAGCGGAGGAACTCCTCGGGGGGGGGAAGCTGGAGGGGAGTGAGTTGGTCTTAAGCACATACTTTTGGATTTTAAAAAGTACATTTTGATGGAAAATGTGTGCGGATGTTATACAGGCATGACCTGTGCGAGTTGAAGTGGTGGGCTCATTTTTAAAGTGGACTTGTGTGCATTTTTGCTTGAGAATTACCCCTGCAAATGTCCTCGTTTGGTCACGGTTTGGCGGTAAAATGTGGTAAAGCATCGCGTGCAATAAAACATAATTCAAAAAGTAAAAAAAGCAATAAAAGAAGCTATTGTTACAAGCGCATGAAATTCCCCTTTATCGTGTGCTTTCCCTGGCCCGTTAGAGCACTTCTCGCCTGTTGGGTTTCGTTGGCTCTCGCTGTTGCGCCTCATAGCGTGCTGGATAGATACCTGGGTAACGAACTCTTGTTTGTGCCGGGTCATGTTGTGTTTTGTTCCACCCTCAAAAATCAGCTTCTCCTCTGATCGATACCCGAAGAGGGAAAGTAAGAAGACGCCTTGCTTGGTGCAGCTAGGCCAGCTCTGCAGCCTCTTGAGGGTGTCAAGAAGGTCCCGTGACCAGCAGCTGAGCACGCGTGGCATTGATGGTGGGCATGAGCATGGAGTTCTGTGCAGCCCAGGTTCTGATGCTGAATGATGAGCGACTTGGTTTAGCAGAGAGACTCTACGTGAGAAACGGCGACCAAGAGACAAAACGACGCGTCTTAAGTTTAACGGAGAAATGCTTGGGTGCCTTTGTGTTTTTAAGCTACTGTGTTTCCTACAGCTTTCCCGCAGGCTGTGCAGGAAATGGATTGGGGGTGAAGCCAAATCTTGACAGCTGGCTGGTTGCACCATTTGTGACTGACTGTGGCACGATTTCTTTCTTCCTTTCCTTTCCTTTCCTTTCCTTTTTTTTTTTTAAAGAAATGCTTTGATTGTTGTTGTTTTACTGCGATTACAGGAAGAATTATGCCTGTGGGAAGCTTGCTTTCCTAATAAATGCAATCCTCAGCTTTGTTTGTGTCAAGAGGTTGGAGGAAACATCAATCTCTTTCTTTCTGTTATGGCAGGGAGCTGTTTTGGCCTCATCAGACCTCTTCCTTGGTAATTGTTTATAATAAGACATACACAATGAACTTTTACCAAGAGGCTTACACAAAAATAAAGGTCAATAAACAAAAAAAAAAAAGTATATACAGTGATATCTCTTTATTGGACTAACAATGCATTTCTTGACTAGCTTTTGGGAACTGACATTCAGGTCTGAAGAAAGGCATGAGTAAAAAAAACCATTTGCTAGAAAATATGTAGATCGCAGTGTAACTCCTCTCTTAGTTTTGGGTTCCTTGTACAGGGTTTACACATTCCCAGAGCCACATTGACTGGCCTGGACCTTTCACTCTTCACACGACTTCTCTGCCATAATTAGCACTTGGGAAGCTGGGGGTCCAACCATTGGGGAGGAAGACAAGCCTCTGGGACCCTAAGCTCCTGGGGGTAGGAACCTTGGACAGCAATCAGTCTCTCGCCCAGTAGTACTCACACCGGTAGAGCTCTGCAGTTCAGCAGACTGGTCCTTAGGGTGGAAGAAAATAGGCAGAGACTTGGAGTGGGGTTCAAACAAAAATAGTGTACTGTAACTCCAGAAAAATAAAATCCAGAAAGCATGGCAAAAGAAAAAAAACCATCAAAAGGAAAAACAGGATGAAACCTGCAAGTGCTACAGTCTCAGTCTCTCTCTGTCCAAGTTCAGCCTCTGAAGCAGTATCGAAAGTGTCAAAGTCCCTTCCCAGTGATGGGAAAGAAAAAATTCTCTTCTCCAAAAATTAAACAGGGAGGTAGATGGTGGTGGAAAATCATCTCCCTCCAAGCAAAAGGAAAAACCTTGTTCACACAGAGCTCTTCCAAAAATCAGTCCTGACTAGGGAAACCACACACCCCACTTTTACTGGGTGGAAAGCAAAGTAGTACCCTGCTACCCTGATGGCTCTGCTTTGAGTGGGCCAGAGCCCAGGAAAATAAAAAATCCAGTCTTCTCAGTCAGGGGGTTTGCCCTTCTGAGCTGGCAGCTGGTCAGAAAACATCCCAACTCTTCTCTGTTCTTCCACAAGACAGAACCCTTGCAGGTCTGTGAAGGCTGTAGCAGGGTTCCTGTGCTTGAAAAAAATCCCAGGTTGCAGGAGGCTGTGGGGCCTAAGGGATCCACCAGGAAGCTTAAACCTTCCACCGTCAACCAAAAACTACATTCAGCCCACATCCTCCTTGTGCACAACCCAGTTTATAAAGGGGAATACTGACCAATCCCACAACAGGGGGAAATGGCCCAAACCTGGGGAGGATCCACAAATGCAAAATCTGTCCCTTTGGCTGGAACAAGATATAAATACTGGTAAGGGAGCATGGCTACTGTTACAGTAGATTACATTGCGATGGTGTTGTGAATGAGAAGGAGGGGCAGTGGGATCGATGTGTTAGCCTGATAAGAAAGTGATAGAGAGCCACACAATTATCAGGCCGATACAGTACAGTGAGCTCCGGTGGCGCGCACTGTTAGCCGGCATTTGGACGCGCTTTTTTGATGCACTAGCTTTACCCCTTATTCAGTAAGGGGTAATAGCGCGACGAAAACGCGCGTCCAACCCCCCCCGAGACTAATAGCGCCCGCAACATGCAAATGCATATTGATGGCCCTATTAGTTATTCCCGCACGATACAATAAGTAAAATGTGCAGCCAAGCCGCACATTTTACTTTCAGAAATTAGCGCCTGCCCAAAGGTAGGCGTTAATTTCTGCCGGCGCCGGGGAAGTGCACAGAAAAGCAGTAAAAACTGCTTTTCTGTGCACCCTCCGACTTAATATCATGGCGATATTAAGTCGGAGGTCCCAAAAGTAAAAAAAAAATTTTAAATTTTTAAAAAAAAATTTTAAATCGGCTCGTGGGTTGAAAATCGGACGCTCAATTTTGCTGGCGTCCGGTTTCCGAACCTGTGGCTGTTAGCGGGTTTGAGAACCGACGCCGACAAAATTGAGCGTCGGTCAAACTCGCTGACAGCCGCCGCTCCTATCAAAAAAGAGGCGCTAGGGACGCGCTAGTGTATTGCATGTATGTCTGATAGTGAGTTAAAAAACCCAAGTCCCTGTTAAGTCCTTTTATATTAGTTTTGAAATGTTGGATCATTTTAACATCAAATGTCTTGCCTTCCTAGATTGTTTTTTGAGTTTCCATTGATGCAATGATTTGATCCTGAAAAATGTTCCCCCACGGAGGTGTTGCCTTGCTCTCTGTGACGTGCAATTTTGTTTCTGTGTAGACTTATTCTTCTCTTTAACTTCTGGCCAGTATAGCATCCTTCTTCTCATTTTCTACACTGCTTAATGTATGTATGTGTGTGTATACACGCACACACACAGTTAGATCCTGTTGTTCAGTGTTTTCCCGTGTGGCTAACTCTGGGGATCTTCTGAAATAGCTTGCAGCATGGTGTCTTGCAGGATTTTGTACCAGTTTCTTCTTTTAGAGTTTGCAAACTTATTTCTCACTAGTTTTTGCTTCAGATTTGGTAGTTGCTGCAAGGTCAGTACTGGAGGAGCAGGGACTGTTTTTCTTTTTCGTGATTCACCTTCCAGGAGTAATGGCTGTAGGCACTTGCTCAGTGATTTTCCTTTCATGATACTGCAGAAGCTTTGCTGTGAGTGTTTTAAGTGAAGAGGGAATCTTCCTGGAGAGAGAATTTTAGGGTTGTAATCTTTTTGTTTCAAGCATTCAGTCAGGACTTTCAGATGTTTGCCCCGTGTGGCTTGGATATGAATAATGGACTTTTCTGTGTGAAGGTTGGCAGCTGGAACTGTGAAGGTAGCCACATCTATCAGTTGGTTTTCTCTATTTAAATATTTATAGTTGTCCATTGCAGATTGAAATTGATATCTAAAAAATTAACTCTTTCTTTCTGTAGCATAATCTATTTTAAATCTGTTTGAAGGATGAATTGAATTAAGAGTTGTATAAATCTCTTACCCCCTTATCAGTTATGCCCATGCCAGAGGAAGGGGTTAGATAAATAGCTCCATCTCTCAAGAGTGGGATTTAGAATGGGTTCTCCTGGAGATGGGGCGCAGAGCCTGGAGCAGATTTAAAAAAATAAATAAATAAAAGTAGTATTACAAGAAATGCAATCAAAACCAGTACTTTCACATTTTGATAACACATGTAGACTCTTATGTTATATAGGAGACAAAATACATGTCCTTTACAATAAATAAAATCATTTTTTAGCATTTGAAAAGTAGAAAAATTAGCTTTTTGCAACTTATAGACAAAAAAATCACAGACCCTGCTCTTTTTTTCAGTTCTTGGTTCAAGCAAATTAAAAATGGTTTTCTTGCAATCTCATTTAAATTGTGCCTAGAAATTAGCATATAACTTCTCAGTCCAGCCTTGCACATTTACTGAGAGTTTTAGATTCATTTTTCTGTCTGGTCCTTGGGTGATGATGCAGTGGTGGCACATGTAAAGAATCCACGATGACGTTCCCACGCTCCATGCAGACTAGGAGATCACTGTGGCTATCCGAGAATGTCACCAAAATGAAATTAAAATTCCCTGTCTCTTCCCAGTAAAATCCCAATCATTCTTCCGATTTCTACCCTATAATGCAGTTTGCCTGATACCGATGGAATGTAAGCATCTAGACCAGTACTTGTCAGCTAACCAAAAGTACAATAAAACCAAAGTTATCTAAAAATGACCTTACTTGCCCTTTCTACAGAACAACGGACTGTATTTGTTTTAGTTTACTGGATGATTGATATCTTGCCAAGTTAACTCGCTAAAAAAAAAAAACTTCCTGCAGAAAGAAATTCCTTTTCCTTTTTTTTTTTTTCTCTCAGCCCAAAGACAGGCTGCAGGTAGTGCCTTGCCTCCTGGCCCCTGGCTCTCTCTCTCTCTCTCACCCACAAAACAAAGAAAGCAGGTCTCTCTTCTTTTCAGACTTTGCCATCGTCCATAAATTGGTACCCAAGAAACTTGGATCAATAAGCTTTGCGTAATAAAATGAAGCGACATGATTCCAGTCCTTACTTGGGATCGCAGGTCATTTGAGATGACATCTGCTGGACCAGTCCAGGTCTCCCTTTTATACTGTTTTATCTTCAGGGTCTTTTTCTCTATTTGTATACATCCTCCTATCCCGCGTCGCAGAAGCAGAGTGTCCTGATCCAATTGTGGATTTACATGTTCAACATTCCGGAAGGGTTAGGGTCAGGATGGGGGAAGAAAGTTCAGAACCGGGAGGGGGCAGCTGGCGCCGATAACCTAATTCTTTTTTTTTTTTTTTTTTTGAGTACCTAGGGGTTTGGGTGGTGGGGACGTCTTGGACCGGAAGACACCTTGTTTGGAACATTGAGTGGAGGGTATGGATTTGGCCGCCAGGCCTGCATACCATTTTCTTTTTGTACTAGGCCATTGATATTTAACCAGCTGTGTATTTTGAATATAGCCGGTTAAGGCTAAGGTTATCCCGGAACACGTTTCTGGTTAGCCATAAACTTTGCTCACTGTCACGTTGGAGATAGCTGCCTAACTTATTCTGCTAACTTCAAATACCGGATGTTGTTCGGCCAACTTATTCCAGCCCTGGTATGCCCCCGACACACCCCGTGCTTATTCAGCTAAAGGTTGGGCAGGTAAGTAAGTATGTGGAGTATTCAGAACTTGCTGTTTATTTTTATTTATTTATTTATTTATTTATTTATTTAAGGTTTTTATATGAGCACATATCTTGCTGATTTACATGGAACGGGAGTGCAATAAATACAACAACTAGAACTGTGGTGATCCTGTTTAGGCATGTACCGTATCTTGTGTGTCTGGCTAAATGGCTTTGAACGTTGGCCTCGTACGTGCACAGTGCACAGTGAGCGTGCTGCTCAGGTGCGTACGTTACACCATTGGCCAGCACTGAAAGTATGGGTGCCTGCTTTTAATTGCACAGGAAGCCATCTTCAAAGACCATGTACATGCGTTAAAAATGGCTGTTTGCACGGACCGAAAAGCTGATGCACGCGCTTGGAAAATGTACCCCGCGATGCTTTAGGCTTGTTTCCCTCTTCCCCAGTCAAAGCTGTTTGACTTGGGTTATTATCTTTCAACTCACGTTAAAGTTGGATAAAGTGCAAAAGGGACTTTGCTGAAGGGCCCAGGGCTTGGGTATGGGCAGTTTATAAACGTAAATAAATACAAATGCTTGAAGTCAAGCCCCAGAGGCTTCCCTGCTTTACAGTTCCCTGTTCTCACTGCTAGACGGGCGTCCTGCTTTATGAGCCATGCATCTGCATGAGCCGCAGAGCAGAGCCTTACGAAAAATAACAAAGACTAAAAGCAGCCCGGTGCACTTTAGTTATTGTTTCATCAAATCTGTTTTAGAGTGGATTAAAACTCAGGAAGTGTTCAGTACGAGCCCACAGACATAGCAGGTGCTTTACTTATTTTATCATGATTTACTTATTTTATCGTGATTATACTCACGAATGGACTCTGACTCTCCCAGGTTAAAGCACCATTAAGCTTTAACCCGTACGCCCTATGGCATCACTTCATATTTATTTCCTGCCTTATCTTCTTTCCAGCTTGTTGCAAGCTTCCAAATTCTCTTCCCTGTTGATTGTAACTTTGACTCATTCCTACTTACTGTTTATCTTTCGTTTACTTGAATAGTTACCCCAGTTTTTTATTCTTGTTAATTGTAAACCGATACGATATGGTTATTTACTATGAAGGTCGGTATATAAAACTGTTAAATAAATAAATAAATAAATCACCATGTGGAGGAAAGGTGAGCAAGAAGAGGCAATTAGACAGCGTGTAAACTCTCTGCTGTTTTAGTGGCATTATGTTGGAGCGAGGCACAGTGTGTCCCGCTGGCAATATCAGCATTAAACCAAATTGCTCTCTCCATTAGGCCGATGTAATAAGACGTGTGTACAAATATGTACGGAAATTCAGCCTGCATTTTCTTTATGTATATGATTTAAAAAAAAAAAAAGTCTTCCAGATGTGGTAAATTAATGGCATGCAAATAACTACGGCTTAAAAAAAAAGTGCCCTAACAAAATTGTGCACATGCAACATATGCCTAGTTCGTATAAAAGATTATTTATGTGCATAAATGTGATTTGTGTGTAAAAAAAACAACTGACAAGAAGCCCTAGACAGGCATAAAGTTTTTTTAAAATGCTTCTCTTTGAGACAGATACTTAGCACAGTTGTCACCATTGTGTGCAGAACTGTTGGATGTGCAACTGTCTACCACTAGGTAAGCTCTTAGGGGAAGGCATTTAGAGTAGCACAATTGTTATCATTGTGCAGTGCTTTCTGAATGTACAACTGCCTATCACGGTCACCTCATGCTTTTCAGGTTTGCTGCGTAAGGCCTGCCTTCCCTCCCACTCCCCTGTAATGCTGCTGTCATACAGCTGTTGCCTGGCCAGCAGTTCTGCAGCTAGCTGCTCACTCAGGCCTTACACAGATCTGGAGACGTATTAGGTGACAGCTAGAAACAGTTGTATGTACAGCGAGTGTTGCATGGTGGTGACAGTTGTGCTTCTATAAGTGCCTGCCCCAAAGAGGATCCCAGTCTTGGTTAACCCAGTGCATAACCTGTGTTTTTAGGCTTGGAAATTTAAAGTTAGCTCACATTTCTGGTTCAAGTGTTAATCTATTGTGCTGTGCCAGTGTGGTCCCTGATCTGGGGGTCTCAGGTGTCGTGGTGCACCTTGGACCTGGGAGACCCTGAGTTAAGGACCCTGCATTCAGGAGCTCTAAATTTGGGAAAACCCAGACATAGCACCATAGACTAACTCTAGTCCCAGAAATGTGAGCTAACTTTGCTCCAACTTAGACCGAAGTTACATTATGTTAAAAAAAAAAAAATCAACAACCTCCCTCCCCTAGCATTAAGCCTTCAGGGCTTTAACTAATGCACTTGCTAATGCTGGATTTGCATGCACATTTTTGTATACACATTTTTTTGTATGTAAAACATCTTGTAAAATTGGGAGTAAAATTTGCACACAAAAAAAGCAACCATGCACCGGTGTGCGCAAAGCATAGTGCTCTTTATGACATTAGCCTCCATGCTAGCCAAATTGGATATTACAATAGTACCTAAAATCTTGAAAATGAGAATATGTTTAGTTGTCTGGTTGTGGTGTCACTAGACAGCAATTATGGTTTGCACCTCCATGAGTTTTTTTTTCCCCTTTAAATAGTATGACATAGTCACTTGATGCCAGCGTTTTGTGATGGTCCTGCGAAGAAAAGATTGGGAACTACTGTAAGAAAACCTGCTAACTCTCCTCCTCTTGCTATTACTCCGCATATGCTGTAGAGGCCGTAGTACAGATTCTGACTTTATTTTCTTAATGTGCTCATGTTTCGGGGGATATATTTACTGGAAATGCCTGAATTGGCCAGTCTGAATGAAAGGTTTAGGTTGCTCTGGTGAGTGTATACCTCAGAGCAGAGTGCATAAACGTGCACCAGGCTCTGAAGGAGCAGGCAGGGTTCTCAGAACTGTACACTTCTCTTCTGTTGCCCTTATTCTAGTTCTGATCTTTTTAGAACCCGAACGTTGAGCCCTGTATTAGAAGAGAACTGACAGAGAACTGTCATTGATGGAAGAAGATGGGAAAACGCTTGCAGCAGAAAGGTATACATTGCGTTTTAAATATGCAGCCAGTCGTAGTGTTAGGGCTGAGAGCACAAGTTAGGTATGCAGACCTTGCAGGTCTTATTAAGAATCAGAAATGAACAGATGGAAAAAGAATTGAATGAGAGCGAAGCCAATAATTTGTGACTGCTGGTAAGACATACCTTTTTACTTTTCATTTTGAATTTTATAGTAAATTAGAGTGTAATGTTGTTACGCATCATTAAAGTTGCAGTTCAGTTGGTGCAAATACCATAGCATTAAGGCAGGACAAAGATGGTTTTTTTTACCTGATCATTACCACATGCCTTGAATGTAATTTGAGGCATGAACCAGATGCGAAGTCTCTCAGACATCCAAGAAATATTATGATTTCACAATCTAAAAGAGAACTGGAAGGCAGGAGGTATATCTGTCAGATGGCCAAGATAAACTCACAAAATTGTTTGAACCCTGGCCAAACCAGGACGATTAAACCTCCTCTAAAATAAATAAATAAAAAATCATTTGATCAAATATAAACATTAAAATAGAGACACATTGGTGGGATTAACGAGGTAATGGCTGTCTGTTTAAAAAAAAGATGGTGTCGGTAGCGTGACGGGTCTGAGCTTCCTGCTTACCGCTGGAAAGTTTCAGCTGAAAAATGCCTCACTCTGCCCGCAAAAGAAGGGCCAAGGAGCGTCAGGCCTTGGACGCGACGGTGGCCACTTCAATTGTGGGCCCGATGGACGCCCATTTCCGCCGTAGGACGGAGTTAGGGGCAGAGAGTTCGCTGAACGATAGGAAGGGGGAAGAGGAGCCCTCCTGCGCTCCAGAACTGATCACATCACTCTCCCCTGGGGAGAGATCGCTGCCAGCAAACCCAGCCGTAAGACTCCTGCAGGAGTGAGGAGACCTGGGGCTGTCTGAGGACGCCAGCCCGATGGAATCTCCGACGAGGCATGAAGCCCTGCTGGAAACTGCTGCGGCCCAGCAATTCAACCCTGGAGCTGGCGAAATACCCACCAGAGCGGCAGGAGCGGGGCCTGGAGAAAGCTTGGTTGATTTCCCTTCACTGCAACTCAAAACTCTGGTAAGGCCACAAACTTTTACACTGGAGCTCATCTGGGAAGCAATAAATGATATAAATAAGAATATGGTGACACAAATGGAAGTTTTGCTGAATACAGTGAAAGATACAAAAAATAAGAGTTGATAAAATAGAAGCAGAAAATGTCCAAATCAAAAGTGAACTGTTAACAGTTAAAGCTGTCCTGGGAAAGGTAAATGATCTACAATATGCTTTGGTTAAGGAAAATCATGTCTTACAGCTTAAAATTGAGAATTTGGAAAATATTTCAAGGAGCAAAAATATTCGATGTATCAATTATCCTAAGCTTCCGATGTCAACACCAATGCAACTTTGGCGGAAATACCTGCATCCAGGAGCTCTAAATTACCTGCTTAAATTACCTGAAGCTACATTACCTATTATTTCTAAGATATACTACCTCCCTCCACTGAAGAAAGTCACCAGGAAAAACAACAACGAGAATATTTTAATGCAGGAATTACAACCAGTACAAGCACCAAGTATAAATGTATCTGCGATAGTAGAAGATTCTGAGAGTAACCTGGCGAAACCATCAACAATGCTGGTGACTTTTATGTTAGAGTCTGATAAAGATTGGGTATTCAGAAAGTATTTCCTAAATAGATCAGAGGAATTTGTGGGTTGCAAAGTTCAGATGTTTCCGGATTTTTCTAGGCAATCCCAAAAACATAGAAGGCAATTTTTATTGTTAAAACCTCAAGCAGTGCAATTAGGGATGTTTTTCATATTGAAATTTCCATGTAAATGTTTAGTTAAGCATAGAGGTAACACATATATATTTACTCAACCATCTCAGTTAACAGAATTCTTAGTAAGTAACGGTAGACCATTGCTTAGCTCTTCACCAGGTCCTGAATAAGTGCGCTCTTGTGGTGGGAATTAGATCTCTCAAGAAAATGTAACTGTCCTATAGTTAAATTACTTGGTAATATATTATATTTCCTGAAGTTGTGTAATCTTGGATCATAATGGAGGGCTTGCTAGACAGGTATGACAATAAGTCATTTCCTGTAATATGGTTGCTTGAAAAATTTTCTTTTCTTTGTGTCACCTGTATTTCTACTCAAGTAATGTTTTGCTTGATGAATATGCTTATAAAAGGTATAAACAGATAATAAAAAAAAAAAGTGCACCA
Organism: Rhinatrema bivittatum; assembly: GCF_901001135.1. Taxonomy (NCBI): domain Eukaryota; kingdom Metazoa; phylum Chordata; class Amphibia; order Gymnophiona; family Rhinatrematidae; genus Rhinatrema; species Rhinatrema bivittatum. The sequence continues at coordinate 453,348,095 of NC_042616.1, forward strand.
AGAAGGTAATGAAAAGAAGAGCTTGCAGAAGACACAACATACCAATATTTTGTGTTGTGTATTTGTGTGATGAAAATTAACATAAGGAAGGAAGTAACTGAGCATTATCCTGAGAACAACTCAAATCAAAACTAGAGTTCCAATGGAGGATCCAAATAGTAGTGTCTGAACTGAACTTAATAATGTAACCCTAATCAATGGAGATTGGCCATTGACTTTGCCATAACTCTTAACACTGAACTTCCCAAACCCATCTTGATGACCTCACAGTCAGTCCGATTGGGGTTTTTAGGATATCCAGAAAGAATATTTGAGATATATTTGCATACCTTGGAGACCTAGTACGTCATGGCTGTCATGTACCTGGAGCTGAGGCACTGTGTGGTCAGTTGGGCAGAGGTTGGGATAGGCAGCATTCATACAAAGGAGAGAGTCGGGTTGAGGTCAAGACAGGCATAGTTCATACACCAGCGAGAGTCCATCTGAAGTCTGGACAGGCAGCGAGCAGCAAGAAGTTGGGAACAAGACCAGGTCACAATGAGTAGTCAAAGGCAGGAACGGCAACCAAACTCAGGAGCAGGAATCAAGACCTGTTGCTAAGGCGAGTGGATGTGTTTCTATATATGTACAGGAGTAGTACTGACATCATCAGCTAGCACCACAGGAAGTTCAGGAAGTGAGGCCTATAAAACCCAGAGGTAGTTGAGCACCCTTGGTAGAGGGGGTGTAGAGCAGAAGCTAGATGCTGAGACATTCTGGAGGACATCAACATACTGTAGGATTCAGCAAACGTATCTGGATCGCAAAGCAGGAGCACATGGTCAGTGGTATGTTACACAGTATTTGCAACTTTATCTTATGCATATTCATTGTGGGTATTCTGAAAACCTGACTAGGGTTTCACTAGGATGAATTTTGGAAGCCCTGAATTAGATTGTAAGTGCTCACTTACAATCTAAACAAGGAGTTCTCAACTCTGGCCTCAAGGGCCGCAACCAGGTCTGGTTTTCAGGGTAAGAATGCTATGCATAATAACTTTGTTCTTAGGTGTTATTTGCATGTAAATATATATTATACACATTCATTGTTGACATCCTGAAAACCAGACCCTTTTGTAGATTTCACTGAGAACCCCTCATCTGAATGATCGCGGGGAGCTTCTTCCCGTGGGCATGAGGACAAAGGAAAAAAATATTGTAAAGATGTATTGTAGGAACCGAGGCAGTATGGTTTTACCGAAGGGAGATTATGTCAAACAATTCTGGTCAATTTCTTTGATGGGTTGACTCAGGGATATATCCTGGGGCTGGTTCTGGTCGGTGTCTTTGTGAGTTATATTGTAGAGGAGTTGTGGGAGATGTTTTTGCCTTTTGTAGATCAAACTAAGATCTTCAACAGACTGGACACCCCTGGGGGACTAAACAAAATAATTGATTTAAGGACATTGGAGGAGTTGTTGAGTGTTGGCAGTTAAGTTTCAATGCAAAATTGCAGAGTAATACATTTGGGGGGGGGGGGGGGGGCGAAATCCAAGTGAGTGCTAGACAGTTTGGGGTGGGGGGGTAGAAACACTGACGTGCACCAACCAGGAGAGTGAGCTTGGGGTAATTGTATCTGAAGTTCTCAAGGGAGCAAAATAGTGTAATAGGCCCTGGCCAGAGCCAGAGAGATGCTCGGATGCATAGGGAGAGGTGATAATGCCTCTGTACAAATCTTTGGTAAGACCATTCATAGAATATTGCATCCCGTTCTGGAGGCCATTCCTCCAGAAGCATATAGACAGGCTTGGAAGCAGGGACGGATTGCAGGAAAACATAAGCCCTGGGGATTTTTTGAAAACCAGCCCCTTCGGTATATGTCTTACTCCCTTGTGTACTTTACCTGCAGCATGTGCTTCAACAGCTCCCAAAATCACTTCAAGCTGACCCTTTAGACGTACATTATGTGACCTGGAACCTGCCAAAACATCTCCAGCATAAATTTCTCCTTTTTTTTTTTCCTACACAGACTCCTAGTGATAATCACTAGGAGTTTGTGTAGTCCCTGCGCAGGAAAAGATAGAATGTAAAACTTCAAGGCAGGACCCCTGTGATGGAGCAGTTAATGCTGACCTAAGATGGCCGCCCCTAAAGAACTACACTTCCCCAGTGCTGGCTTCTTGGAGGAAAGAGCCGAGTCAGAAAACTCAGCAGAATCACAGCTCTAGGCTGCCAAGTGACGTAAAAAAAGAAATGGAATACTCTTATAAAAGCCAAAAAACCACAACAAGCAACAAACAAAGATTTGGCTAAAGAGAACTCTATATGTGTTCTCTAGCAACCATCATACATGGCCACAGTAAGCTGAGTGGCTTATATATGCAAGCTCGTATGGCTACTGGGCCAAGTGACGTAAAAAGGCAGCAAAGGAGCAAGGGGAGGAAGTCAGCTCAGCCCACAATGGAAGAAGCCTCAAAGGATCAAGAGCCAGAGCCTAAGGTGCTTTCCAGTTTCATGCTCAGCTGAATTTATGTCCTCAGTTATTATGAAAGGAACCTGGCTTTGCATTTAACGAAGGTTTGGAAGAATTTAAGTAGATAGGAGCAAACCAGACTAGGGAAATGTTACATACTGACTATGAGAAAAGCAGAGTTGTAGCCACTGCTGAAAGTAGGTCACTGTCTTAGCAGTTTTGATGAAAGGAAAAACCCTTGTAGGTGGCAGCTGGTTTACTGCTCTTCAGAGGGATTGGATTTATTGCTAGACTAAACTGTATACATAGAAGGGAATCCTCTCAGCACTATCTAAGCCTCTGCATTATTTAAGCTATATTTCACAGATTTATATTTGAATGGTTTGTGTGGTGGATGGGAAAAGTATTGCAGCGTAACCCAGGAAATTATGTGCTAAACCCAATAGTAAAGGATTTGTAGGTGCAGCAATGCAGTTGTAGGAGCTGTATGATTCAACCCACTAGAACATAAGAACATAAGAAAATGCCATACTGGGTCAGACCAAGGGTCCATCAAGCCCAGCATCCTGTTTCCAACAGAGGCCAATCCAGGCCATAAGAACCTGGCAAGTACCCAAAAACTAAGTCTATTCCATGTAACCATTGCTAATGGCAGTGGCTATTCTCTAAGTGAACTTAATAGCAGGTAATGGACTTCTCCTCCAAGAACTTATCCAATCCTTTTTTAAACACAGCTATACTAACTGCACTAATAGTTATTAATTTATTATTTATTTATTTATTTTTAGGTTTTTATATACCGGAAGTTCCTGTATACAATACATATCACTCCGGTTCACAATTAACAGAGAAAACTATCGCCGGGAAGGCGGTTTACATGGAACATACATGGAACATGGAACATATCGAATAAACTATAATAATAATAATTAATTAAGATTGCTTTGGTGGTTGAAAGTGGAAGCACTGCTTTTGCTGGGCCTGTAGGCCTAAGAAATTAGGTTTGAAAAAGGGATTAATTAAACTGCATTTGTAGTTTGGGGACTGGAACCTGGTGACTAGTGAAGTATGTGTGAAAGGCCCTCTGCTTTTGCATTGAGTAATTAGGTTTAAACTGCATTTACATCTACAGAAGAAGCTGTATGTTTAAAGACCTGTATTTAGAATATCACCAATTGGGTTTAAGCTGGGTGTACCGTAACTGTGGAATGTATATATTTATCTCAAGGGGCTGAACTGCTACCCCTTTAGCTGCAACCTATGTTTGTGGAATTATAAGGTTGTAACTGCTGAAATGTGAAAAGAGTTATGCAGTTAGAGCCTAGATATTAATAGGTTTTGGTTACTTTAATTTTCAGAAATGTTAACCTGGTGGTGGAGATTAATCCAGGAATATGTAATAAAAAGAAACTAGACTTGAAATTAATATATGAATTATTATTATTATTATTATTATTATTATTAAGGGCTGGGGGACAAACAGGCAAAGGTATTCCTAAGGGACAAATAGGGGGAATATCAAGGTTAGACTCAGTCCCATAAGTCCTAATGTGTGAGAGAAATGAGCCCCAGTTACACCACAGGCAAATCATGAGCTCTTATATGCCCACTCATCATGGTAGTGGAGTTCTAGGAACATAATTAGAGGAGAACAGGCAGGCTAGTGTTGGGTTTGGGGCATAGTGTGGACTCTTAGTCGCTGTGGAGATGACTCCTCCCACGGGGAGGGGCCCCGTGGGGAACCACAGCGATAGGCTACGCTCAGAGAGCAGACACTGGAGATGAAAAGCTTTATTGTACTGCTGTAGATAGATGGTGATTATGCAGGAAGGTATGGCACTGAAGTCCAGCAAGGTGCCAATACGCTCAGACAGCCTCAGATGTAGAAGTCTCTCACCCAGATGTAACAGCTAGAAGAGTGCTGAACTGAGAGGCTGTCTACCCTCTTGTAATTCTAAGACCTCCAGAATATCCAGTTTGTATCCCAGACCACGAGAACTTGTTCTTCAAGACTGCACTGCCTGCGTGCCTGGGCCAGGCGCCATGATATGTATTGTGGATTACCGATTTGGTGTTAAGTCTCTTGCCAAGCAATCAACTCTTGAACCAGTTATCAAGTAATGAGACAACCACCCTGCCAGCCAATGTCTGGTACACACACACTCTTTCTGACATAAAGACACACACATACAAACATACGTTGTGTCAGAAAGAGAATGTGTGTGGATATCTGTCTCTCTGACACAAAAGATATACACACACACACTCTCTCTTTCAGTGTGTGGGTGTATCTTTGTCTATGTTTGACAGTGACAGAGAGAGTGTGTCTCAGAGAAAGACACCAACGTACGTAATTTGTGTCAGAAAGTGTGGATGTCTTTCACTCTGACCCAGAAAAAGACACACACGTTCTGCTGTTATGCTGCTGCTCATGTGCTTACAGTGAGTGCCCCTACAGCAGCACTGCCGCATCATTATGTAAAGTTCTTGCTTTCAGCCTTTCTCCAGGCTTCAGTAGCCCCCTCCCTTTCCCATTCCCACACCTTCTTGGCACCCCACTCTGCAGCTGATGCAATAAGGTGCCTGTTTTCCTAACACATGTGCAGCCACATTCCCTGGGCACCGGATGCAGTATTTAAATGAGGGTCTGTGTAAAGGAAGGGCCTGCTAGGGGAGAATTGTGTATCTGTAGCACTCAGTTGCAACGGGCACTCAATACGAGTGTCCTTTTATCTTCAGGCTGATTTTTTTTTTTTTTTGTTATTTTGCTAAGGTTGCTGAAGTGTCTTATATTAAATGCCCCTTGCATCTAAATTGTATGGCCATAAGAAAATTGTTTTTTTTTTTATCCAGCCAAAATACATCAATTTTTCTCCATCACAAGCAGTAAATAAGTGTCACAATGTCATCGTAATATAGAGGACCATTTTTTTTTTTTAATTTCTCAAGAACCCTTAACTCAAGAATTGACTTCACTCCACCTCTGGGACTGGAGTAAAATTTTCTGAGTTAAAAAGTGTGCGTTGGCCGCCCAGCGCTTTCCGGCATCAAAGGATAATAGCTAATAGCCTCGTCTGCATGGAATTTACATGTGATGGGTGCTATCAGCTATGCATTTGTTAGGGCGCGTGTTTTGGGCGTGCTAATCGCCTTAATGCATTAGGTGCTAGTGTAGTACTCTCAAAACACACGCCTAACCGTGTGTAAACGTGTGCTAGGCTGGGTGCACTGTACTGTATTGGCCCCTCTCTCGGTGACTCACTGGTTCCACAGCTAGCTGCCCCTCTCAGAGCTTAGCCTAGCGACCTCAGACAGAAGCCTCACCAACGCTGCCCAGGTTCTTCCTCCTGGCTTACCTCCTCTCTTCCTGTGACTGTGGCTTGCTTTCTCTTCTCTGTGCCACCGCCTCCACTCCAGCACATTCCTATTGACTGTGCGCTAGACAGAGGGGCTGGTGCAATAAACGTGCGTGGTAAATCACGCGCTCGTGCTGAGTGCCTCTTTCCCTAATGTGCGGACATCCACAGCCCCTGGGCGCTGGATGCAATATGTAAATTAGTGGCCGCGCTAAAAAGGATGCGCAAGGGACAAATTGGGTGTCCCTAGCGCTCAAAAGTACCGGGTGCCCTGGAAATGTGGCATTGCTAGGATTAGGAAAACGGACGCTCAGTACGAGCATCCATTTTATCCTGCCACAGATAACACACATGCACAGTATACATGCACTCCTGCAGTGTGTATATTGTGTGCCCACAAATTTTGTTTTTTGTTAACGAGCCCTTCCTTTTTTATAAATTTCAGTCCCCACAAGCAGTGGATCTTACTATTGCAATGATGCTGACAGCAGGATTTCTTGTTTCTTTCTTGAGTCCATGGCTCACAATAAGACTTAACGCCAGCTCTGGGACTGGTGTTAAGTTTGCCGCGTTAACGAATGTGCATTGGGCACCAGGGGTTTTTCTGCATTGGGAGAAATAGCTAATAGCCTCAGCTACATGACATTGGCATGTGATGAATGCTATTAGCTACATGTTTGTATCGATGTGCATTTTGGACACGCTAATCCCATTATTGCATTGGGAGTTATTCTAATGTATCTAAAATGTGTGTCCAAACGCACGTTAAGAAGTGCACTAGGCTGAGCACACTATATCGTATCGGCCTGAGAGTCTGCTGCTTTTATGACTTCCCAGGCTCAGTTCTTCTTGCTTACTCGCACTGTCTCTCTCATTTTTCTCACCTACAAATAAATAAAGAAAACTGTTTTTCCTTACATAGGTGGTCAGGAGGATCCAGAGGAATAGGGTGGGATACCTTTTGCTGCTTCCCAGGTGGTGTCGTTAATATGGGAAAGAGTAGACTTAGAAGGCCACGATACTTTAAAAAAAAAAATTGTTATTGCCACAGCCCGAGTATGAGGGGTCCGGTGGCTGAAAGCAGTGCCAGCCTTCGAGCAGGCTGTAATGCAGCAATGGGAGGTTTACTGGCTGCCTCCCACCAGTCACACAAAGACCATATTACCCCAGCAGAGGCAGTATCAGGATGGGAATGAGTGGAGGTGGCGTATTTCCTACTGCCATAATGATGGTTGGGGAGGGGGGTACCGCCTCAGTAGAGCAGCGGGAGCAGGCCCATACCACCGCCGCTGTGATAAAAGTAGAGTGAGAAGCCTCAAGGATGGTTCTGCCATCATATTAAGACCTTTATTAGAGCAGGGTTTTTCAGACTCAGGACCTGATTCATCAAAGTCTCTTCTCATAGACACAGAGAATGCAAAGAAAGCTTTAGTGAATCTGCGCCTCAGGGTGCTCTGTGGCATGAAACATCTTCTAGAATATTTTGACTTCCGCCTATTGGTACAAGACATAATGTTACCATCATTAGATTATTGTTGTGCTTTATACTCAGACCTGCCAACATCCTCGCTTGGACCGCTGCAGCTTTTACAAAATGCTACTGGCAAGGCTCAGTGAGGGAAAGTCACACAAGGACCATATTACCCCTTCTTCTTTATAATCTCCGTTGGCTTCCTGTTTTCTACAGAATAGAGTATAAAGTCTGTGTGATGGTCCATAAACTGCTTAACGCAACCTCATTTCCCTGGACCAATGCTTTATTACGGAACTATAGCCAACAAGGACTCTAAGGTCAGCTCAATGCAGCTTGCTAGATGTTCCTTCTATAAAGCATGCCTGCCTAGTTGAAACTAGAGAATCTGCATTTTCGGTCACATTTTCGGCCCTCTTTATGGAACTCTGTCCCGGAATTCTCTCCCAGAATGTTTATGGTACACTGTGCAAAGACTTTTAAACCTTTTCCTGAAGGCTTTTTACCCAAACAAGCATATCCTTGATATATTATTTTGTGCATCATTTATTCTGGCAGCAACAGCATGGTTATATTTTTCTGCATCCAAATGCAGCTTGCTATTATCTGGTTTTTGTTTTCTATTTTATTTTTTGTATATCATTTTTATGAATGTAATTTTGTGCTTAGAGCTGTTGCTTAAGCGATCAAATTGTAATAAACAAAGTGCTGCCTTGGGTTTCGTGTTGGTCACAGCAGCTCCACAGGCATGGGGGCCGCTGTAACCAGCACAATCCACATGATTGGCTCAACTGGTCCACCAGGGCATACTCGAAGCCCTGACTAGGCCAATCCATTCCTGGCTGGACGCGATCCAGAGGGAGGCTACCAAAATGGTGCAGGTTCTGTACAAAAAGCCATGTGATATGAGATATAGAACCAAAATAACTATACCCTAGAGGAGAGGAGGTGAAAGGGAAGAGAGGGGATGTGATGGAGACATTCAAATACCTTAAAGGTATAAACTGGGCACAAGAAGCAACCCCTTTTTCAAAGGAAAAAAAGTGCCTTAGAACAAGAGGTCACAGTATGAGACTCCAGGGGATAAACTCAAGAGCAAAATCAGAAAATATTTTTTCACAGAAAGGGTGGTAGATGCATGGAATGGATTCCCAGTAGAAGCAATGCAGACAAAAGCAATAATGGAACAAAATGCCTGGTATAATTACAGAGAATCTTTAGTGGCAAAGTGGTGAGGGGAGAGCCAATGATAAGCTAGAGTCTAGTGACATTAGGCCAGAGGTGGAATTGGGCAGACTAAATTTACCAAATGATCCTTCTGTTCTGTTTTCTTCTATGAAAGTGATAGGAACACCAGAGTATTGGAAATAACCCACCCTTCACTCTCTCAAGAGTTAGAGGTAAGGGGAGAGGTGATAAGGACACAACAAAAGGTGCAGAAAGAAAGTATGACCTAGAAATACTGTAGGTCATGGGGTAACTGTATTATTTGCCAGCAGGCTGCAATTCCCCAGAAACCAACTGGATTGGTATGGGCAATTTGATGGTGGCCATGTATGGTCCAGTAAGTCCTAAGAAAGTAAAATGTTAGAACTATAGTCTGATTAATTTTGGTAGCTCTTCAGATTATTACAAAGCTTTTTGGAAGCACAGGAGAGGCTGAGTGTGGAATTAAGTATGGGATTTTGTACGTTCATTTACCCAGGATGGTAGCGAAATACTGGGCTGATCTGCATAGAGGGGTGGTTACAACCTTGATGCAGCCTTACCACTGCTGCTTTTAAGTTTCCAGGACAGCTGGGGTAACCTGACCCAAATGACCCAAACATAACGGAGCATGGGGGAGGCCGGATGTTTTGGATGATAACCTCGCTCATTTTGGTGGCTGTGACGATTATTACAAAGTTTGGAAGGAAGACATGGAAGGGGACCTTGGTGTGGGATTAAGTATCTTTCAGGTATCAAAAAGGAAGATGACAAGGCTTGAAATGGCCTACCAGCAGAGGTGGTAGGGATCAGTACGGTGGCAGATTTTGGACATGTTCAAGACAGATGTAGAGGAAAGTGGCGGGAGAAAGCTTGAGAGGTAAGGTGGAAGATATGGGGGGGGGGGGGGGGGGGGGGGGAAACTGGTATTGGTTTGCATATGGGGCTTGGTAGGCTCATCTACCCAGAGTGCTAGAAAACCAGAGGAAGAATGTCCATCATGCAGACTGGATGGGCTAATTGATGATTATCTGTCATCATTTATTCTGTTGAAAAGGAATGGAGAACAACGCTGAGAATCTCATAATGCCTTTGTATAGCTCTGTGGTGCGACCATACCTTGAGTACTGTGTGCACTTCTGGACGCCCCCAGTTCAAAAAAGACATAGCAGAAAAGGTACAGAGAAGGGTGACAAAAATAATGGGGTTGAAAAAACTCCCATATGGAGAAAAGCTAAACAGATTAGGACTCTTTAGCTTTGAAAATTTGAGATTTATAAAATCATGAGTGGGGTGGAATGGGTAAATAGGGAGCGGTTATTTACTCTTTCAAATAACACTAGGACTAAGGGGCACTCCATGAAATTAGCAACAGGCAGATTTAAAACAGATTGTTGGAAGTATTTTTTTCACTTAGTGCGTATTCAAGCTATGGAATCTGTTGCCAGAGGATGTGGTGAAGGTAAAGGGGTTCAAAAAACAATTGGACAAATTCCTGAAGGAAAAGTCTACAAACAGTTATTAGCAAGGTAGACTGGGGAAAGCCATCGCTTATCCCTAGGAGTGAAACAGATTTGGGATCTGCTGGGTACTTATGACCCGGATTGGCCACTGTCAGAAACAGGATGGAGGGCTCGATGGACCTTGGTCTGACCCAGGAGGTCTCGATGGACCTTGGTCTGACCCAGCAGAGCACTTCTTATGTAACTTATGTAGAAAAGGGAAATGATTATGGTCATAGCAGGAGAACAATCCTTTTTTATTTCAGAGAAGGATCAGAAGGGATACTGTGACCACACAGCCTTCCTACTCCAAGTTTGACTTAAATCCCATGTCTCTGAATGTGCATCTCAGAGAGGTTGTATTTACCTAAGAAACCAACTAAATGGAATCCAAGCTAGAATAAGCCCAAATTCAACCTTTTCTGAAGCCAAAGAATGGTAACATAAACAGTGTCCCAGTTGCAGCCTGAAAGATTGGCACATTCTGACTTCCAATCATGCTGTGTAACTGAGAGGTCATGAGGAGATTGAGTCATGGCAACTTTAACTTTTGCATGTAATTCAGAAGTTTGAACAACAACACAAAAATAGCTGGCTATCTGATTGTTAATAACCCAATTTGTAAATCCTACCCCCCTCCCCCCCCAAAATAATAAATTACTTCCAAAGCCCAATGCAGCTCATAAAAGAGAGGGAAAAATTAGATTGCTGACTCAGAGAAGCTCATGGCAGTGGTTATAGAGGATATGGTCAAAGAAATCTCCAGAAGCTGCTTTAGAGGATCGGTTAACTAAACTATGGTCGTCAAAGGATGTAATCGGAGAAGGGTCTGGGGCTCATGCAAGAAGATTAGAAGATTAATTGAAGCTGAAAATAGAAAAATTGCCCAAGAAGAAATGTCTGGTCAAATAAGCTCACATCTCTTAGTGCTGAAAAGCAAAACAGAAATGTTAGAAGAACAGGCATGTCACTGGACTACCAGAAGTAATAAAGAACTGAGCATTTTTACAGGGAATGGAAAGTTGACTGCCCACCTTCGGGAGTAAGTACAAAACAAGTGACAATTTATTTGAAAGAGCATCCAGGCTGTGCCACCCGGACATATAATAGATAATTTAATATAAATATAAATATAATAAAATTTAATATAAAAGATAATCTTGTGATTACTTTTATATTAAATTTTGTGGACAAAGTGAAAATGTGGCTTATAAAATAAAAAAAATCCATTGAAGGAAACAAAACTATTGTTCCAAGACTATTCATTTAAAAATTTCAAGCTGGCGAAAAAAGTTTTCAATCTGTAAAGAACTATTCCAAAAGCTTATAAAGCTTGCTTTGCTGTTCCTAGCAAAATTGAGAGTCAAACTGTGTACTTGCAAATGAAAGAACAAATAGCATGGTTCATGGACAAACTGAGGCAGCAAGATCAAAGTTAAGCAATTGTGAGTATGGGCATTATACAATTAGAGCTTTTTTAAGCTGTTCTAATAGAGCACCCGAATATAAATATGTGCTGACTTCGCTCAGTGAAGCAAGTCAAGCCGTCAAACTGATGAAAGGGTCCAATCCCATAGCTGATGACATGAGAATAAAATTTATGAGGTACAACGAAGTAATTGCCCAAAATCTGACACCATATGCGGTTAAAATATCGCCGAAACAAAATGGTACCGACCGTTTAAAGCAGCAAAGAGAATAATTGAAGATTGGAAACAAAATGAGAGTGAAAATATGGCAAAGCCGTTTATTTTATGCTAAGTTAAACTGTTTGGCAGTATGCTGCAGTGAATCTATAAAGAAAACAAGCACTAAAAGACAGTGGTCCTTGAAATGAGGAAGTTTTAAGTTAGCCAATTAAAGAATAAAGTGCAGAATCTGTTGAATGCATGCGGCATGAGTTTATATATTGCCGGAGATAAAAGGAATATGCAAACTTGCCCAAGTATTTGAGCGAGTTGGTGTATGCTTCACTGTTCATGGAGAGATTTATGAAAACAAAAGTCAGCTCGGGTAAAATATGTGCTCCAGATGTTGCTTTCAATGATTGCACAGTGCCTTTAAGTAACTGCACAAAAATGTGATGATACCGTTATTAAACAATGTCTGGTCTCAATGGAACTGATTTCTGCAGCGGCAAGTCAATTAATGGAGGAGTGAATACGCCTCAATTTAGGGTTACCATTGTACTGTATTAGTTTGTTTTGCTTTCTATTTACATGGCTTAAAGAAAGGCAAAAAGCAAAATGCATAGAGAGACAGTTGTAGCCAAGTGTGAAGATTTTGTTTCATGCTAGTCTCCTTGGACAAGCAGGCATAAATCATCCATAATGCCTGGGTGGCATCATCTGATGATGTCAACACATACCTAACTCTCAAAGCTGTGTAAGAGTTTTACTGAGCATATGCGGTAGTTCCCCCATGTGCATGCTTCTTTGTGAGCCCCTCAGTCTTTTGTAGTCTGAGCTACCACAGAAGACATGTTCCCAGTCTCTCTAAGAATTTTTTGGCCTTGTTTTTGGCCTTGAGTTTACATTTACAAATAATTTTTCTCTTACTGCTGTCTCGACAGCCCTTCAACAGAACTTTTCAGTTCTACAAAATAAAAAAAAATAAAATAAACTATGGAGAAACCCAAGGCTAAAAAACCTGCTGTTAGCGAGTTTAAGACCTGCAGGCATGGGCATCCCAAGTCCACCATGAATACCTATTCTGTCTGCTATCGCTGCTCAATCCCAGATCGTGTTTGTTTCTTCTGTTCCATTTGTGGTTGGAGGTCCCCAAGGGCACAGCATTGCTGTGCCTGGAAAATGGAGAGCCCTGCAGAAGGTGCCTTTGGGTAAGTTCCCGAAGCCTCAGTGCAAGGGCAAGCATTGGAATTGCTCCTCCTCCCAGAGCGAAGTATCTTCGGACTATCTGCACCAGAAAAATCTGAGGCAGGATTCAACTCCCTTTGTCTCCTGCAAATCAGGAAAGGCTTCTCACCTCGCGACACCAGCCTCTGGACCCGCCATAGATCAGGGGTTGAGTGAGGGTGTGGAAGACAATGACGCTGGCTAAGGTGCTGAGAAGAGCACTAAACAGTATGACGGATCCCTTCTGGGACCATCTCCCTTGGTGCCAAAGAAACTACTGTGGTCAGTGGGGAGATCCATTGGGGCAAATCCCTCTTTGATGATGAAAAGGGAAATTGCTTCCTCGGCACAGATGATGTCCTCTTTTTCTGGTGCAGAAGATCCCCTGGCATCAAGCCATTTGTTCTACCTGGACACAGTGTTGGCTCCATCCCATCGGTGTGGAGCAAGCCAGTGAACTTCAGTGAGCAGGACACTAAGGTGCCTTTGATCTTGTTGGAGCTGAGTATCCTGGTGCCTAGGCTTCCTTCATTCATGGAAGATATTATTTTTAAAAATTTGTTACTTTACCTGCTTTTGCTAAGGTGTATTATTTGCCTTCAAGACCTAGGCTTGATATTCAAGAAGGAAATGTGATGCCTGAAAGTACTAGAAACAACAATAGACACTGAGATATTGACAAGAACAACACTTTTTGTTACATTTGTATTTCCATCAGAACGAGATACTGTTCTACGTCTTTTTCTCAGACATCATTTGGATAAATATCATGGTCAAAAAATATGGATTTACCTAGACTTGGCAAGAACTACGCAAATTAGGAGGAAGAATTTCCTGAGATTAAGACCAGAAGTTGAAGCTAGAGTAGCTAGATTCCTGCTGAAATTTCCTTGTAGATGCGAAATAAAGTATTTAGATTATAAATATATTTTCTTCGTGGTTTCACAGGACTCCCACACCCCAGTGATCACAGAAAATGGCTAGGTAGATTATAATGTAACCAGTTGTTAGTCTCTGCTTACCAATGATTTAGGGGATCTATGATCCTTTTTTTTTATTTTTTCTTGTTTATCCGCTCATTGATATTAGCTCTCCCTGAATTTCCTGTAGAAACAGATATGGTAGGGAGATTATATGATAAAACATGTATTTAGTATTGCAAAATATCTGTATACTATTATAATTTGCTGTTATAAATTTTTGAAATGCATAAATAAAAAATTTAAAAAAAATTTGTTACTCGCATATGCCACAGTTTGTGGCGAGTTACATGAAAAATACACACAATTTAAAAAAACCAAAACACTCATAGTCAAACAATAATCAGGCAATGAACAGATCAGCAATAAATCAAGCTCATAAGTAGAACATCGCTACTCAGATGCCTGTTTGAATAGATCTGCCTTCAATTGCTTCTTGAAAGATTTATGGCAAGAAAGATAGAGCCTTGGCACTAAGAGTGGCCCTATTGGCACCAAGGCATAGATCTGAAAGCCAGTCAGTGGGACACACTGGCGAAGCCTGCACAAAGTGCATCAGAGCCTGCAGCTTTTGCACTTGCAGCTACTGTACCTCTGAGCTCCTATTCAGTGTTGCTGGTGGCAACAGCCCTCAGTGAGGATGAGTTGATATGGGTGTCCAAAAAGGATGTTTCTCCACCATTTCCAGTGCAAAGGATTGCTCAGCTATTGGACTTGGTGAAGAATTTCTTTGCCTCCTGAATACCAGAGAGGGAAGTTGGAGCCTCTCCTTTCCAGGAAGAGCTCTTTCCCCACAGTAGGACTCCGCAGAGTCCACGAGAGGCTCAATCCTCACCTCAGAAGCATCTAGTGATAGGCGTGAGTCCTTGTCCTGAGTTGATAGATTCACTTCCTCTGAGGTAGTCTCTTCATGGATCAGAAGAGAACGAAGTAGGATCAGCTCATTCCAAGTTCCTACGGATTGTTTCTCTCTGATCAGCAGAGATGTCCTCAGTCTCCCTCATCGTCAGGGGTCATGACTGAATATTGTCCTGTGGTCAGTTAAGGAGGATTCTACGGGATATGTGTCTGTCAGGTGATCTCGGTAACTCTTGTTTTCTGGATAAGTTAGCAAACTCGTTATCCATCAATGTGAGGAAGGAGCTGGACCTGAGAACAAATGTTTTCAGTCTTTTGCAGTTTCTCCAGCTTTCAGTGGAATCCATATCCATCCCAATACACAACCATCTCAAGGAAATGCAAATGACGATGTGACAGATTCCAGTATCATTCATTTGGTAGCCTGGATAATTGATTTGAAGTATAATATCCAGATCTCAATGCACTGAGATTTAATCTGTCTTCAAAGTCCCATATTCTCACTAAACCCCAGTATCCTCCAGGATTTCCTGTGGGAAAGGGGTGGGGGAGAGAGATTTCTCTCCAAGGCCTTGGTGGTTGTTTCAAGATCCATAAATATATCCTTAGTAAAAACAAAAAAACCCCAAACATGCTGGAGGCCATGATAAGGTTCCAGCATAATTAAATCCTACAGTAAATTTATCATTTGATAAAGATATATTTGATAGATCCATCTTCAAGCAGTTCATTACATGAAGTGTTACTTCCTAGGTAAATCTGTGACTCTGTCTCATTGGTAATCCATGATCTTTCCATCTAGATGCCTTCCGACTGTGACAGCAGAAAGAAACCATTACTGCCTGTTCAGTCTGCCTGTCACACCAACTGTTCAGCTTTACTGATAAGTATGAGAAAAATAAAATAGGTGTGAAAGCTTGCTGGGCAGACTGGATGGGCCGTTTGGTCTTCTTCTGCTGTCATTTCTATGTTTCTATAATTCCTACTACTCCTTCAAACATCCTCTGTGTTTATCCTGTGCCTTCTTGAATTCAGATGTCCTTGGGCTGTTCCATACATCCACTGTCCTCTCTATAAAGAAATATTTCCTTGCATTACTCCCAAATTTACCTCCTTTCATCCTCATCCCATGAACCCCTCATTCTAGAACCTCCTTTGCTAGGAAAGCTTGGAGTTATTTACGGTAATTGTCTCTACCATATCTCCCATATGCCACCTTTCTTCCAGGGTATACATATTTAGATCTTTAAGCCTGTCACCATATGTTTTAGAACGAAGACCACTGATCATTATAGTAGCCATTCTCTGTACCGACTGTGACCGATTTATATCCTTTTGAAAGTGTAGTCTCCAGAACTGTACACAGTATTCCAAATGAGGAGTCACCAGGGATTTTTTACAGATGCAATATCACCTCATTTTTTCTGCTAACCATTCCTCTCCCTGTTCACGCAAGCATCTTTCTAGCTTTTGCCGTCCTCTTTTCCATATGTTTGACCACTTTGAGATCATCTGATACGATCATCCCCAGATCCTGTTCTTTTGTGCTTAGAAGAATTTCACCCCCATACTGTACCTCTCCTGTGGGATTTTGCATCCTAAATGCATAACTGCATTTTTTAGCATTAAATCTTAGCTGCCAGATCCTAGACCATTCCTCAAACTTCACTAGATCCTCCTCATGTTTTCAATACCTTCCTGGCTGTCTACCCTGTTGCAGATTTTGGTATCAACAAAAAGACGAACCGTTCCCAGTAATCCTTCCGCTATGTTGCTCTCAAAAATGTTGAAAACATCCCATGCAAGGACTGATCCCTGTGGCTCACCATTGAATTATAAAGATGAACATGCCAGAGGTGCTTCTTATCCCCCATCTTCTTCATCCTGACACAGAAATCCCTAGCAATTAAACTCTGATCTTTAGCAGTGTTAACAGGAGATCCAAATTGTCCAAAGAACATAAATTATTTGCAGGCAGTATCCTTTTTCTATTGGTAACACCATCAAATCCTTGAATGGTGTATTAAAATCAATGTTAACAGTATAAACAAATTGTACGGTTACATTTTGAAAAGTCAGAGATCATGCCCGTGCACTTAAATTTTAAGACATAATGAAAAGATAATTTCCAATTCAATTAGATTGCACACCACACAAAATATTTGGGGTTGCATACCTAGAAATTTGTCTGAGTTTCTTATACAAATCTTCAGTGGAAGTGGACCTCAGATGAGCCAGTGAACTTGTCATGGCTCTTACCTGATGAACCTTGCCATAGTCTGTAATCTGTAAGCCAGCCAAATTGTAACATTAAGCTATACAGTCCGCTAGTCAATTAGACACAGCCCGTTTGGCAACCGTCCTTCCCAGTCGGTTGGATGGCCCACTGAAGACCCTGCACTTGCAGAAGAGTCAGAGGAACCTCATATACTGCTGTGGCAATGTGACCTAAAATAACAAGGATCTTAATGTAGTGCTGGTGTAACTTATGAAGCCAACATTTGAGCCATTGGAGTTGACTTCTTTGAAGTGTCTCATGTGGAAAGTGTTGTTCTTGTTGCAATAACATCAGCTAGGAGAATCAATGAACTTCAGACATTGGTGCTGTAATCTCTGTATATGCTTCCATAATAGGGTAGTGTTCCACACTCACCCCAAGATTTTACCAAAAGTAGCATCAGCCTTTCATATAAATCAAGCCATCATATTACCCACGTTCTTTCCAGGGCCACACGCACACAAAGGGAAAAAGGCCCTTCGCTTTGGTTTACTACCAAAAGAAATCTCAACCACATCATCGGACCTTAAGATCCTAATCATTTGGGTAAAGCAATTGCCAAACGCACTCTGTTGAACTGGTTGTATCGCACATTGTTATGCCATTGCTGGTCTCCAGATCACAGACCATGTTAAGGCTCATCAAGAGTCAGCCATGACAACATCACTTGCACATCTGTGATCTGTACCTATCAAGGACACCTGCACAGCTGCAACCTGGTCTTCAGTTCACACCTTTAAGTCCCATTATTGTCTGGACAGGCTATCATGAAATGACAGTAAATTTGGGCAGGCAGTTTTGCATAGCCTATTCTCCCAATAGTCCAGACACCATGGTGGGGTCCAGTAAGTGCTTCACTGCAACCCTCAGCTTGGGACTTCCCACATGTCACGGCAAATTCAGCCCCGCTTGTCAACAGAGAAAGCAAGTTTTCTTACTGTAAATGGCGTTCTCCATAGACAGCAGAATGAATTAGTCATACTTAATACTCACCTGCCTCCCTTGGAGAGTCGACTACACAGCTACAGTTTTGCTTTAAAATTGACCGAGGGGCTCGCGAGGTAGTGCCCGCACAGGAATCCCCACACATGCTCAATAAAGCAAAGGTTTTATGAACTAAGAGAGGAGGGTCAATTCTGTGCCGTCAGCTGACATCACCCCATGCATCATGGTTATTTCATCCTGCTGTATACGAAGAACAGTTTATGGTAAGCAAATTTGCTTTTCATTTTATGGGCAGTGTGCCTTCCTTAAAATGTTTCTACTCCATGAGTTCCTCCAAAGGGTGCAATTGTTGTCATGTTACCTATGAGTCGTAATATTTTGTCTTTAAAACCAGCAATATTAAAATTTATTTGGAGAGCAGAGCAAGCTAGAATGAGTTACAACAAGTTGACAAGAAGTAAAGAAATAGGTGGCCTGAACATATCAGATTTTGAATTGTACAGTATTGCATGTCAGTTCTGTTTTATAAGTAAATGTATTTTGAGGAAATGCATCTATTGTATCCTAGAAATGGTGAACAGTATGGGCCGGATTTTAAAAGACTTACGTGAAACCCGGGGATTTACGCGCTTGGCTGGGCCTTACGTGCGCCAGGCCAATTTTCAAAGGGCCCGGCCACGTGCGTAAACCCCCCAGGATGCCTGTAAGTCCGGGGGATAGTGAAAGGGGTGGTCCTGGGATGGGGCGGAGCTAGAGGCGCCCAGCACAGCGGCCATTTGCTGCTGTGCTGGGGGATTGCATGCCGGCGCGCACAACTTGCTCCTGCTCAGAAGCAGGAGCAAAAGGTACAGCAAAGCATTTGGGGGACGGCCCGAGCGCCAGCTATCCTGAGGAGGTTGGGAAGGCCCCGATGTGTCGCTGCGCAAATTTTCAAAATTATTCCCCCCCTTGTGCGCGCTGACCCGGGATTTTATAACACGCGTGCTCCAGCACATGAGTGTAATGAAATCGCGCATCCATGTGTGCGTGCCGGGTAGTGTGCACGCAATGTTTTAAAATCTACCCCTATGGCTTTATCTTAATTCCCATTATGCGTAATCCATTTAACTGATGAACATCACATCAAAATAGCATCACTATTTACATAAAAAAATATAAATAATATTACCTAACTAAAACTGTCTGTGATCCAAAGACAAAATAAGAACATAGCAAAAAACTATCTTTAAACCCGGAGTTTTAATTGCGCACCTAAACTCCAAGTGATATTGCAATAGTCTTATATCTCTTGAGAGGTAGTTTCAAAGAAAAAAAGCTGCATAGGAAGATCCTTTTTTCCTAATCAAAGTTAAATGGAATTCTTAGTGAACAAAGGAAGAGCAAAAAAGGCCTTTGTTAGCAAACAAAGGGAACTAGAAGGAACATAAACATCAGTTTCTTTAGGTATGGTGGACCCATCCCATTTAAAACCTTGAAGGCCAAGGTAACTGACGCTAGGGGACATATGATCATGAAGCCTAAGCCCAAGAAGTAATATTGCCACTGAATTTTGGACTAGTTTGTTTATTTTATTTATTTAAAAGTTTTCTATACCGTCATTAAGTTATTTACCATCATAACGGTTTACAATAGGGCACATATAATCAAGGAAAATATAGATCATATTTTTAAATATCGGG
The DNA here is from genome assembly GCF_901001135.1 of Rhinatrema bivittatum. NCBI lineage: Eukaryota > Metazoa > Chordata > Amphibia > Gymnophiona > Rhinatrematidae > Rhinatrema > Rhinatrema bivittatum. Next base: position 453,367,676 of record NC_042616.1, read on the forward strand.
TGCCATTATTCTTCGGTAACAATACAACATTAAGTAACGTATGGTTTATGACGTGGAATTTTCATTGATGAATTCCATGTGGGCTTGTAAGTTATATTATTATTCAACCTCTCGGTTTGACTACAATTATAAGAGGGAAAAAATAATTTCCAGGCAGAATCTGGAAGTTGTGAGCTGGGTGCTCTAAGTCTGCTTATTCTTATTTATTTGCTTGCGTCGTTCTCTTTCTTGAAGGCTTGTGTGAAAGGCCAGGTTTTGAGGTGTGTTTTGAAAAGTTTATGATTTCTCTGAAGTCTTAGATCAAGGGGCATTGTGTTCCATAATATGGGACCTGCCAGGGACACTGCGCGTTCCCTAACCTGGTTAGTCTTGCTGTTTTCACAGAGGGAATGGTTAATAGGGCTTTGTTTGCCGATCTTAAATTTCTATGTGGAACATGTACTCGAAGTGCTGTGTTTAGCCATTCTGCTTTTTCATCATGGATTGGCTTATGTATTGTGCAGAGAGCTTTGAACTTCACTCTTTGTTCTATGGGTAGCCAATGTAGTTCTGCCAGTGTATCTGTAATGTGATCTTGTCTACTAGTTGGAGCTTTTTCATGGATTTTTGAGGAATACTAATATAAAGTCCATTAAAATAATTTAATCTTGAAGAAACCAGTATGTGAATGAAGTTTGCTAAATCTTTAGTGTCAAGTAAGGGTTTCAATTGCCAAATCAATTTTGTTTGTAAAAAGATTTGTTGCCACTGCTCCGGTTTGTAAGTCCATGTTCAAGGAAGACTGTGAGGATCCCCCTAGATTTGGACATAAGAAAAACAGATACACCCTCATTTGAGGGGAGCAGACCCACACGTGAAGGACTAGAGGAGCCTATCCTTAACTCCTCAAATTTTGCTGAGTTGTATTTGTTTAATAAGTTTTAACCCTCTAGCAATGGATTCCAAGCAAAACTTCAGTATTGGTAGAGTGTGCATCAAGCTAGGTAGAGAGTACATTGTACAAATCAACTCCTCTTTTACCTTTCATCGCTCTAAATGACAGAAAATCTTCAATGATGTCCACTTTGCTGTTCAAACCTCTGACTGTGTATGTAAAACTGCCCCCCCCTGAAACCTACTCCACCCCCCAAACCCCACCCCGCGTTAAGTGCCCCCTCTTATAGTGGTATAAATAGTAAAGTTATATATGGGTCTCTGCAGAGGCTCAGGCGCTCTCTCTTTCTCCCCCTCCCTGCGCCTGTACAGCATTTGCGATAAAACGCTAGCGTTAAAGCCCTAATGCAAAATGATAAATGACCCTGTTCGATTGTAAACCCTCTGTGCGGATAGGGGAAACACCTATTGTACCTGAACATAATTCGCTCTGAAGTGCCTGAAAAAGCAGAATATATATAAAAACATTTTAACCTTAAAAGAAAAAGGTAAATTTGAAAATAAAATCACAGACAAGTCAACTATATAGTGAAACTATAATGAAACCTCTGTTTTTTTTAACAGAGGTTTCACTATAGTTTCTTTCAAAGTTTTTGGAAAAGCTCCTTTTGAAAGAGGATTTATTAACAATCTGACAAATCCAAGTCAGCAAGCCAATCCTGACCTGCTGAATAGTCCAAGAGGGATTAGTAATAGCTTTCAAATCTTTAATAGTTTGATTCACCTGATAAATATGCAAGGGAGCAAAGAAAAAAAAGACAATGAACAAACAGAATTATGAATCAGAGATTACATGAGGCACAGCTCTGCATCCAGAGAGTTCCTGGCAAATTGTTCGCAGTTAGCGGCCACACAGTTCTTACTCCTCAAGGGGTGTACACAGGTGGTATATGTGATGTTAACCCTCTCACTAACTTGAATAACTCCTCACTGAAATTGTGCAAGGTAGCAGTTAACACTCAAATACAATTCCGATTTCTGCATCATTTAAATATATAATGTTAAAAGGATTTAAAATGGAGATAACTACATCAGAATTGCATGTAAAATTGAACATTTATAACATAGTATTTTGTTCTATATAATTACGGTAGTTGCAAAATTTGGGGAGGAAGATCAACAATGCAGTTGAAAAAAATAACTCATCATAACCCTCCCTTCCCAGGAATGGTGTTACCTCTGGGAATTTTGGAAGGGATGGAAAAGCTTAAAAGGGTATAAGGTTTATGCAAATTTCTCTTTTGATAACTAGACAAATGTATCCTACCTAAATCACTGTACTATTTAAGCTCTTCAATTGTTTTCTATATGAATAAAAAAAATGATTATGCAAATGGAAAGATTAGATCAAAGGAAAATATCTATCCAAGAACTATATCACAGCTTGGGGAAGGTTTTATGTTGCACTGTTTGAAGATGCCAAGAAAACTTTAAGAGGAATAGGTTATTCGAAAGTGTGGCATTAAAATAAATATTTGCATTCATGATCTAAGTCATGAACAAGAATGTGTGTAGGTTCAGCTAACGTATAGGATATGTATGGAGGCCGCAAGGAACTACCAGAGTGTAGTTATCTGAATCTGTAGTTGCCAGGGATGCTTACATAAAATTATAAAATAGAATATTCCAACATATCATTCTTGTATTGCATAGCCACAAAATTACAAGCAGAAGTTATACTCTGGAATGTCTTGTTTATGCTTTTATTGTTGCAAGACATCAGCCTACTTTAATAAAAAGAATAAAAAAATAAAAAATAAAGGCACATTTATGCAGCTAGGGCTGAATGGCACAGGCAATGCTAGAAGTCTGTGCAACAGCCAATTAAGCCATGCTTGAAGCTCAGCTGGGGAGAAGGAGAGTTCTGACGCGGCTGCTGCAAAGCATGGGCCTCCTCAGCCAGCTCATTTTGCCAGAAGGTGCTGTGCCTTAAGGCTCTCATGCCTCAGTTTGTGTGTGGAATACCTCAAGGCTTTGGACTTTATGGAGCGGGTAAAAACCACTTTGTTTGGAGAACATCTTCATCTAAGCCCGGCAGTGCTTCATTTCTCAGACTCCAGTGTGTGTATTTGGGGATGGGGGAGGGGAGCGGCAGAATCTTCGGGGGACTTCCAGGCCAGCATGGACATGGTTTTTTCTTCTCAGCCAGATAGGCATGAAGGCTTTCCTGCTCAGACGGGACAATAATAGGCAATATTCTCCACGCAAACTGCTCATCCAGGCATGCCTTAGTTTGTTCATAAGACAGCGACGGCAGACATCATGATTGTGCATGAAGATGATCTTCTGTCTGCACTGTGAGCGGCTGGTGGTCTTGCTTTAATGCTGTCTCATCCACAAAAGGAATTGAAGCCCGGAGAGGAGGAAAAATTTGTATTTATTTTATTTTATTTTTTTATTTCAACTTGTTTTCCACTCATTCAGGAAACACCCAGAAATGACTTTTGACACCGTTTGTCCAGATACGAGGACTACAGAGTGGTTGATGTGACCAACTCTTTTGAAACCAATGAAAAATGCTTATGCCGAACAAAAGTCCACAGAACCTGGGATGAGGATGAACCAGATCTGCTGAAGCTTAAGAACTGCGAAGGAGAATCTGTGTTCAGGGAGAGGCGGCTGCTCATCCGTGAGGCGAGAAGGAACGAGGATAGTTAATTTAGTGTCTGTAACGCCCACCACTCAGTGAGTGAACGCAAAGCGTGCGTAAAACGCCACCGCCTCTGCACAGAACAGGCCATGTGGCTGATAAGAGGTGCATGTTTGGAAATGTATTTTTCCATGGAATGTGAATAGTTTTATGAAAAAAAAGGAAAACATCAAGTAATTATAATTTTATGAAAACAAAATGTTTACATGCTTTAAAAGAAATATTTAAGTTAAACGTTTTAATAACCCGCTCCAGATTATTTGATCACAGAAAGAAGGACTCGCTTCTCAGGCACTCACTCTCGTGCCTCACAGCAGGCTTTTCAGTATGTATCTATATGGTTCCAGTTGTACACCCTAACACGTTATTCCCTACTTCTTCATTGCCTCGTTGTATGTATACAGAGCCATAACCAGGCAATTTGGAGCCTATGGCCAAGTGAAAAAGTGTGCCTTCACCCTCTACACAACATATGACATCATGAGCTGTGAGGCTCTGCTAAATGTTGGGTTGTTTTTGTTTTTTTTTTTGGGGGGGGGGTGTATTTTAAAGTAACACTACTATTATTTATAGCATATAAATAGATACAAATGTGATCCCTAAAAATGTGACCCTTAGGTCTACATGGATGTGATCCTTAACTTTTACCAGAACTGACCCTTAACCTCTACCTAACTGATTAGTACTATCTACCTCAGGGGTAGGCACCTCATGCATATATATATATATATATATATATATATATATATTGTAGATATCCTGAAAACCAGAGCTGTTTGGGGCACTCCAGGACCAGAGCTGCCCACCCCTGGTTTACCTGCTTATGCAATAGGGGGTTGAAGAGGGATTGTGTCTTTGAGCCATGATGATGTCATTTTTTTTTCTTCTATTGAATTATGCAGCTTTTAAATATACTAAATTAATTAGGTTCTAGAACTCATTGACAGCAAAGCAACCGCAAACTCCCTCCATTACCAGACACAAAACCAGGCACATTACCAGGCCAAAAACACACTCAGAACCTTTATAGCAAAGCTGCCACAGCACCAAGCTTACGTCAGGTCCAGTGGGCTCCTGTTAGCTAAAGCTCTCTGCACAGCAGGCTCCTCTTCCCCCACACCCAATTGCCCACTATCTAAATACTTTTCACTGCTTTGTCTCTCATTAGATATTTCTGTTTGCCACAAGTTTAACATGTCTTGCAGCTGTATGCATCTCCTTCACATTCGGTTAGTTTTCTCACCAGTCTCTTTTTTTTTTTTTTTTCTTTTTACGAACAGGGTCTGCGCTTATCACTTTCTGATGGCGCTGCCAGGCCTGGTGATGTTTCCGGTGCCTGGTATTGTACCTTGTCTGAAACAACAAATCCTCCCTCCAAACCCTTTCTCCCCACCCAGCCACCTCTCTGCAAATGCCATATCTGGGAACCTTTGAATTGTGGTCCCTTGGAGATTGTGTGGATTTGGAAGGTGCATGCCTCAACTTTCTGTCTTCCACTGCTCCCTCCCTCTCTCCCCTCACCCCCTAGCCTCTAGGTAAGACACCAGCACTCTCCTCTCTATCCCCAAGTCCTGCCCCAGTGCGCTCCCCATGCTCCCCATCCATAGGCACAGGCATGCAGGGCTTGCTCCAGGAATTTAACTTAGGGGAACATCCCTCTGCTTCCTGCTGCAGCCCCCCCCCCCCCAACCAGGTAGCTATAGAGAACAGGAGGGGAGGGGCGAGGCAGAGGCTGGAGCAGAGAAGAAAAGGGCCATTCTGCTCCTTCATCCAGCCCCTCCTTTCCTATCTTGTAGGGAACAGGACGGGAGGGGGAGAATTTGGACTGAGCAGAGCAGAAGGAGACCAAAGAAGTGCTACTGTGGTCTCTACTCCAGCCCCTCCCTTCCTGTTTCTCCCCCTCTGGGCTGCAAGGACCAGCAGCCCACGGTGCCTTTCCGACAGTCGAACCTCTAGCTCAGGCCGTGTTGTGGCTATAGGATAGCTATGACTCTGTATGTTATTTCTCTTGTTATATTCTGTTCAGAAATATAATACATCAGAAGATTCTAGAGCCCCCCCGGATGGGGGTGGACAGGTGGTAGGAGGCATCGTAGGCAAAAGGTAAGGAGAGAGCAGAGGCACACAAGAAGGGACAGCAGGGAGGAAAGATGAAAGAAGAGGAGGAGGACCAGGGCGAGGCAGAGAAGATCAGGAAGACAGTGGCATAAAATCCTTTGCATGCAGCCCCTCCAGTGAGGTGGGGGCCCTGTATCTTTTGAAATAGACCCCATGTCGGTTTTTTTGGGGCCCTTAATTTGAATTTATGCCTCTGCAGGAAGATAATGGGAGGAGGTGAAAGAGGTGAAAAAGATTCACCAGCAGGGGCAGATGGAACAGTACGCAGTCGTCTGGAATATATTTTTCAGTGAAAAGAAAAAATTGAAAACATTTTATGATTATTTGCATCGCTGGTGCAAAATGGTAGCAAACAATGGTGGCCAGAGCTTTGGATTTTCGGATGTGTGTTCATTTCTCTTAGGAACAAAGTATAAACAGAATGGTGTAACATAAACATGTGGGGGAGCCAGGAAAATGAGGACTTTGCTTGCGATAAACTTAGTGTATTGGAGTCCAAATGATAACATCACTGCGATGTACATTTTGCTAAATACATTAAAGGATTAATTTAAAAAAAAATGGAAATAACTTCAACCAGCCCGGGCAGGTCATATTTACTGGGTTTCTAATCATTGTCATTGCTCTCCTCTGGACTTTCTTTACTTCCTCCTTGTCCTTTCTGGATGCGAGGAGCCCAGAACTGGCCCACGGTAGTGCGAGGAAGGCCTTGCCAATGTCAGGTGGTGTGGGAGAATTACCTCACTTGTCTCATGTTTTAGATTCACAAAAAAAAAATATATATAAAACCCAAAATGTAGGGGCACAGACAAATTTTCCAACTGGAGCAGGCGAGCGCAAGTTATAAGCCTGGAGGGGAGAGCGGGTGAAAGAGTATCAGCTTGAACAGCACAGTACAAATACGGACTTTAGAAAGGTGGGCATAGTGAGAGGGACAAGATGCACTGCAACTTTTGACAGAGGAAGAGTAATTTTGTAACTTATGCAGTAGATTCATGCATAAATTAGTCTAGTTTTTAAAGCAAATTTATAAACGTAAGTTCACTTTGAAATTAACTGAAATAACGTGCATAACAGCTCACCCACACAAAGCTACACCTCCTCTTTGCAGCTCATACCTTGCAAAGGGTTGTGATTTGCACGCATACTTTCACACACAAATCCCAATGCCGCCCAGCCCTGGATACGTTTTTTGTACACCTAAAAGCACGGGCAAAATTGGGTTATGCACGGTCAGGCCGTTGCAATATTGGCGCGTGGAAAATGGCCGCTCATGATTGAGCACCCGCTCTCCTAATGCGCGCTACTCAATCTCTCCGGGGCGCCTGTTTTAATATTTAAATCGGCTGCTGCGGTAAAAAGGAGGCACTAAGGGAAATTGTGCTCCCCTAGCACCTCCTCGGCAGCAGGCGCCTGGGAGAGGTGGCTGTCAGCCGGTTAGGAAAAGGAACGCTCGATCTTACGAGCATCCCTTTTCCTAACCCGTGCACAGTCACACGTTAGGAAAATGGATGCTCGTTAATTGAGTGTCCCTTTTCCTAACCTGACCGCTGGCACACTTTTTTTTTGTTTTTTGAACGTTCTCCTCCTTTGTCTTCCTCTGACTTAATACTGCCACGATATTAAGTCGGAGGAAGTACAGAAAAGCAGTGTATTCTGCTTTTCTGTACATTTTTTGGGCTGCTTAAAAATTAACGCCTGCTCCAGGCAAGCTTTAATTTCAGAGGGTAAAAATGTGCATGTCGGGTGCACATTTTTTTTGTTTTTTTGCATCGGGGGGAGAATAGCTATAATAGCCGCATCAACATGTAAATTCATGTGATGAGCGCTATTAGCTCTTGCAGGAGGGGGGGTTGGACGTGCGTTTTGGATGTGCTAATCCCTTATAGCATGAGGGATTGTGGTTGACCACGGGTTAACCAGTGCGCTCAGCTGAGCGCACCGTATTGCATCGGCCTGATACTGTTCTCTGTTAACAAATACAAGTCAGCTATAACATGTGGGTGATTGCATCCGATGGTGCTGACACAGACCTAATTTTCAAAGCTCAATAAAGGTCTTACTGAGCATGAGCAGGCGTTTCTGTGCATGCATGCTGCTTTGTGAGCCCCTCAATCTTCCTTCCTTTGAGCTACTGCATGGATATGTTGCCAATGTCTCTCTTCAGATTTTTTTTTTTTTTTTTTTTACCTTGTTTTGACCTGTTTCCTACCTCATTACATTTTTCTTTTCCTGCTGACTTGGCAGCCCCTCCACAGAACTTTTCATGTCTACAAAAAAAAAAAAAAAAAAAAGAAAGAGAGAAGAAACATGAATGGGAAAATTAATAGCCAAGAAGCCGGTGGTTAGTGGCTTCAACACCTACATCTGCGGGTACCAGATGACTATTACGGATGCTCATTCTTTCTGCTAACGCAGTCTGGGCCCAGATTGACACTTCCAGCTGCTACAATTTTGATTGAATGTCCCCGAGGGTGAAGCAATACCTAACCTGTAAAAAGTAAGGCCCTGTGGAGGATGCCATCAAGTAAGAGCCCAAAGCCTTAGCTAGAGGTTAAGCAGTGGAGCCGCTGTTCTTCCTGGAATGAGGCATTGTCAGATTCTCAGTGCCACAGGAAGTCGAGTTGAGATTCTTCTCCCTTTCTATTCCACAAATCGGGGCAGGTTTTGTGCATCGGACCTTTCACAGGTTAGGGATTGAGCACTGTGTATATGTCCATAGCACCACAGGAGAAGCAAAAAACGTGTGGTGCGAGGGATCTTCTCCAGGGCCATCGCTCTCTGTTCTGAAGAAACAAGCACTGTCAGAGTGGGACTGTGTCAGAGCAGACCTGTCCTCTGTTCTGAGACGCGAGATAATCCTAGTGCAGGTGCTGCTTTCCTTCGTGGCACAGAAGATTCCAATTTTGCAATATCATCTGTTCTACCTGGAGCTGATGCCAACCAGGACACCATCTGCCTCATCAGTATGAAGCTCCCATTCAAAGATACAGTTGCCCCCCTTGGCGTGAAGCATTAGGGCACCCTCAGTAACATTGTAGTGGGGCATTTTGACATGCAAGGTAAGCAGCCTGATCCTGCCAATGCTGATGTTCAGTTCTGGGGTCAAGCAGCAGAGCACTTCATAGCCTTGATTTGAAATACAAAGTTCAGGCTTCCCCAAGGTTTCTGGTAGTACAACTGCAGCACCATTCTGTTGTGGTGGAATCAGCGGTGTAGCCACAGGTGGGCCATGGCCCACCCACTTTGCACTCAGGCCCACCCAATCAGCATTGCCCGACGCCGAGAAGAGGAGGCCCGTCGCAGAGCTGTCATGGAGCTCATCCCACGCGGCCTAAAAAGAGGAGGCCCAATGCAGGGCCATCACGGAGCTCATCCCGCGCGGCTCGAGAAGAGGAAGCCCGACACAGGGCCATCACAGAGTTTATCCTGCGTGGCCTGAGAAGAGGAGGCCCAATACAGGGCCGTCGCGGAGCTCATCCCGCGCAGCCTGAGAAGGAGCCTGTCGCAGCAAGGAGGCCCAGGAGAGAGGGGGAGTCCTGATAAGAGTTTGTGGGAGTGAGAAACCTGTGTGTGTGTGTATGTATGAGAGAGAAAATGGGAGTGAGAAGTTTGTGTGTGTGTGTATGTATATGAGAGAGCATGGGAATGAGAAGCCTGTGTGTATGCATGAGAGAGAGCATGGAGTGAGAAGCCTGCGTGTATGTGTGAGAGAGTGCATGGGAGTGAGAAGCTTGTGTGCATGTGTATGTGAGAGAGAGAGCATTTGGGAGTGAATCTGTATGTGTTTTTGAGAGAGAGCATGTGGAATGGAGAGCCTGTGTGGATGTGTGTGTGTGAGAGAGAGAGTATGTGGGTGTGAAATCGTGTGTGTGTGTGAGAGAGAGAGTATGTGGGCATGAAATCCTGTGGATGTGAGAGAGAGAGAGAGTATGTGGGCATGAGATCCTGTGGATGTGAGAGAGAGCAAATATGTAGGAGTGGGAACCTGCAATGGAGAGAGGGCATGTAAGAGTGAGAGCCTAGGTGTGTGTGTGAGAGTATACAAGAGTGAGAGCCTGCATGCGAGAGTGGAGCCTGGAAAAGAGTGTGTGGGAGTGGGACCCTTTATGAGGGAGGAAGAAAAGAAGACAGAAGAAGAGAGAAGAAACAGAAAGAATAAAAGAGACCTTGAAAAAGGAATTAGGAAAAGACAGACATGGAAAAAGAGACTTTGACCAGTTGATTAGAAGAATAAGATCAGACAACGAAGGTAAAAAAAAATAAATATTTTGACTTTCAGTGATTGAAATATGCTATCTTTGGGAATGTGCATTTCTTATATATTTGTATTTTACTTTTTCTTCAGTAGTCCACTGTTCAGAGTCTGGTTTCTTGGGTTTTCCATTTCAATCTTGTCTGCGTGTTTCTGTTTCTAATTTATAGTTTCTTATTTTGTCTATGTTGCGCATGTGTGACAGAGGTGCAGTATGTCGGCTAGCATGTAGTTTCTCTTTAGGGATTTCTAGCAGTCCGGCTTGTTTGCCCAGTAGGTGGTGTACTAGTGTTCTAGGGCCTGGTATAATGTTTACTTTGCTGCCTTTTCATAGATATGATTGCTGCTGTTTGAGTCCTGAGATTTATTGCTGTTGTGGTATGGCAAGGTTCTAGATGTATTTTATTATGTTTTTGTAGGGGTTTGTATTACTTCATAAAGTGCTTGGCTGTGGAGGGAGTTTATTTGATGTTAATGAGGAGACACCAGAATCTGAATATATATATATATTTTTTTTGCATGTTGGGTTATAGTATGAACATTCCTAGTTCTGCTCTTCATCCACTGGAAATCTTAAGTTCTTATGATTCTTATGATTATTGCTGTTTAATTGTAGCTATGATGTATTCTGCATTTTTGGAAAGAGGATTCATAAAAGAATATTTATTTATTTATTTATTTATTTATTTATTTAAAGGCTTTTATATACCGGGGTTCATGTACTAGTACATACCGCGTCGGTTTACATAGAACCAAAGTTGGAAATTACATCAAACAAGTGGGTACAAATAACAGGGATAACTTCGTAAGAACTTAGAACTTATAGATAAAGCAGAGAACAAGAATTACATTATTATAAATCATTATAAATAAATACCCATAATTGCAAATAATTACAAATAACAGTCAACAAAAAGTTGGGTTTACATCTGACTTAAGCATGAGTGCAGCATAACGTACATCTAACAGGTGGAATCATGAGGCAAAGTTATAAGATGAAATAGTTACGGCATCAGACATCTAGCGTAAGGGATTATGAAATGCGAGAATAAGTCTAGCCCTGAGTCATGACTCGGGGAGAGATCTTTAAGTGAAGGCTTTTGTGAAAAGCCAAGTTTTGAGCTTCTTTTTGAACGTTCGACTACAAGTTTCAAGACGAAGGTCAGTGGGGATGGCATTCCAGTGAAAGGGGCTGGCAGTCGAGAATGCACATTTCTTGAGCAGTGACTTGGCTGGAGGTGCATATAAGGTGCCTAAGTAGCTGGTTCTGATTGGTCTTGATGATGCGTGAGGACGAAGTGGGCAGCGTAGATCTAGATACATTGATATTTGTTTTCTTACGTGATTGGATCTGATGTTTCTGTGAAGTGTTCTTTGTTTACTTTTTATATGATATTTTTGTGTATTTATAAACTGCAATACATATAAAATAAATTAATAAAGATCAAACTATTTTTCATGTGGTAAGTGCTTGAAACAATATATTTTAAAGCATCATTCATGAAGCATGATGGCTGTTGCAGACTTCAAAGAAATCCATTGTCAGGATGAATTCTAAGGTATTATTTACTGATAAGAGTACAACTAGTAGGGCTGAAGTCTATATGGCTACTGCCCACCTATGTTAATCTTGGCCCCCCCCCCCCCCCAAAAAAAATTCATTTCTGGCTATGCCACTGGGTGGAATCTGCATTGAAGTTGGTGAAGCGCACATGAGACCACTGCTGGAAAGGATCAGAAAGCGTTAGATACATTTGGAAAGAATTCTTCAAGGATCTATGTTTTGTGCACAGATTTTGGTACACCATTTATGCATAGTGCAGTATCTACATGAGTATGTGCAGAAACTGAAGTTGTTGGAGGCAATGGAACAGTGTGAAAAGCATCTCATATGTTCTTCATATGAGGCCTTCAACAGGAGGTGCAAGAAATGGTGACTCTGATTAAGGAGCATCAATCTGCTTGACAGTCACTGTCCACAACAGCAAGGGATCAACCTGCTATTCCCAGATGCCAATACTTTACCTAAAAGTGATCATTTTTCCAGAGATGTCCCTTCTGGCTTTTTCGGCGTCAACAAGTTTCTCCTACTCTGCAACAGCACTTTCCTGTTAGAGGTTGGCAGAAAGAATGGAATCAGCCTAAGCCTGGGAACATTTTGTGATGGCATTGGGACCCATCTCCTTCCTTCTGGAATGGTCTCACATCACCAAGAACAAATGGGTCCTGAAAATTGTGGAGAAGCTTGTGCTTCTCTTGTCATCCAGTGACTCTATGAAAATCAGTCTTCAGTTCCCACCCATCTCAATCTGCTCAACTGCAGTTAAAAGTGACCTCTCTCCTTCAGCAGGGATTAGCGTGTACCAGACTCAGAATTATGGCTAGTAGTTCTATTCCCAGTACTTTCTAACCCCCAGGAAGTAAGGGGGATTAAAGACAATCCTGAATTTACAATAACTGAACAGATTGTTGGTCCAAGAGAAATTTCCTTCAGACTGTTTTGCCCTTGATTCAACTGAGGGGATTGTATGTGCACTCTGGATCTAAAAAATATTTGCATACGCATTCCCATTCACCCCAACCATTGGAAATCTAGAAACAGGCCTCTTCAAATCAGACCAACTACAAATCCTCCTTGTTTATACCCTACCAGGCCTCCTGGAATCAGATGCCTTCCCCATTATTGAAATAATAGCATCACACACAAATCTGGACTCCCCAGCTATAAACCTAGGAGACTTCAACTTACATGTTGACAACCCCACACTCTCAACTAGCTGCAAAGCTTTCCTCACCGCCATGTCAGCCATGGGATTCAAGCAGATAATCAACAAACCTACCCACAAAGCTGGTCACACCTTGGACCTTATCTTTGTAAACTCTGGTATCACGCACTCATCCCACCCAGTATGCAAGCAGGTCCCCTGGTCAGACCATGCATTAATTTCCACCACCCTCACGATGGCAGAAACCAGTAACATACACCTACTTCAACCTTCATTTCTCTACAGAAAATCCTGCTCCTCCGAAGACCTCAGCAAACAGCTGGCCTTAGAACTCCCACTCATAGACGTCTCCACTCCCAATTCAGCCCTCCAGTCCTGGACTAACATAACAGAGGCTGTAGCAAATAAACTATGTCCACTATCAACAAAAAAATTCAACCCCAACTCTTCCAAAAGACAACCATGGTTCACTAACGAGCTTCGAAAACTCAAACAGAGTCTACGACAGAAAGAGAGTAAATGGCGTAAAGCACCTTGCCCCAGCACCCTCTCTGCCTACAAGCTCGCTCTTCACTACTACAAGAGCTCCACCCTAAAATCAAAAAGGGACTTCTACGCTCATAAGATCCATGACATCATCTTGACGCTAAAGCCCTTTTTGCGTACATATCCAATTTAACACAAATCAAAGCTCCAGACATTCCACCCAACCAAGCTCAATCAAAAGCAGAAGAGTTGGCCCTCTTCTTCCGAAATAAAGCCACTAACCTCCTATCACAGATTCCCTCCTACACCACCTCGCCTCCTAGTGCATATCACCACCCCAACAAAGACATATCTCTCAAATATTTTGAACCCATCACAGCATCAGAGATCCAAGCAGTTTTGAAGAAAATGAAACCTTCCTCACATCCCTTCGACCGAATCCCCACTAAACTGCTCCTACTAATCCCCGACACCATCTCCAAATCACTGGCTAATATCATTAACTGTTCTTTATCCCAGGGAATCTATCCAGAAGATCTTAAACTGGCCTCCATCAAACCACTCCTAAAGAAACCAAATCTGGATCCTAAAGATCCTAATAGCTTGCGCCCGATCTCCAACCTTCCATTTATAGCCAAGGTCATGGAAAAATTAGTCAATACACAACTATCTGATTATATCGAAGACCACAAAATTCTGTTCCCTACCTAATATGGATTCCGAAAAGCAGTAAACACAGAATCCCTACTCATATCCCTGACAGACCACCTCATCATGGGCCTCGATAAAGGTCACTCCTTCTTACTGATTCTCCTGGACCTCTCAGCTGCATTTGACACTGTTAACCACTCCATCCTCCTAAACCAGCTGTCAAACATCGGAATAACAGGAACTGCATTGGCCTGGTTCAAAACATTCCTTGACAACAGAGGCTACAAGGTTAAAATCCACAATAAAGAATCACACCGTCATCATTCCTCCCTAGGAGTCCCCCAGGGTTCTTCCCTATCCCCCACGCTCTTCAATATTTACCTTCTTCCACTATGCAAGCTGTTAACCAAAATGAACCTAAAACACTTCTTATACGCCGACGATGTCCAGATCATGATCCCCCTTAAAGAATCCATCACTAAAACACTGGAATTTTGGGAAAACTGCCTTTAAGAAATCAATGGCCTCCTCACTAGCTTAAACTTAATACTAAACTCTTCTATCACTACGAACACACCAGCCAACCTTCACATCACCCAAGCAAGAGACTTAGGAGTTATTATCGATAATCGGCTAAACCTAAAATCATTTATCAACCAAACGACTAAGGACTGTTTTCATAAACTACATGTCCTGAAAAGAATAAAACCACTCTTTCACTTTCAAGACTACAGAACGGTTCTGCAAGCCATAATCTTCTCTAAGATAGACTACTGCAATGCTATCTTATTAGGTCTCCCCTCATCTCACACCAAACCTCTTCAGATGGTCCAAAACGCGGCATTTCTCCCATCCTTAAAGACCTACACTGGCTGCCAATCCATTTCAGAATCATTCATAAGTCCATTACCACTATCTATAAAGCCATCCATCAACATGCTCCACTCAATCTACAAATCCCATTCAGAAAACATACCTCCTCCAGACCCATTAGAGAAGCTTACAGAGAATCACTACATGTACCCCATGCCAAAACCTCTCAACATATAACATTTAGAGACCGGGCTTTCTCTACAGCAGGACCATCACTATGGAACTCTATTCCACCGGATCTTCGTCAAGAACAGTGCCTTCTAACATTCAGAAAAAGGCTTAAGACGTGGTTGTTTAAACAAGCCTTTCCAGACCCCAACTGATTCTCAATGCAACGACAACCACAGTCAGACATTCTTAGAAAATTGTAAATAATTGCTCTTTCTGTTAAACTCCTTTAGACTTTCCTCCACCCAATTTTGAATATCCTTGTTTTATTGTAAATTCAGAGTTTCTCTTCACTTGTCACAGTTATTAGTTTATTTTCATTTTACACCCCCTGTTAAATGTAAACCAGCATGATGTGATTCCTATCTCGAATGCCGGTATAGAAAAACACTAAATAAATAAATAAATAAATAAAATCCCTCCGGTTTGTGGTACAGGATGAGTACTACCAGTGCAAAGTTCTCCCATTTGGCCTCTTGCCAGCTACAAGAGTGTTCATGAAATGCCTCATGATCATGGCTGCACAGCTTCATTGACAGCAAGTCTGTATGTTCTTATACCTGGATGATTTGTTGGTGGCGGGAGTGCTTGAGTCCCACAGCACAACCATTTGCCTTCTAATGCCTGGGATTCCTGGTCAATTTCTTCAAGTCTAACTTGGTCCCATCCCAAAGAATTTAGTTCATAGGAGCTTGGGTAAACTTACTTCAGGAGAAGCTGGTTCTTCCTGTCAAAAGATCTGGAGGTTTGAGGGGCCTAGTGAGGTCTTTTCTGCAGTAGAAACGAACATCAGCAAGGTCGATCCTTGTTTTAAGTGACATGGCCATGGCAGTGCATGTGGCTCCTTTGACTTATCTGCTCATGCGAGGTCTTCAGAAGTTCCTCCAGGACAAGTGGGATCAACTCTTATCAACCATTATTCCACCAGATCTCTGCTAAGTCCTAAGATGTGAGCATCCCTTTACTGGGTCTCTCACCTCGCATGCCAGCTCACCAAGTGACTCTACTGCCATCTCACCCCCACAAAGCCCTCTAAAGTATAATTGCATGGCTCAGCCCGCCAACCCTCTTACCAAACTCAGCAATTTTTTTCAATCTCGCCTCGGACCTCCCCACTCACCCATGGTTTACGAGCTAGCCAGTTCTCACCCGCCTCACGCACCGGACCCCTCCTCCATTCCCCCCCCCCCCCAAGTCCTTCAATCTCAATCTCTGCTGGATGCAAGGTATTACCTTACTTGGTCCCTGACACAGAAAGAGCATTGTCAATAGCAGGTCCAGTTTTCTGGATTTCGCTACCAAATTGAGAAGCCGAAAAGACCGGAGGTTCTTTAAAAAGGCATTAAAACCCATTTCATTTCAACTTGCTTTTGGTGATTAATTGTATGTCTAATATTTTTTTGATTACGTGTCAATTTTATAAGGATTGTATGTGAAATCCTGATGTTCAGTTTTAAAAAATGTGAATGTTACCCCGTAACCCGCCCTGAACGTGGGAAGGGCAGGCTAAAATTGTTTTAAACAAAATAAATAAAAATTAAATAAATAAGTAGCTAGGTATCTGGCCACACGAGGCCAGATAACGTTAGGCCTACTCTGGGTCAGGCCTAAAGTTACCCGGCTAGCCTAGCTGGTTATAGTTTAAAATTGGTCAGGTTAGCCGGATATTTTGACTTCTCCCTAAAGCTCCCCTGCAACTCCTCTTTTTTGTCTGGCTAGATTTTAGCTGGATAAGGGGCCGAATATCTGAAATCTTGCCATTTAGATGGATAACGTTATCCGTCTAAACTGCCTTTGAATATGCACCTGGAAATTTCTCATGTTGGCATGAAGCGTGAGTTAAATGGCAGGCTCTAGTTTCATATTTACCTCACTCACTTGCAGTTTTTTCCATAACAGGGTGGTTTTGCATTACCCGCTCTGAGTTCCTCCCAAAAGTAGTGTCGGCTTCTCACTTCAGCCCAAGCTATTGTGCTATCAGCTTTCTTCCCAAGACCGTAGGCACACAGAGGAGAATGGGCTCTCCACTCCTTAGGACTGTAAGAGAGCTCTAACGTGTTGCCTAAAGACGATGCCACCTCGTTGTCCAGCTTCCAGACTGTTTGTGTTCATTGATCCTAATTGTTTGGAAGAGCAGTTGCCAAAAGAGCTTTGTCTTAACTGTCTAGTGGACTGCATAGCTTTCAGTTATGCACTGGCTGGCTTAGAGTACGGCTCCTCAGGAGGCTTTTAACTCCCTGTTTTAGCATGAGTTTTTCCGTGCTAACCTAACCCCTGAGAAAAGAAAAACCTGGGGTAAAACATTTGCTAGGATTAGTGCAGCTTCATGCAAATTACAGAATAAAGAGTTTGTGAGCCATTGCCCTGCAACGCAGAGAGACACGTTAATGAGGAGACTGCCTAGCGTGGCTTTGTGGCTTTTTTTTTTTTTTACCGTGGGAAATTTAACTCCTGGGTCAGAGCAGGAGCTAAATTTCCTGTGGTAGACAGCCAAGTGAGGCAGATCTTCCTCTACTCACTGCCACCCACGCAAGTTAAAAAAAAAAAAAAAAAGCTGACTGCAGACAGAACCCTCTCTCTCACTCCCACCCACCCACACAGTAAATTTGGGCAGGCAGCTCTGCTCGGCCTGTTCACCCAGTAGTCCACTCTGCAACTGGTGGTGCCTGGTTGTCTTTCAAGTAAATTGCTCTGCTACGCAGCCGTCAGCTTGGTACTCCTCCTCTCATTATGGCTGATTCATGCCTGCTTGCTGATGAAGAAGGCAAATTTGCTTACCTGTAAACAGTGTTCTCCATAGTCAGGAGGATGAATCAGCCATTCTTAATACCTGCCCGCCTCACTGGAGAGCCGACTAGCTCACTAAAGCTTAAACTCTGGAAGAGGCTGAAGGGACAGCATGCACAAGCGGGAGCTCCTGCGCGCGTTCGGTAAGACTGGGTCCATGTCCTCATCGCCCACACCTTATGGCTGATCCTGCTGTGTGCAGTGAAACCCGGTTTGCTGCTGAGCAAAATTGTGTTACGCGCGCAGACCCTGGGGCAGTCTTATAACTAGCTATTTATGCACACACATGGCTTTTGAACATGACCCCCTAAAAGTCCAGGGCTGGCTCTGAGCCTGGAGGCAGTCAGCAGGGTGAAACTCCTAAGCCCGGTGGCAGCTAGGCGCATGCTTAATCCCCTCCCCCACTCTGTGCCCTTGGGACAAATCTGTGACCAGATGTGCAGCAGAATTCTAGGAATCTGGCCCTGATGTGAACACTTCTGCTCTGCCCCCCCTGGACCTGGACCGAGAGAGTGCCAACTCCTTTTACACAGGCCCAGCTTTTTCCATCCCTGTCTACCTGAGCTGGATCAGAATGTGTTCTGACTGCCAGAGGTGGCATTTAAAGAATTCGGATTCCCTCTTCCTAAGAGATTTCCATCTCTCTCTGATCTTTTTCCTGTTTTCGGTCCTTCTCTCCCGGTTCTCTACCATTCGGTATCTTGTTTGCTCCCCTCCGGTTTTACCCCCTTTCTTGCTCTGCTGTTACTTAGGTATTTTCTGTTTACTCCCAGAAACCTTTCCAAACTTGGCTCTCTGCGGGAATGGCAGAGCAAATCCATCTTCCTTGAGCTGTTGAAATCAGTTCAGCTATTGTTCGTTTGACATTTAGAGCAAACTTAATCCAGGCATGTGGAGGGCTGTCAGACCTCAAAGAGCTGAGCGGGAATTGAGACCCAAAGGATGAGTCACTGGAAAAAAAAAAACTGATTTAAGTGTGTGGGTTTTTTGTTTTGTTTTTTTTCGTTTAACCCACCTTTTTTTTTTTTTGTCTGTGACTTTCGTTATTTTTCACATGATGTAGGATTTAACTTTCTTGGATCTCTTTTACAGGCATGTCCTCCATACTGTGCCTCAGTGTTTCCTTACAGTATCTCCCGCCCTTCAGCTCTGAAAATGCTCCTCAATCCTGACTTGGCGAAGGAGGAAATATTCTTCAAGTGGTAGACTGCAGGTGTATTTTTGCAGCTGAGGGGGTTAAAAAAAAAAAAAGGCAGATTTCCCAATCTGATTGCCTATCAAGGGATGAAATGTACTTTCTTTGGGCATTGTGTGCGTGTGTCTACCTTCCACTCAGTATTACAGGCTTTCCTAGTATCTCTGACTAATGCAGCGAACTCCTAAATGCCCAGTCCTGCTTACCAGGCGGGCTACATCCCAGGCAAGCCTCGTCACACGGTTTTCTATGACCAGGTTGCTTCACCCCACCGAAAGGCCGAGCACACGGCCCTGGGATACCTGGGAGCCCAGGCTTCTGAGCCACCAGCCCAATTTACTCTCTGTAGGATCTTGGGCAAAGCCAGCACACCAAACAGCAGCGGGCTGTTTTTGGATGATAACTTCCAGTGAGTGCATGGGTTGTGGTGTTACTGAATCACAGTACACGCTTTTTATTTTGAAAAGCTTTCCCTCCCTCCCTCCTTCGGTATTTCAGAAAGAAAATATTAACTGAAAAGCAGCGTCTGCCCTGTGAATGGACGTCACTGATTTGAAAGTAACCAGTTGGAAAATAGATCAGGCCCTCTGGGTTTGGTTGCTTCTACTTTTCGCGAAGGAGCCAAGATGTGAGAAAGTTTAAAAAAAAAAACAAAATCGCAGTCACAGGTGTTTTATTCCTTCCCTGCTCTCTTTCCTAGTCTGAGATATTTGTTTTTCCCGATTGTGTGAGGCGCCGCTTGTTTCATGCACACAGAGAAGCTCCACTCTTAATGGACTGCTCGGCTCTGTGCTTTACATCTGTCCTTTGCCTTGTCCTAGGGTGACCGCCATACTCCACAGCATCCAGGACAGTCTGAGAGCAGATCGCGGCATCTGCAACTCATCACCTTGGCTTGGAGGAGGGGAAGGACTTTTTTTTTTTTTTTTTTTTTTAAAGCAAATGAGCACCAAAGCAAAAGTAACCTTACATTGCGCTTCCTTGTAATTGATCTTTCACCTTTATATTCCTGGTCTCGATTCGTTGCAGAGTGCAGGATTCCGTCCAGTTGCTTCATTCTTAGGCTCACATCCATCTCAGAAAACGTGATCGTGTAGTAGGTTGTTGCACAATTTGCATGCAACAAAAACATGCTTTAATAGAGTATTTCAATGGGCCAGATGGCAATGTTTATCATAATTCAGTGTTCTGGGAAACGGGTTGGCTCGGCCCCTCTGCTCCTTACAGGAAAATGCTGATTTACTGTTGTGCTGTCCCAGGGCAGATAAGAAGGAGATGCGGCCACCCTAGTCCATCCGTTTCATTCATTCACACACAAGACTGGCATCTGGCAGGATGAGCACATCAAACCCGTACTGATTTTGCCCCATTTGCATCTGTAGAGTTGTGATTTTGCTTAAAAAAAAAACAAAAAAAAACTAGGGCAGTGCAAGACTGTGGATGTACTGGGTCAGAATCAGGAGTGGCTCGGCACAAAGCCACGTGGTAAAGCTATCTCTTGTTAACTGCATTGCTCAGCTGCTGCTGTTGCAGGAAACCCACATGTAGGGGGGAGAATTCTCTCCAGTTAAGAACATAAGAACATAAGAAATTGCCATGCTGGATCAGACCAAGGGTCCATCAAGCCCAGCATCCTGTTTCCAACAGAGGCCAAAACCAGGCCACAAGAACCTGGCAATTACCCAAACACCAAGAAGATCCCATGCTACTGATGCAATTAATAGCAGTGGCTATTCTCTAAGTAAACTTGATCAATAGCAGTTAATGGACTTCTCTTCCAAGAACTTATCCAAATCTTTTTTGAACCCAGCTACACTAACTGCACTAACCACATCCTCTGGCAACAAATTCCAGAGCTTTATTGTGCGTTGAGTGAAAAAGAATTTTCTCCGATTAGTCTTAAATGTGCTACTTGCTAACTTCATGGAATGCCCCCTAGTCCTTCTATTATTCGAAAGTGTAAATAACAGTGTCACATCTACTCGTTCAAGACCTCTCATGATCTTAAAGACCTCTATCATATCCCCCCTCAGCCGTCTCTTCTCCAAGCTGAACAGCCCTAACCTCTTCAGCCTTTCCTGATAGGGGAGCTGTTCCATCCCCTTTATCATTTTGGTTGCCCTTCTCTGTACCTTCTCCATTGCAACTATATCTTTTTTGAGATGCGGCGACCAGAATTGTACACAGTATTCAAGGTGCGGTCTCACCATGGAGCGATACAGAGGCATTATGACATTTTCCGTTCTATTAACCATTCCCTTCCTAATAATTCCTAACGTTCTGTTTGCTTTTTTGACTGCTGCAGCACACTGAGCAGACGATTTTAAAGTATTATCCACTATGATGCCTAGATCTTTTTCCTGGGTGGTAGCTCCTAATATAGAACCTAACATCGTGTAACTACAGCAAGGGTTATTTTTCCCTATATGCAACACCTTGCACTTGTCCACATTAAATTTTATCTGCCATTTGGATGCCCAATCTTCCAGTCTTGCAAGGTCCTCCTGTAATGTATCACAGTCTGCTTGTGATTTAACTACTCTGAACAATTTTGTATCATCCGCAAATTTGATAACCTCACTCGTCGTATTCCTTTCCAGATCATTTATATATATAGAGGTAGATCTTCAAAAGTACGCTGGATTTTATAAGATACGCGCGTAGCCGCGCGTATCTTATAAAATCTGGGGTCGGCGCGCGCAAGGGGGTGAACATTTGTGCAACCTGCGCGCGCCGAGCCCAGCGCAGCCTGCCTGTTCCCTCCGAGGCCGCTCCGATTTCGGAGCGGCCTCGGAGGGAACTTTTCTTCGCCCTCCCCCCACCTTCCCCTCCCTTCCCCTACCTAACCCACCCCTCCGGCCCTATCTAAAACCCCCCCCTACCTTTGTCGGCAAAGTTACGCCTGCTGAAAGCAGGCGTAACATTGCGTGCGTCGGCCGGCAGCCCCGCTCTGTCCTCCGGTCCCGGGGGCTGGTCCGGAGGCCTCGACCACGCCCCCGGGCCCACCCCCGAAACGCAGCGTCGTTTTGGGAACACCCCCGGACACGCCCCCTCCCTCCCCTTTTCGAAAGCCCCAGGACCTACACGCGTCCCGGGGCTTTACGCGCGCCGGCGGCCTATGCAAAATAGGCGCGCCGGCGTGCGCGGGCCTTTTAAAATCCGCCCCAAATTGAAAAGCACCGGTCCAAGTACAGATCCCTGAGGCACTCCACTGTTTACCCTTTTCCACAGAGAAAATTGACCATTTAATCCTACTCTCTGTTTCCTGTCTTTTAACCAGTTTGTAATCCACAAAAGGACATTGCCTCCTATCCCATGACTTTTTAGTTTTCATAGAAGCCTCTCATGAGGGACTTTGTCAAACGCCTTCTGAAAATCCAAGTATACTACATCTACCGGTTCACCTTTATCCACATGTTTATTAACCCCTTCAAAAAAATGAAGCAGATTTGTTAGGCAAGACTTCCCTTGGGTAAATCCATGTTGACTGTGTCCCATTAAATTATGTCTTTCTATATGCTCTACGATTTTGATCTTGAGAATAGTTTCCACCATTTTTCCCTGCACTGAAATCAGGCTCACTGGTCTATAGTTACCCGGATCGCCCCTGGAGCCTTTTTTAAATATTGGGTTACATTGGCCACCCTCCAGTCTTCAGGTACAATGGATGATTTTAATGATAGGTTACAAATTTTAACTAATAGATCAGAAATTTCATTTTTTAGTTCCTTCAAAACCCTAGGATGCATACCATCTGGTCCAGGTGATTTGCTACTCTCTAGTTTGTCAATCTGGCCTACTACATCTTCCAGGTTCACAGTGATTTCGTTCAGTTCGTCTGACTCATCACCCCTGAAAACCATCTCTGGAACTGGTATCTCCCCAACATCCTCATTAGTAAACACGGAGGCAAATAATTCATTTAGTCTTTCTGCAATGGCCTTATCTTCCCTAAGAGCCCCTTTAACCCCTCTGTCATCTAATGGTCCAACCGACTCCCTCACAGATTTCTTACTTTGGATATATTTTTAAAAGTTTTTATTATGAGTTTTTGCCTCTATGGCCAACTTCATTTCAAATTCTCTCTTCGCCTGTCTTATCAATGTTTTACACTTACCTTGACAATGCTTATGTTTTATCCTATTTTCTTCAGATGGATCCTTCTTCCAATTTTTGAAGGATTTTTTTTGGCTAAAATAGCCTCTTTCACCTCACCTTTTAACCATGATGGTAATCGTTTTGCCTTCCTTCCACCTTTCTTAATGCGCGGAATACATATGGACTGCGCCTCTAGGATTGTATTTTTAAACAATGTCCAAGCCTGTTGAACACTTTTAACCTTTGCAGCTGCACCTTTCAGTTTTTTTCTAACTAATTTCCTCATTTTATCAAAGTTTCCCTTTTTAAAATTTAGTGTTAGAGCTGTAGATTTATGTATTGTCCCCCTTCCAGTTATTAGTTTAAATTTGATCATGTTATGATCACTGTTGCCAAGTGGCCCCACCACCGTTACTTCTCTCACCAAATCAGGTTCTCAGCCCAGCTCTGCCGCTGACTTTCTATATGACTTTTTCTCATCTGTTAATTGTGTAATATCCATACAGTAGGCGTTCCTCCTCCCCAGCGTCCAGGGTCCATTAGGTGGACTAGGCAGTCGCTTAGGGCAGCAAAACCCTCGAACCCTCCATGTGCTGCCTGCCTACTTTAAGGCGTGACACCATCAGAGAGAAAGGGAATGGATGCTGGGGAGAGATGGGGCTAGAGAGAGAGAAAGAGAGGAAGCTGGGTGGGCGAAGGAGTTGTGAAGAGAAGGTGCTGGGTGATTGGAGAGAGGGGGGGGCTGGGCAGGTGAAGGTGGGATGAACAGAGAGAAGGGGATTCTGGGCACTGCGAAAAGGTTGATGGTGTGCTGAGCAGGGAGTGAAGGGGCGAACGAGGTGGATGTTGGGGTGGGAAAAGAAGCCAGGAGAGATGCTGGATAGGGCAGTATGTGCAGGAAGAAAAGGAAGAGGATTGCAGGCTCTGGCAGATGGTGAGAGGTGGAGGCTGATCCAGGGGAGGGGGAGGGGTGCAAGATTGAAGTCTCATCTAGGGCACCTAATAAGCTTGCACCTAACCTGGCAACATTTATTGCAAGAACATGCACTCAACTGGTGCTAACAATAATTAGAAAATTCAAAAAAGGAGTTCCACCTTGCATATAGGTTATGTGAGGAGCTCATGGAATGTGGTAGAAGGTTGAAACCCCTATTGTTAATAAAGTAATTTCAATGTATTTAGCATGGATTGCCTGTATTTTTATTTATTAACATAACCAAAGCTCACATTTATCTATACAAAAGGCTTTTCAAAGCTGAACATGTCTCTTGCAATATGCTAATAATCTAGTTTCACTATCTTAAGTATTAGGGTGCCATGCTTTGTCCTTTATATACAGTGCTTTTCATCATCCATACCCAGAGCAGGGCTCCTAGGAATTTGCTACAGAATTTCCTCCTTTTCATAATGTCTGTATTTAAAAAAAAAAAAAAAAATCCTATCAATTTTGTCTGAATAAAGAGAGAGAAAATAATTTAAATGTTTCTCCAAATCAAAAGGTAATTCTGCAGAAATAAGCTTGACATCCTGAAAAATTGGCCTGTTCTGGTTTAGCATAGCAGTCCAATCATGATTATATTGACAAGGTGCAAAGATACTTTGGGATAAATAGCAGAGGTCCATATTCAATAAGCTGGCAAATGTATCAGTTATCCGACTAAAGTTAGCCAGACAACTTGTCCCGCATGTTCAGTGGAATAAACGTCCTGCTGAATGTGCTTGCCTAACGTTATCCAGCTACATGTAGCCAGATAATTTTAAAGCCTAACTGGCTATGTTTGAATATAATCAGTTAGGGCCAGATTTCGAACCTACGCACGGACATGGATTTGTGCGCGCAACCCGGCACGCACAAATCTACGCTCGATTTTATAACTCATTAGCTTAATGTGATATAATATAATATATAGCGATGTAATACTGTGTTGTAATATAGTTTCTGGTAATCTACCCTCCTATCTTCTCTCTCTAGCTCTTCCTATCTTTTTCTCCTCATCCCAGTTCCTTTGAAACCCCTGTTAGATGTAACTTTTATTTTCCGGTCCTTCGCTTAAGTTGTTACCCCAGTTGAATGTAAACCGATGTGATATTCATTTGAATGTCGGTATATAAAAGTTATAAATAAATAAATAACATGCGATCGCAGCCACAGCTGCGCGCATGTTAAAAAATCCGGGGTCAGCGCGCGCAAGGGGGTGCACACTTGTGCACCTTGCGCGCGATTTCGGAGCGGCCTCGGAGGGAACTTTCCTTTCGCCTCCCTGCCCTACCTTTATTTAAATTGCGCCTGCCCGGACCGCCCCGCCCCTTTTTTCGAGCCCCAGCACATACACTCGTCCTGGGGCTTGCGCGCGTCGCCGAGCCTATGCAAAATAGGCTCGGCGCGCTGGAGGGGTTTAAAAGGGTTACGCGCGCAACCCTTTTAAAATCCGCCCCTTAGGTTTTAAAGTTAGCCGGCCTTGTGTTGCTGGATAATTTGCTACTTAGCCGAATATCTTCAAAGATATTCAAATAGCACTGTTTAAAAAGAGGAGGAGATGTACAAGGCTCGCCTGCCGCCTGCCGCCGCCCCGACCTGCCGCCGCCCCCGACCTGCCGCCGCCCCCGACCTGCCGCCGCCCCGACCAGAAGGAAGGCCCGCCTCAAGAAACCTACCTGCAGCCAATCTGAAAGGGCACAGAGGCCCTTTAAATTCGCAGCGGATCCGGCGCCGCGCGCCGAAGGGGCGCGCCAAAGGGGCCTGCCCCTTCGTGCAGCCCCCTTCGGACTGCCCCAAGAGTCCATCCTATCTCCGCTCCACTGCTACCCCTCAACGCACCGACTCTCTCACAGCCGCAAAAGACCGCAAAAAAGAAGACCTACGAACTCCGAGCCTTTCTACACTCTCAAAAAACCCGGCAGCGGAATCCTGCACCCAAAGCTTCCAAAAAAATACGTCCAGGACTCCAACCTCATCCAAGCCCCATCATCTGAGGCCGGATAACTGTGTGTGTAAACCATTTCCTGCCAGACCCCAACCATCCATCTGGTAAGCTCACTGGAACCATTATCTACTTTATTTTTCACCACACCCATGACCGTATACTATGCCACTGGACTATACTGCGCTGCATATCCTGACCCGACTACATTGAACTATACTGTACTAGCTTTTCCGAATTAGCTATACCATCTTATTAGAGTGTATGTTACACCATATTCTACACTGTCCTATCGCACTGCACCATTCTACTGTGTATCTCTAAATGTGTAGCACAGCTCCCAGGTCATTCCCCCTGAAACTTACACCATTCTATCTATCAAACCTGCTCCAATCAGACTACTCTATACTCTAACTCCCTCCTATCTCCTCCTTTCTAACCTACCGACCAACCTCCACCCATCCATCTACCTACCTCCCACCTGTCCCCTCCCAAAATGTGCTTCCCCACCATCACAATCATACACCACCCCCACCAGCGGACCCACCGTTCAGCACACCCTCATTCCTTCTCCCAGCACAAATCCCTAGTGCCCATCATGATCTCCCCCCTCACACAGCTGCTAGGCCTAGCAACACTGACCATCTCCCTATTCAACGCACAATCCATCCTTAAGAAAGCACCCATACTTCAAGATTTACTCACTGACTCCAACCCAGATATCTGTGCTATCACAGAAACCTGGCTAAAGAACTCAGACCATGTTTTTATCAACCAACTCCCAACACAGACATACGACATTTTCTCCATTCCTAGGCCCAAAAAAAGAGGAGGCGGCATACTCCTTGCAACCAAGAAAGTCCTTAACCTCAAGCTACAGACCAGCTCCCCCCCCCAAAACTTGAAATTGGTCTTTTTAAATCTAAATCCCTGCAAGTCTGCCTCATCTACGCCCCTCCCGGCACACTTGAACAGGACCCATCGCCATTCATTGAATACATCACCGACAACATAAAGTCAGACACACCCGCAGTGATTCTCGGAGACTTCAATCTCCATATAGACACCCACCCCAACACACCCTCTTGTGAAACCCTACTTCTCACCCTCAAAGCCCTGGGCTTCAGACAGTTAATCTCCGAGCCCACACACAAAGCTGGCCACACCCTCGACCTCCTCTTTGTAAACACATGCATTACAGTACCCCAAACACCCACCACCAACCCCGTCCCCTGGTCAGACCATTTTCTCATCAATGCACACCTCACCATCAACACTGATACTCCAATCGCAAGCTCACATAAAAAAACAATTTCCCTCCGTAAACAATGCTCCTCGGATGAACTCTCCATAGCATTCAGCAAAGTAAGTGAAAACCTCGACTTAACCAACCCAGACACTGCTCTTCTATCTTGGAATAAGTCCATATCCAACATAGCCAATGATCGTTGCCCCATCATCCATAAAACTATAACCCCCACACGTACTGTGAGAAAGCCATGGTACACCGCTGAACTAAGAAAACTAAAACAGGACCTCAGAACCAAAGAACGTACCTGGCGTAAACAGCCTACACCCACACACAAAATGGCCTACAAACACACACTGCATTCATACCGACAAGCAACCATCCACGCCAAACGCGACTTCTACGTAGCAAAAATCCACAGTTATAAATTCAACCCAAACGCCTTATTTTGTCTTGTCACGGAACTCACAAAGTCCCCCTTTCCCTCCTCACAAGAATTAAACAGCATAGAGAAATGCGAGAATCTAGCCAATTACTTCCAAAATAAAATCTCCAAAATTCTAACACGCCTACCCCCTAACCCCGCACCCACAGACCCACTACCGATGGACAACAACACTAACCTCACCTCCCTTGACACTACCTCTGTCATGGAAGTGGAATCCATACTAAAAAAGATGCGACCATCCACGCATAGCGCAGACACCATCCCATCAAAAATCCTACTCTCCATTCCCTCTGCCATTGCAAAACCTATAACAGATATCATAAACTGCTCCATCATTTCCGGGAAAGTCCCCGACCCACTTAAACTCGCCATCGTGAAGCCACTACTAAAGAAACCTACCCTTGACCACAATGACCCTGCAAATTACAGACCCATCTCTAATCTGCCCTTCATATCTAAAATCATGGAGAAAGTGGTTAACACGCAACTCTCCGATTTCCTAGAAGAAAACAATATCCTACACCCCACCCAATATGGTTTTCGTAAAGACCGCAGCACCGAAAAACTCCTACTCGCATTAACGGACACCATTCTCAAAGGCATGGACCATGGCCAATCATATCTACTCGCCCTTCTCGATATCTCAGCCGCATTCGATACCGTGAATCATCAAATCCTGTTATCACGATTAGCAGAGATAGGCATCGCAAACACAGCCTTATCCTGGTTCTCCTCATACCTAGACCACCGCAAATACTTAGTCAAGCTTGACAATTTTGAATCCACACACATTCCCCTCACACAAGGGGTACCCCAAGGCTCCTCTCTATCCTCCACCCTCTTCAATATATACTTACTCCCTCTCTGCCACCTCCTCTCTAAACTTGGACTAAAATTCTTCCTGTACGCTGACGACGTACAAATACTTATTCCAATTCAAAAATCCATCAGCGAAACCCTACAATACTGGGAAACATGCTTGACATCCATTAATTCTCTCCTCTCCAATCTCCATCTCGCACTTAACACCTCGAAAACCGAAATCCTCATCCTAGCTAACCAACCCCTCAACTCAATCCACCAAATGATCCTCAACGCCTCACAATCTCACACACTATCGCCTAGTGTCAGAGACTTAGGAGTAACCCTTGACAATCAACTCTGCTTCAAATCTCACATTAAATCCCTTCTAAAAGGGGGCTTCTACAAACTACAAATCCTCAAAAAACTGAAGCCCCTTCTCCACGCCCATGACTTCCGCACGGTTATGCAAACCACCATACTTACCAAACTCGACTATTGCAACTCCCTCCTCTTAGGACTCCCATCCTCTACCATGAAACCACTCCAAATCCTCCAAAATGCCATGGCAAGAATTTTAACAAACACTAGAAAAACTGACCACATCACTCCCATACTCCAAGACCTCCATTGGCTCCCCATCACCTTCCGTTCCCAATATAAAACACTTACCATTCTCCACAACACGCTACACAACAACAATCCACCCTGGCTTGAAGACATGCCACAATTCCGTCAAGCTAACCGTCCCACTAGAAACTCCCTTGCGGGTACTCTCCAAACCCCCTCACTTAAAATTGGGCACCTCACCGCCACTAGGAATAGAGCCTTCTCCATTGCGGGCCCCACCCTCTGGAACTCCCTACCCGTCAATCTCCGCTTAGAACCGTCCCTGAGCCATTTCAAAAAAGGAATCAAGACATGGCTCTTTAAACAAGCATACCCTAATTCCACCCAATCCTAACAGATTTTTCCTTGATTCACCTCAATCCCACCCTACCCTATATCCTCTTACCTTATTCTCTTCAACCCTCCCCACCCCCCCTGCCCCCTCCCCCCCTCACCCCCCACCCCGCAACCATCACTGTATATCAAGTACACATGCCATGTTGCACTGTAAATAAGTTCCATATGCTAAATGTATCAAATGCACATGCCATGTAACATTATATATTAGTTCTTTTGCATATCTAATCCGAATCGAATGCAAATAGTTGTATCGCTGCCTTTTAACTTTACTCTCTTATACTTGTATATTCACCCAGTTACCCCCTACCCTGTTCTTTGTAATTTCCTTTCCTTCTCAGTTTTTTGTAAACCGACATGATGTGTCCTACGAATGCCGGTATAAAAAGTTTTTAAATAAATAAAATAAATAAATGTAGAGGGGCCTGTGGCCAGATTCCCTTCTTCCCTCTAAAATTTCATAGATGGCCCTCTGGGTTGTGCACCCCACCCCCTCCTAATCATATTATGTGTTTCCACAGGTCGGGATTCCCCACCACCCCCCCCTTCCCCAATTCTTTCTTTTAATCAAAATTGGTCAATCTCCTGCCCCTCACCCTTCACCTACCCATAACCCCTATGTCCTGGGCCATTCTTCCCCTTCCCAAGACCCTAAAAATCAGAGCCTACTCCCAGTGCTGCTGCTGTCAGAAGCTACCCACAGATAACGGCTCCAGCAGGAGATGCATGGTTAAGTAGCAAAGTTATCCAGTCACAAGGGGCCGAGACGGGTCTAACGTTACCTGACTAACTTAGGGGCCGATGCTATAATAATCGCGGAAAGCGGGTGCTGACATTTCAAGGGGGGGGCGCCATGCTATAAACAAATTAGGGGGTCGCGCCTCCTTGCTAACCCGACCCCGCAGTTACCGGTGGTCTGCCGGTTATGAAGACTGATGCCGAGCATATCGGCGTCGGTCTTCAATGCGGCCGGCTGAGGGGTTTTTTGTTTTTTTTTAAACTTTTAAAGAAGTACAGAAAAGCAGTTTTTTCTGCTTTTCTGTACTTTTTTCAATGCACTCAGCTATTAACGTCTGCTCCAGGCAGGCGTTAATAGCTGAGCGATAAATGTGCGTCTGAGACGAACATTTATCTTTTTGCATTTGGAGTGAATGAGTAATAGGCTCGTTCACGTGCATTTGCATGTGATGAGCGCTATCTCATTCACTCCGCGTCGGACGCACGTTAAATAGGCGCTAATCCTCCTATTACATTAGGGGGTGGATTATCTCCTATTTAACCCGCGTCCCGACTGCGGGCTATACAGTGCGCTCGGCTGAGCGGACTGTATTGCATCGGCCCCTTAGCCTGATAGAACTTAAAATTGCCTAAGTTAGCTAAATATCATAGGTCTACCACAGGAACATCTTTTTTTTTTTTAATCCAGATAAGTGGCTCAGTATTCAAAAACATATGAGCTATCTATCTGTATGGCTTTAAATATTGACCTTCTGGTGACTAAGAACATTAGTGCGCTTAAGTAACCCACACAGAGCAGCACTTACAACTCTAAACAGCAACTGAGCAGACTCAATGGACCATTTTGACCTTTACCTGCTATGTACTATGTTACTGTGTTATATTACCATATGCCTGAATGGATCATAGAATTTAAAACGTAGCATTTTAATGTACATACTCAAAGGAAGTACTTTAACATGTTAACTCTAGAATAATAGGGATGTGCAGCGTTTTTTCATTTTGTTTCAGATAGTGCACATTAAATCAAAATAGTGTGCACTGATTTCCAATTATTGCATACTATTTCGAATTAGTGTATACTAGTTGGAAATTAGTGCACACTAAAAATTAACAAAAAAAAATCAATTAAAAAAAGAAACAAACAAAATCTTTTTTAATTTTACATCACTACTAGATAGAGACAGTTTGTTCTTTTTTGGGAGCTGATATTTAAGTGGTATGTTAAACAATGTTACCATCACTTCTCCCATATCAGGCATAACGTAGCATCAGGGCTGTGCAGGCCAGTTCAAGGTAATTCCCTAGAAGGAGCAGCACAAGGATCAAGAATAGAACAGGTTAGGGTCTTCTGTCTGACCAGCCACCTCCCCCTTTGGTTGAACCCGCAGGTTCTGGTGGCCATCATGACTTCACTGACAGTGAACCAGGAGACAGGAACAGGAACAGGGTACAGGGCAAGGCAAAATTGGAACAGGATGTATGGCAAAACAGAGCAAGGACAAGAAAGGCAGAACCAGACAAACAAGGATAAACAACAGACAGCAGGACCACTAGAAAGCTCACAGGAGACAAGGAAACAAGGAACACAGACAGACCTAACAAGAACAAGATTGGGAACACCCAGGCAAAGGAGGCCCAGACAGAGCAAGGGCAAGGCAAGGAACAAGAAAAAGTAATAGGTCATCTGGAGACCTAAATAGAGCAAGGCAAGAAACACACAAGCAAGAAAGCTCACTGGGAGGCCTAAACAGGGCAATAACAAGGCAAGGAACACATAGGCAAGGACTTAAACAAGGCAAGGCAAATGTTCGATGACCACAGCAAGCAGCAGGAGTGACTCGATGACGAGACCTCGAGCTGAGAGTGAGGGAGGGTTTTCTGGAGCGGGTCTTGCTGCATCATGCAGCCTTCAAGGCGGAGGCTAGAGCAGGTCTGAGCATGGCCCAGTGAGGGTCTCCGTTGGCAGGAAGGCCACCTAGCAACCAGTATCATTATTTATTTGTTTATTTTCTTTATGTATTTTTATATATCGTTGTTTCAAGATAAGATCACAATGGTTTACAAAATCAGTATTCAACTTCTGGGTCAACATTCACATTCTGGGTTAACATCGGGCTGATACAGTAAAAGTCGCGGGCGTCCCTAGCGCCTCTTTTTTGACAGGAGCAGCGGCTGTCAGCGAGTTTAACAGCTGATGCTCAATTTTGCCGGCGCCGGTTCTCAAACCCACTGACAGCCACGGGTTCGGAAACCGGACGCCGGCAAAAATGAGCATCCGGTTTTCAAGCCACAGGCTGATTTTACTTTTTTTTTTTTACTTTTTAATTATTTTTTACTTTTGGGACCTCCAACTTAATATTGCCATGATATTAAGTCGGAGGGTGTACAGAAAAGCAGTTTTTACTGCTTTTCTGTACACTTTCCCGGTGCTGGCAGAAATTAATGCCTACCTTTGGGTAGGCGCTAATTTCTGAAAGTAAAATGTGCGGGGCACTCCATGAAGTTAGCATGGGGCACATTTAAAACTAATCGGAGAAAGTTCTTTTTTACTCAACGCACAATTAAACTCTGGAATTTGTTGCCAGAGGATGTGGTGAGTGCAGTTAGTGTAGCTGGGTTTAAAAAAGGATTGGATAAGTTCTTGGAGGAGAAGTCCATTACCTGCTATTAAGTTCACTTAGAGAATAGCCACTGCCATTAGCAATGGTTACATGGAATAGACTTAGTTTTTGGGTACTTGTCAGGTTCTTATGGCCTGGATTGGCCACTGTTGGAAACAGGATGCTGGGCTTGATGGACCCTTGTCTGACCCAGTATGGCATGTTCTTATGTTCTAAGGTGGGGATTTTGTCACCCGGTTGCCTTAGCAGAGTTCTGAAAAGCAAATCAAATTTTCCCTTTCCAAGTAAACATCTCTTTCTGTGTAGCCTCAAAACATATCTATAACCAAGACTGGTAAAGGATCTGTCATTTCTGTAAATAAAATAAAATAAAATGTAAATTTATGTGAGGTAAGAAATGTAATTTTGAAATGTTGCTTGGTATGTGATGTGCAGACTTTTCTTTCAAAAACAGAAACTTTATCTGTTAGGTTGAGCCGGAGCTCAGGCTTGGTGGTAAGAACTGTGTCAATAATGAAGTGGTCCTCTCTTGCCCGCCCACCAGCCGCATGCCTTTCCCCTCTCCTCTCCCCCGGCTTAAATCATCTTATTCATCTTCTCACCTCCCACATGTTGACTGAATTAATTTTGTTTACTTTGACAAGAGGCTGGGGTTTCAAGTTGTTCACTGGAATTTCCCTTCCTCCCCCGTAGTCAAGAGCCGAAACTAGAGGAGCTTTTGAGGGGGGGGGGGGAGGTAGGTTATTTCAGGGAAAGTCCGTTGGCTACTGGTCTGAATGCCAGGTGCCCCTGCCTCTGTTCCTGCCGAGGCCCCCCCCGGGCACCACCAGTCATGGAGGGTGTAAAAGTCCAGGAGCTGAACTGGTCCTGGACTCAAGATGTGTCTTTAGACTCTTGATTTTCAAAGCCACTTGCTTGCATAAGCCCCTGTTTTATGTGTGCGTGCGTGGCACTCTGCAAATCCGGGAAGGGTTTCTGCTTGTAAAAACGCAGCGAGAATCCCCCATTGTTATGTGCACTTAGGGGAGGGTGAGGAGGTGGAGTTGGGGGCGGGGAAAGTGTTTACACGCGCGTTTCCGATTTTTGAAAGCACGAGTGTAAATGCGCTCGGGAGCAGGCGCAACCTTCCGGGCGGATGTGCAGGCGCACGCTGGGGCAACCTGCAAATATATATATATATATTTTTTTTTTTTTTAAAGGGGACTTAAGCAATTTAAATCTGCTTTGAAAATTTGGACTGAAGGCTGCGCGTTGAAAGCATTCCACAGACTTCAGCCCTGCCTGGGCTGCCATCACAACTTAGAAAGCGTAATTTTAGATCTTTAAAAAATTATGTTATAAATTATGTTGTAGTGCACGAGTAATTCAGGACCTCACAAGTGGCCCCGTCAGGAGCACATATTGCAAATCAACCGAGTTTAAAGGAACGCTGAGGAAATGAGGTGGTTTCAGACTCATTCCAGTTTACCCTTTTTTTTTTTTTTTTTAAGTATAAATTATATTTATACAATGCATTATACGAGAGATCTTCTAGGACATTCTACAGTCTGGTTGAAAGCTGTGCACTACAAGGGCAATAACACGTTATAGGGCTCATTTTATAACAGTCCACCTAACTTTAAAGGCAGTTACCAGTCCCTGGATTTGCCGATAGGCACACTAGGCCTGCGACTAGGGCCTCAAAATTCTGGGGAGGATAGCAAAGCCAGCAGAAGATTTTGCTGCCTCTCAGCTGTACCGAATCTCACTCAGAGGCGAACAGCCCTCTCCTTCCTGCTCCAGTCTTTCCCCTTCTAGTGCAGAGAGCAAGAGGGAAGGGTGAGACCAGAAGGGACAGAGCAAACAAAAACAGCTCTGTTCCCTATTACAGCACCCACCCCCGCCCCGCACATGCCCCTCCACCCTGTGCTGGGAACAGGAGGGAGAGGGCTGAGGTCAGAACACACAGCAAGGAGCAAAGAGAAGCCCTGCTCCCTAATCCAGCCCCTCTCCTCTTGTCAATTCAGAGACATGAGAAGAGGAGATGAGCCTGGGGCATACAGGGCAGAGCAAAGAACACTGTGCCTTACACCTTCTGCTCTGTTGTCCCTTGTTTGGGGGGAGGGGAGCGGGGAGGTGGGGTGACAGCACCAACAGTGCCTAGGGATGACAAAATCCTAAATCCATCACTGGCAATTACCCATATAACTTATATGAATTTTCAAAGGAAAAGTGCTCCCCTGCTTTCTCTATGAAAATTATTGCAACCAAACTACCACACACACATCTGCTAACTTGTGTGCAGTTTTTTTGTTGTTGTTCTTAATTGTGCACTTTTGAAAATGCACTTTTGAAAATGCCCACTTTTGAAAATGCCCACAGAGGAACACCTCTTTTCACTGTGGCTAAAATTGCATGTATATAGGACATCCGTACGTAAGTTTACCCATATATCAATCTGACATTTTTGTAATAGGCCATTTCAGCATGTAAACCACCTTTTTACCATCGGAAATGCCTTTGAAAATTACCCTCTTTGTGCACAAGAACACACTGTGAGCAATATCTGAAAGTAGGGATGTGTGATTCTCAAAATAAAGTTAATATAGGCAGTCAGTCATCTCTTATTAAGACTGTCACTGTTATGTTTGACTAAGGTGTTGCGCTGGAGGTGGACCCTTGGCCTGGTGCAGGATTGGTACGGCCCTCTGGTCAGACCCAGAGAGCACCTGCCACCAGGAGGCGGAGCACACAAGGAGACAGAGGCTAACTGGAGCTTCACCAATAGCAATCCGGGGTTTCCGCAGGTTGAGCCCTTGGGTATTTTATTTATTTATTTATTTGGACTCTTTTATATACCGAAGTATAGCAGGCTGCCTTCACTCCGGTTTACAGTTTTAACAACTTATTACAGATAACGCATAGTGAAACCGTGAACAAACAGCTGGTTACATTTAAAGCAAATAGCAATAGTGTATAAACAGGTATTAGAGTACAACCAGATAACTGGCCTTACTGTGTGTAAACAGTATAAAGACAGATAAAGCTAAGCATATAACGTCATAACTTAAATGAATCATCGAGCAGCTGGTGTGTTTATAAGACTCTTGAATAGGTAAGTTAGGGGTAGAGGGAAAGAAGGATTCTCGGGAAACAGTGGGGGACAAAATTAATCAAAGGCCACAAATTTAAAGTCAATGGGTAAGAGAGAATGGGTACCCGGACCGCCTGGACTTAGGTGGGCCTCTGGTGGTCTCCCGGAGAGGTAGCGGAGGGGTGTGCCCACCACGAGCAAGGGTGCACGGCTGATGCAGAGTGAAGAGGCTAGACCCGAACTGGGAGCTCCGGAGACCTCAGGGAGGTAACAGTTCAGTAAGGTTCTCTGGGTGAGACAGGCAGCGCCTGCGGGCCTAGCCGAGTGGAAGCCGCAGTTGGTTTCCAAGCAGGTTGGTCTAGTGATCACAGTAGGCCAGAAGAGCGTGTCCGAGTGAAGCACAAGGGTCAGAGGCAGAGTATCAGTCCAGGAGAAGTCAGCCAAAGCAGGGGTCAATACCAGAATCAGTCCGGATGTAGTCGAGGCAGGCGAGGGTCGATTCCAGGTGACAGACAAGAGAATGGTCAGGCAGGCAGTGGTCAGTACCAAAGGTCAGTCCGGAGAGGTACTACCTGAGAAGGATACAGGAACACACGGAGCCACTGGGAACGGAAGACACAGGAACATGGAGACGCTGGAACAGGAGACACTGGAACATGAAGGCAAACTAGTACACCAACTGTGTCGACCCGAATGCCAAGGCAAGGTCCTGGGGACAGGGCCTCGCCTTAAGTAGTGATTCTATATGACATTGGGAGGCGCCCCCGCGGGTTTTCCCGCCTTGGACCCTTTAAGGGGCTGCACGTCGGCCGCACACACGCCTAGAGGCTTGGCCAAGGACGCTGCCGACGCGGAGCCCCGACAGGAGCTCCGCTGTGAGGCCTGCGAGGAGGATGGTGAGCAGAGCACCCAAGGATGCCGTGAACTGGCTGCGGCCGCAAGAGAGGGGTGCCCAGAGCTGGTCGAAGGAAGTGCAAGGTGAGCAGGCCCAGCCGCGGTGCAATGCGGCCGGGACGCGCAACACAAGGACTGTAAGATGTGTAAAATGTCTTTTCCTTAACATCCTGCTATCATCTTGGGTCAATTAGCGTGTTTTTAATCAATCGTTTTTTGGGGGGGTTTTTGTGATATATTGATGATGTTACTATGTATAATTTTACTGTGTATGTTAATTGTAATCTGTTGAGATTGGTGGAGCACTGGAATAGTAATTGTTTAAATAAGTAAAAAGATAGATCAGTCCAGACCCATGGGTTTATACCACCCTGCCTGCAGATGGAGACAGAGAATCACAAACCTTTCAGTGACATCATCACTGCCTATAATAGTGGTGTAGGCTGGGTATTTGCCAGTGTTCTCTGTCTCCAGCAGATGGCAGACATGTGTTGGGCTGGTACAGCAGGATTCTTTGGCTCCCAGATCTCCAGTCCTTGGACCCTGTTCCTGGTGGAGCTATCTCCCAGAACAGCAGCAGCGTACGTAGTGTAGGATCTCTGCTTTTGTGGGCAACAATTTTTGCAATTGTTCACCTGATGAAGCAGGCCCTTAGCTTCTGGCTCACAGATGTTCTGTTGGGGTGATCCCTGGTCGAGCAGGGCCTGGAACGTGGCTCTCCGGTTCCCTTCAGGGTCAGGACTTGTGGCTCCTGAGGCCAGAACCCCATAAATGTTAGTTTAGAAATATATATATATATATATATATATATATATATATATATATATATATATAAAATAAAAGCTAACTTTGTATATTTTTTCTGTGGGCTCAGTGCATCCATAGAAGTTTGGCCTCCATTAGGCAACAAGTAGCTGAATATCAAGTTCTCTTGAATATTTGCTGTTGTAAAAGGGTACTGGAACACTATTTACGCTGTTGAAAGACTCAAAAACCTATCTGCAAGTGTAAAAAAAATTTTTTTTGAAGTGCCCAGGAGCTAGAACCCAGCTATACTTCTCTATTATTGGGCCTCACTCCTTCACCTCCAGCCCTGCCCCCAAAATGTCAGTCACTCAGCTAGATATGTGACTTCATTCCCCTCCCTCACGGTCTCTGCCCCAAACAAATTTTCTTCTGCCTTGCTTGGCTGCCTCCTTTTTATTTGTTTAACTTCCATTATTTCCTATGGAATGAAAAATAAATGCACTTATTTTATTCTTTTCCCGTGGAAAAGCATGGGAGCTGGCCCCTGTCACCCTCTTTCCTTACTCAGGAAAGAGCTGAAAAACAAGTCTAGATGCAAAGCCCTTTCCTAACACTTTTAAAGCAACAGTAATGTGATCACTGCTGCACCTATGGAGCCAGGTAGCTGAAGGTGGATGGTAACTAGGTGTAGATGAATGGCGGGCCCTGCTCATTTCTCACGACTGACAGCAGCCTGTATAAACGAAGTACAAAGAAGGGGCTGGTATCTTTCTCCTCTTGGTCTGACTAAGAATGATAGGCTTCTGGAGTACTCCTAGTGGCTTTAAGAATGTATTTATTCTTTTATATGCATTGCAGGAGATAATGAGCCAGAAGTAGCAGAGTGTTTCAGCCCAGGTATCTTTAGAGTAGCTGACAGACAGGCCGATGCAGTAATCTGAGCGTTAAGACCATACTTATCTTCTTGGTGTTTGGGTCATTGCCAGGTTCTTGTGGCCTGGTTTTGGCCTCTGTTGGAAACAGGATGCTGGGCTTGATGGACCCTTGAACTGACCCAGCATGACAATTTCTTATGTTCTTAAGAAACTGCGCTGGTCTTTAGTGCTCATATTTAACGCTCAGATTAAAATGTGTTTTAACTCGCGGTGCACGATGCCAGGGCTCTGCAAATTCATCAGGAGTTAGAGAAAGCACTTTAACTGTAAAATGTGTCGGGCCGATACAGTAAATGTCGTGGGAGAGTGGGCGAGCCCAAACGCGGGCTATCAGTGCGCTCCGGTGTACTGTATCGGCCAGTGTGTTTGGCACAGGCCAAATGTACATTTTAACTCGGGAAGCAGGGAGAGCGTTATCGCACAGACAAGCTCCCGATATGGAGCTGGGAGGAGAAGTGCTTATCCGGTCAAGTGAAAGCCACCACTACTTAAGCTGGATAATTACTGACTTTTCCTGCTAACTGGTCACAGCCGCTGCCCCTTTGCCAGATAAGTCAGTACTTATCCAGCTACCTGGCTATGGTTTGCAGCTGGCTGGCACTTAAGCTAGGTAAGTACTGACTTATCCGGCTAAGTGGCAGTGGTTAACTTGATAAATCCTGACTTCTTTTTTTTTGTCTGTTTTTGATGGGTTGTAAGAGTTTTCAGTGCCAGCGCAACAGTGCTGGAAACTGAACTCCATCTCCGACCCAGGTGTTACGTTTCCAGCGTTAAGAAAACCCGGTTTAGTCCACACCGCCTCGTTGGCATGGGATTTCCACGCAAGGCTACTAAGCAGTACTCCCATTTTTTGAACGCACGTTTTGTGAGCGTAGAACTCCTTGCTGCATCGGCAATAAGGTTGACACTCACAAAATGTAGGTTTGAATGAGGGTTAAGCTGTGCATTTTGCTGAGCTCATCTTTTCTGAATCGGCCTCAGAGAGAGTGCCTGAGTAGAATCAGGTTGACCAGCCCTCTCATCTCTCATCTCAGTGAGAAGTTGTGTGGATATCTGGCCACCCTTGCAGCTTGGCTGCTGGGGTGAAAGTGATGACCACTCTGCTTTTTTTTGGCTACTGGCTCCTTCCAGAGCTCAGCAGCTCACCATTTCCTGAAGGCCAGCCTTGCCTGATTAAATCCGGATTCCCTGTACTGAGCAGGAGAGAAAGGAGATACAAAGGGGTTTCTTTGGCTTAGCTCAGTTCCCGAATGTCATTGGGGCTGATTTCTTGCACTCATGTGGGTTTGGTTCCTCCATGAAGTAGCAAACCATCAGTCAGAACCACAAGCAGTGCCATAGTAGGGACATGCAGATCTGCAGTGACTGTAGCTTACTGGTGACGGATGTAATGGTTATATATCACGGGTGACAGGCTGCAGTTCTTGAGGGTAGTAAACTGGTCTCGTTTTCAGGATATCTCTAATGAATATCCACACAATTGAGGCAGTGCCTTCAAATAGGCATCATTCGTCAAGGGGTATCTTGAAAACCCAGACTGGTGTGCGGCCCTTAAAGGTTGCAGTTTAACACCCCTGCCCTGTTTTAAGGCAGAGCTCCCTCCGTCACTGCATGTATGCTCAGGATCCAGGAGATGTAGTTTTGCTGCAGGGGGTGTGAAACATATGGGCCAGGAACGTCCTGGCAAGCTCCTTCATCTGGCCCATGTCCCTGCCCCTGGTTACTCACTGTGCTGCCATCACTTACCCCACTGCTTCTCAACAGCTGATTTCTTCCGTTCCCCCTGTACCGGGAGGCTCTTGAGTGTCAGCCGTGCAGCGGCCAAATATCCTGCATTGTTTCTTGCAGGACTTAGAGGATGTGGAAGTTTAGGCGCTGAATGGCCATGTGGGGCAGGGGATAGCAAGCAAGCCCTCAGCTGAGAAGGTAGAGGGGTAATCTGGGGATTATTGGGGTAGGGGAGGGGCTGAGAGTGAGAGCAAGGCTGCCGGTGGGGGTGTCCTGCTGGTGGGGGAGAGGCTCCAGGTGGGAAGGGCGGAGAATGAGGACTGCGGTGTTGAGTGGGGGCAAAAGTGAGAATTCAGGGATAGGGGGGGAAGAGGAGAGCATGGACTGGGGGGGAAGAGTGGGGATACAGGGTTTGAGTGGAAGAAGAAGAGCTCGGGGATTGGAGGGGGCCAGCGGGGACTCGGAAATCGAGTGAGGGAGAGCGGGGCTTGGGGATTGGGTGGAGGGGGGAACAAGTGGGAACTGAAGGATTGAATGGGCAAGTTGAAACTCAGAGCAAGGACTAGAGGATTGAGTGGGGGAGGGAAGAGTAGGAATTTGGTTCACCCCAACGTCAGAGAGCACTGCATCAGGCCACTTAATGTATTTTTTTTATTTTTCTCCAATCTGGCCCATGTCAATAAGTTTGGCAGCCCTGTTCTACTGGGAACTGCTGTCACCCTGTGTTGCTTCCTTTGAGCTCTAGATAGACTTGAAACTTAAAGCACAATATATTATCTGCGACATCATAATTGAACAAAGTATTCTCTGTATCATCTGGACTGTAAAGTATACTATCAGAGTCTTGAAAAATTTAAAAATAATTTATATTTAATTGCTTAGTTTTGTTGCTGCTGAACCCTTGCCCAGCTGGCTGTTTCCCATTCAAGAAAGCTGTTTGCTGGGGGTCACATGGCAGTGTTTCAAGGGTACAGAACTACAAGCAGTAAGATCACTCTTTAGCAATGAAAAGTATACAGTTAAGTCATTTAAGGCATTTTTTACAGTAGGTATGCTGTGGGACACCTTGTGTCCTTGCTAAGTTCCATTCATGTGCTTTATCAACTCATATTTGTAACTTGAAAAAGTCATACACACATGCCGGACCTACTCAGGTTCATAGTTTTCACCGTCAGCTGCTTGGAAAACTTACAGCCGTCTCCCTCCCTGTATCTGTTCTGTCCTTTCTCTGAGTGCGGGGCACATGGTTCCCTGTTCCCAGGCTGGAGATGCTGCTAGCCCTCTCCTTTCTGCTAGTCAGGCGCTATGGAGTTGATGCCGCTGCTGTTTCTGAAGGCCAGTTCTGTAGACAAGGTCAGCAAGGGAGCCTAGAGCTGGGAGAATCCAGAAGGCTGGATCCTAACGCATCAGGTTTGAGCTGCTGCTTCCTAGTGCTGCCCTCGGCACCTTCCCAGAGCCATGCAACTGCTTCTCTCCTCCCAGCATTGCCCCTGGGACAAGCAGTTATTTCTTTCAACCAACCCAGAAGCAAGGGAATATCTTTTTTTTTTTTTTGGTTGGGATGGGGGTCCCAAGCCAACCAAGCTCTGCCTCTCCCTCTGTCCCCCTTCCCTCCATCAGTCTCTCTCTTTCATCCCTTGCCCCCCCCCCCCTTTCTTCTCTGGGACCCCCCTCTTCCCCATCCCACACTGTTATCAGTGGGAGGAAGGAGTGAGCAGCAGTGCCTTGGACTGTGTCGTCGTTATCCTCTTCCGCCTAGTCCGGCCGCCGCTCTGAACTGCAGGCTGTACAGAGTCCCATGCGGCTCAAAGCAACAGTCAGGGCCCAGAGCTGCGGGAATGAAGGACCGGGCTGATGCACTGCCGCTCCCCATCTCCTGCCGTCAGATATCTGCTGCCTGCCCGAGCCAGCCACTGATCTCCCACAGCGATTCTGCGGAAGTGGCAAGATATTTTGGTTGGACCCTGGCTTCTGAGGCCCACCCTGCTCTGAACGCCTCTGCTCTGAACCCAGTGCTGCCCCCCGTTGCCCAGTTCCAAAGCAGCTGCTTCTGTCCT
The DNA here is from genome assembly GCF_901001135.1 of Rhinatrema bivittatum. Classification (NCBI taxonomy): domain Eukaryota; kingdom Metazoa; phylum Chordata; class Amphibia; order Gymnophiona; family Rhinatrematidae; genus Rhinatrema; species Rhinatrema bivittatum. The sequence goes on from NC_042616.1 coordinate 453,409,797, forward strand.
CCCAGTGCAGCCCTTGCCTGGCGTTGTACAGCCACGTTTTCTCCTCGCTTCCCTTCCATGCCCCCGCATCTCTTCTTGCCCACCTAAGCCTCTCCTGGGAACCCATGTAAATAATTGCTCTTCATACCGTTGTTACTTATGCCTGTCTTCTTCTTCCCCCAGTTCCAGCATCCCTGTTTTATTGTAACTTCTACTTCTCTTCGCTATGTTAATATCTAAGGTTTTATTGTACCCCTGTTCCATGTAAACCGGCATGATATGATTGTATCATGAATGCCGGTGTAGAAAAGCGCCAAATAAATAAATAAACACATCTCTCCAATTTCCCCCCCCACACTGTACCACTGTGTCTCTTCCATCATGGTACTGCCACCTCTCCTCCCGAGCCATCACTTATCACTCCTCACCCCCCTCAGGAGCTCTTTGAAGTGTAAGGGAAAGGGGGAAGAAAGCAGGGGTTGGGGAGGGTGGAGTTAGAAAGATGTGGGAGAGAGAGAGAAACAAGAGGTAAGAAAGAGGGGAAAAGACAGAGCCAACTGGGGAGAACGTGGCAGGACAGATGAATGAGAAAAAAGATACACAACCATAAAGGTAAAGGAAAACAGAGGAAAAGCTGAAGAAATGAGGAGCCAGGAAAATTTTAAAGGTCCGAAAAGAGCAGGATTGAGGAGACAGAGATGGGTAAGACCCAGTAAAAAAAAAAAAAAGAACAAAAAAAAAAGAACAAATCAGACTAATGACAATGCATTGGGAGTCTGTTTATTTTCATATCCAACAGCAATAACGAGAACTCACAGACGCACGTTCTCCCAGCAATTTCTCCCTTAAACTGGCAAAAGAGGGAATGACTTTTATTTATGAGCATTTGATATTCTGTATTTTCCTATAGATAGGCCCAAGGCGAATAACATTAAGTAACTCACCTGGGACCTACATAAGTAGTAGATACGTACAGATAACGATATGCACACATGAGTTAGGTTGCAAGTAAGTAGATAAGAAGTGGAGTACATTAGGTAGGAATAAGGAGTGTGGGTGCATTGGTTATAAATTGTATATATACAGTATGACTAATTTTTAAACAGGTGCACATGCTCGTGCGTTCATCGGCCTGCGCCTAAGGATGCAGCCATTTTATAACACAAGCGCGTATATGCGCAGTTTATAAAATAGCCTGACTGTGCACTCATGTGCACATAATTTTAAGTGGACGCACGCCTACGCACCAAATGCCACTTCTACCGTATCAGTGAGGGGGATTTTAAAAGATGAGCACTTGCGCCATTACCAGTTTTTCCAGTTCATTCCCAGTTCACTCAGGGTAAAGAATAGGACTTCCAAACCTCCCCCCCCCCCCTTTTTTTTTTTTTTTTAAATAAATAGCATCTTAGAAGCTCTGATAAAATGTATTCCATGAGTTTAAAAAAAAAAAAAAGTAAAATAAAAGACAAAATGGTGCTGTGAAAGAGGCTATTAAATCCAAAAAGGCATCCTAAAAAAATGGAAAGCAGGACCAAATGAGGAAAATAGAAAAGAATATAAGCACTGACAAATTTAAAGGTAAAACATTAATAAAGTAAGTCAGGAGTTTTTGAGGAGAAACTTGCCAGATATACAAAAACTAATGAAAAGTTTCTTCTTCTTAAGTATATCAAAAGCAAGAAGCTTCTGAGGGAGTCAGTTGAATCATTAGATGAGCAGGGGGCAAAAGGGGTGCTCAGGGATGATAAGGCCACAGAAGAAAAACTAAGAGGTCAATAGTCAAAAGCCATTCAGATGGATAACTGACAGCTGGAGGGACCAAGCCCTGTTCAGAACTGAGTAACTTTAACTGGGTCAGGTTACCTGGGGTAAATCTAGCTGGTTAAAGCGACTCCGTTCTGAACAGGGATTGCTCCCTCCAGCTGTCAGTGAAAGGACCAATCATTGGACTTTTCACCAGAGGTGATGTGAATAGATTAAATTATTAATATTATTGTGCCAGGAGCTGTCAACCTTTAACCCAGCAGGCCACTTTTGGAGACTCAGGTTGAGGGGGTGTGTTGACCATCATCTTTTTTTTTTTTTAAGGTCTGGGATGGGAGGATTGGTACCAACTCAGCATGCTAGTTTCCTTTTTTTTTTCTATATTCAAAGGCCCACTGATTGGCAGAGTTACCTGGGTAAAGGTAACTTTAACTGAGTATGTTCAATGAGAGACTTACCTGATTTAAGTCCCACTCAGGTGTCCTGACCACACTTAGCCAGTTAACTTCCCTCTCGCCGTTCATCTCTATTGACCTCTGTAAAGTGCTTTACTGGCTCGCAGGTGTCGCACAAATCAGTGTATTGGATTAAAAATATGAACCCAGATTAACAGGAGAAACCTGCCAGATCCACAGATACGAACACGTTAACTCATAAGCCCACGTGAGTATTCAGCAAGGCTGCAACAGAGTTGAGAACATCCCCCCCCCCCCCCCCCCCCCCCCCCCCCCCCCATAGCCCACTCCAGAGGGAAGATGCAGGCTTTTACGTTTTTCCTAGAAGCTAAATAATTTGTTTGAGCCCCTAACCTCCGGAAGAAAACTATTTCATAAAGCGAGAGCGGCATCTGAAAGGGCCCTTTTTTCTATAGTGAGCTAAACGAAGCAGCTTGACCTAGATCAGTGTTTCTCAACGTTTGTCGAAGCCCGGGCTGCTAGAGCGCAGGGAGAGACTCCTGAAGGAAGTCCCTCCTATGGCCGAAGAGCATGGGGGGGTCTCCAGTCTCCTCTGTGGCTGAAGTGCAGATGGGGGAGTGCATGCACCCCCCCCCCCCCCACACACACACACGCATTCAGGGGTCTCGCCCCAGCCTCCCTCTAATGTTTTAATTACAAGAATTAGGACAAAGCAGCTGTGCTTCTCGCACCCAGAACCAGGGGGAGGTTAAAATTCCGATCTCATTCTGGAAGACACCAAAGCCGGGGCTAAAAACACTTACACTGGTGGCAGTCATTGGCTGTCACAAGCAGCAGCAGTCTCTTCATGGCTGCAAAGTCAGAAACCTGTGGGATTTTATTTTTTGTTGTTGTTGTTCATTTACAACGGGGGAAATCCAGGGCTCGGCTGCGCCCGATGTTTATGTTTAGTCTGCTAGCCCGATCGGCCTGTTCGGGTGCCAGCGGTCTGGCCTCACACCCAGAAGAGCAGCAGTGTACAGCCCTGTGGGGGCCTGGAGTGACGCCACTACCAGGGCATTTTGGACCAGAGATTTAGAACATAAGAACATAAGAAATTGCCATGCTGGGTCAGACCAAGGGTCCATCAAGCCCAGCATCCTGTTTCCAACAGTGGCCAAATGAGAATGTCCCGCTCGTGGCTTCAGGCGACTTGGGTCGAAGCCCGGTGTCTGTCCGACTGCAGAGGGCAGCTGCAGCCTGGATCTGCTTCTTCCTGCAGTGAATGCCATGGAGCAGCAAAAAAAAAAATGCTGCTGGGGACTTCTACCGGTCCACAGACTGTGGTTGAGAAAACACTGCCCGAAATGAAGCACCATCAGATGTCCTTCACTTTTTTTTTTTTTTTGCAATGGTCTGTGACTTTGCATGGACTTTATTGCAAGGAAAATGCTGCACTTTGGATTTGCGTTAATATTTAAATGAGCCGCCACCATGAAATTAAGACACATTTGGAAAAGATTTTTTTCAGTGAGTGCATAGTAAACCTATGGAATTTGCCACCGGGGGTGTGGTCAAGGCATGTTATAGAGCTGGATTTAAAAAGAAAAATAAAAAGGTTTCAGTAAGTTTCCGGAGGACAGGTCCATCAACAACATATTAGCCTCTTGCTTCTGGGAGTAAGCAGTAAGACATGAGTACCCCCATTAGGATGGATCCCCCATTTCTTACTCCCAGAAGCAAGGCGTAGTGTTTGTTCACCAAATCTACCTCGCTAATATCTGTTGATGGACTTGTCCTCCGGAAACATTACTGAAACCTGTATTTCATGCCTTGACCACACCCCGTGGCAAATTCCATAACTTGACTGTGCACTCACTGAAAAAAAAAATTCCTTTCTAAATTTCTCTTCAGTCTCATGGTGGCGGCTCATTAAAATATTATGCAAATCCAAAGTGCAGCATTTTCCTTGCAATGAAGTCCTTTCTAATTTTATATCTTTTAAAACTTCACCAAAAAAAAAGATGATGATGATTTGCACGAGCAAGGTTACCGGGGGCGTGGTGCACTCCTACCTCTCCTGGCAACTTCCAGGGCTGCTTCAACGGCAGTGCTGGAATCATCAGCAACTCTGGAAGCTACCGGGAGCGGTATCGGTGTACCACAGTCCCGGCAGCCCTGGGGGTTTTCGGGGGTGTCGGGTGGAGCCAAGAGGGTTTAGGTTGGGAGTGTGATAGGAGGGGTAGGGTTGAGGAGGGGGCCTAGAGGCGCATACATTTTGTGAAGGGGCAGGATTTTGGTGGCTCTCAGGCCAAGGCTCGCAAATTTATCAGTATCTTTAGGTTTAAGAGAGGGAGTATAAGATCAGGCATTATGCCTACCATAACTTGGGGGGGTGCAATCGGGCCTGCAACCTTTGGGATTTTTTTAAATTCCTTTCTTGGCACTTAACTGAATATAGCTGGTTAAGATATAGTTATCCGAGGACACGTGCCCACATGTACTGAGGCGTGTCCAGGCTTAGCCAAATAACTTATTAGCTAATTCCAAATGTCAGAGTTGGCTGAATAAGTTATTTAAGTTAACAAGTAATAAGTTAACTCCACCCCTGAACGCCTCCCATTTATCCAGATAAATTTTATCTGGTTAATGACTTAGTCGAATACAATCTTATCTGATTAAAAGGGACAGATTTTCAAACCTCGGAGTTTATCCGGCTGACTGACAAACCCCTTTGAATATCGACCTCTATGTAAAAAAAAAAAAAAAAAAAAGCCTTGGGGAAATGTGTGCACTCCATGGAGCACACGCTTCCCGTTCTTGGTTTTAGTTTCTCATGCGCTCCTGAAAGCTGCAGTGTGTGTTGCCATTTGCAGAATCCCAGCACGATACAGACCAGTTGGATACGACAAGGGTAAGATGATGTGCTGTTCTCTGGCAAGAGTGCAGGGGAATATATGAGAGCAGCTTAAGAATTTAAAAAAAAATAATAATATTTTTAACTGAAAGCTGGTGACTGTTGTAACTTGTTGCATGTTCTTTAGGAATACCGCACTTCACACAGTGGGTGCACGTTCCAAAGTGTCATGTTGTTGTTTTTAAAATGTCCTCAGAATTAAAACATTTCACATTTCTTAAAATAACTTCTTTTTTTAAAGACTTCCCATCCATTTTCCTTACTGTGGATTCAGCTGTCTGTTGAAATTTCAGTGAAGCAATGGTTACATGCGTTATGTATAGTATATGATGAAAAGGTGGTGCTCTAGCCAATATTTTTAGTTCATTTTTAGTTATTTATTTAAAAACTCTTATATTCCACTATGTCCAAGTATCAGTCCAGAGCGGATTACAAGAATACGTTCATAAAACACATTATGCTTTACAAAACATCATACGACAAAATAAAACATTTAAATACTTAAATGACATATCTGTATAAATCCTAGGACGGTAACTTTCAAACTGGTGCGCAGGCACACACATGTGCACGCATGCCGGCTCGCGGCAAGATATTGTATTTAAAATATTTGTGATCCACCAATCACCAGTTCTAGGTGGCTAAAAAACAAATGTACAATTAATCTAAAAAAAAAAATGAAAATAGTAAATACATTTTATATAAAAATACAATAAAACGGATATTTCTGCAGTCATCATGCCTGAAACCAGTGAGTTAAATATGCAGTATGAACTATTACATTGCATTGCAATGTGAATATTTTGTAGAATTAAGCATGTCTTGGTATGCATTATATTACAAGAGTGCTTTAACCCACAAAAGATTGGGGCAGGGAGAAGGAGGGATTTGCCACCTTCAGGGTGGCAAATTAAGGATCGGTGTGTCTCCTGACCCTCCTTCTAGTCACTGACCGACCAAATGAGAGGGGTCCTACAGGTGCCTCCAGACTCCCCTCTTCAACCCTACTCTCTTATCACACTCCCAACCAAAACCCTCCTGGCTCTATCTGACTCACTCATACCACTCCTGGCAGCTTCTAGAGTGTCCCTCCTGCCAGGTTACCTACAAATGTCCCTCTCCCCCACCTCATTGTAAGAAATGTCTGGGCAGAGGGTGTATGTAAAAGGCTGGATGGGTGTCTGTAATTGGCAGTTGGGAGGGGGGATATGAGCGAGGGCACCTCAGATGCCTAGAAAGAAGGAGAGGAAGAGGACTGGATGAGAAGATAGGGAGAAAGAGATTGTGGGAATGTGGGGGTGAGCAGGTCTGGAGCTTCGGAGGGACAACTTTCTCTCCTCCTCTCTTCCCCAATATTCCAGCCTGCTGCCCTCTCCCATTTCTCACACTGAAGATTCCAGAACCATCTTGGGTTCCTTCCTCCCTGTCAAGATCCCAGAGCTACCTCCTGACACTGCTTTTGACCTCCAAAATCCAAGACCCTCCCCTCTTCTTCCTTCTCCATCCCTGAATTTCCCACTTCCTCTCCTTTACAAGATCCTTCTCGTCCTCCTACTGAAGCCCCTTCCTCCCTCCATGATTCCAAAACCTACCTTCCTTTTCCTTCTCCTCCCCATCCGTAAGCTTCTCTCATTCTGTATCCCAGTGGTGGGCAAACTATGGCCCATGGGCCAAATTCAGCCCCTCAAGATGTTTATTCCAGCTCGCCTATCCCTTGGAAACCCTGCATTATGTGCGGTTGGCTGATGCTCCAAACTGCCTGTCAGAATGTCCAATGTTGACATCAAAGGCCAAATTCTCGCCCTTGATGACACTTGACACTTGAGCAGGAAAGTCAGAGCATTGGCGCAATGGGAGGAGGCGAAATATTCCAAATGTGTGATGGTGCAGCTTAATGATGCACTGGAGGGGTTTCCATCCCCCACCAGTGCAGAAAGACCCCGTGCGACAGCTCGCTGGCGGGGTTCCCACCCCCACCAGCGAGGAGAGACCACATGTGCAAGTGTGTTGGTGGGGTTCCCACCCCGGCCAGTGAGCAGAAGGAAAGACCCATGTGAAGGTGCGCTGGCAGAGTTTCCAACAACAGCTAGCGAGGAGAGGCCCCATGCAATGGCGCACTGGCGGATTTCCAACCTCCCACCAGTAAGGAGAGGCCCTGTGCTGCTGTGGGGAGGAGTGGTGAATAATATGAGGTATAACTACTACTACGAAACATTTATTTATTTATTTATTTATTTATTTATTTATTTACTTACTTTTATATACCGCGGCTCGTTGGCAAACATCACCTCGGTTTACAATCCAACATATTTAAGAAAGGATACAATAGCTGATAACATTCAAATTATATTATAATAAAACCAAACTAGACTTAGCTAGGGCGAATAGTACTGGGGATCAACTTAAAGGGACATTATTAACAGTACAGAAATTTTTTATGTCCATATTATTCATATTGTAGGAGGATAGGACATCAAAAGGTGTTTAGCGTAATTGAAAGTAACTGATTGGAATGGGAAGAAAGTATTATATACATTTCATAAAATAATTTAATATGAAGAGTAAAGGTTCATAAATTGTAGGCTCGTTTAAACAGGTATGTTTTTAAATTCTGTTTAAATTTCTTGTGGCAGGGCTCCAAGCGCAGATCAGTAGGTAATTTGTTCCATATGTTAATACCAGCTATCGTAAATGTTCGTTCTCTTGTAGTGACATATTTTATTTGTTTAAGCGTCAGTGTCTTTAGCTTATATATATTTATATAGTGCTACAAGACATATGCAGCGCTATACAGCATATAAAAAAATGAAAGAGGGGTGAGAGTGAAGCATGGAAAGGGACAGAGAGGGAAGCAGGGAACGGGGTGAGAGATGGTGAGTGACTGAAATGGATGGGCCATGAATGAGTGGAAAGGAGAGGAAGATGATGAGTGTCAGGGAAGGGAATGAGTGGGAGGGAGGGGTGAGTGACTAAGTGGGAAGGGGTGAGAATGAGAGGGGGAGTGGGAGTTGGGGTGAGTGAGAGGGAAGAGAATTCAGGGGGAGTGAATGGGAGTAAAAGTGAGTGGGAGGGGAGGGAATGTCTGTGGGGTGAGTGGGAATGAGGGGTTAGTGACTGAGGAAAGGGTGAGAATTAAGCAGGGGAAAAGGGTGAATGGAAGGTGAGTGACAGGGAAGAAAAGAGTGTGAGGAGATTGAGTGACTGAGAGGAAAGTGGGTTGAGTGATAGGGAGACGTGAGTGAAAGGAGAGGGTGAATGACTGAAAAGTAAGAGGGGGAGGAAGGATTTAGAAGAAGGGAGTGAGCAGAAGAGAGGGTAGAAGGGTGCATGAGTGTGTGTGTGTGTGTGTGTGAATGAACGTGTGCGTCTTTGAGAGAGAAAGGAGGAAGTTTGTGTGTACCCTCTTCTCCTTCCCCCTATTAATTGTTATGACTGATTTATATTTCTTGATTTTGTTTTATGAGGAATAGTGATATTTCAGTTTTTACATTATTGCACTGACCATGAGTCTGGCTTTTAGGGTCTGCAGTCCATCTTTTGTCTGCACCTTACTATTTATACTTTATGGCCTCTTTATTTGTATTTGGTAAGGGTCTGTCGATGTTCTGCGTTTGTCACCCAGGTGAGGTAATCTTCTAGTCAGGAAAACACCTCATAGCTTTTGGGTTGAAAAGTTTTCTGATTTGGGTAGAGGCTGGGACCCATGATTGAAGGGGCTCCTCGGGTGCTAGAAACGATGGTGCTTAAGCCTGCTGGATACTGAAATGCCTGCAGCAAGTACTGGGGATTTGATTATTGCGTCGAGGATCTCCAAGGGGGACCCCCCTTCCCCCAAACACACCTATGGCTCTCGCGGTTGATAACTTGTAATGTGGCCCGAGCAGAAAAGGTTTGCCCAGCCCTGCTCTATCCACATCCCAATCCTCGCTCCTTCTCCATCCCTTCACTCCTCTCTCTTCCCTTCTCCCATCCACGGTCTCTCTCCTCCTCCTCTCCCCATTCCTGATCCTTCTCTTCTGCTAACATAGAACATAGAAACATAGAAATGACGGTAGAAGAAGACCAAACGGCCCATCCAGTCTGCCCAGCAAGCTATGCACTTTTTTTTTTCCTCTTACTTGTTACGCTTGGCTCTTAGTACCTTTTCGTTTTATTTCCCTTCCACCCCACCATTAATGTAGAGAGCAGTGTTGGAACTGCATCTAATTGAATATGTAGCTTCTCCTTTTCCCTCACCTTGCGTGCACCGAATCCCATTTTATCCTGCTGTCTCTTCCAGCCTCTCAAGATTCATCTGCTTTCCATGGCTTTTCCAGATTCAACAATCGGCTAAGCCGGTTGCCTTTTACTGTTTCTCTGCTCCTCTTTTATTATGCACGGGCCAGCCTCGATTCTTAAAGAGTTTAGAAAACGAGTTCCTAACTGATTAAAGCAAGAATTATCCTGCAAAAAAGAAACTGTACTCATGCATTTGACTGCAAAAATCCAAGAAAAAAGTTTTAAATGGGGGTGGAGTGGGAGTAAAATGTAATTGATAACCTCACGCAAGTAAAATACAGTAAGAACAAGGAACTAATAATACTAGAGACACAGGGAAAGATATCAGAAAAAAATGGAGACAATAATCCCAACCTGCAGCAAACTCAGGAGTAGATTTTGCAGAAAGGTTAGAAAATCCTGGTGCACAGTTTCTGATATTCTGTGGTACATTTGCCCTATATCTGAATAATTTTACATGTTAGATTATGCTACTTTATTTTGCAAAATCAAAGTAGCCATTTTTCAACATTACTTTATGTTTTTTATGATGTACTTTTTTCTTGTGGGATCAGAGAAATAGAAGACTTCAGAGTTGGGAAGAGGAGAAAGGGGGGATGGAGAGAAGAATTGGGAATCAGGAGGGGGAATGATTTAGGATGGAGTGAGGAGCATGAAGGAGAATCAAGAATTAGCTCTCTGCTTCAACGGCAGGGGAGAAAGTCTGATACTTCACTTCCAACGCATATCCAGCATAGCTCTCTGCTTCAACGGCAGGGCATGCGTGCGGTGACATTCACAGCAGGGGATTCAGTAAATGCATCCCATGGTACGATCACCTTCTCAACCACCCCCTGGCATAATCGTCTTACCTCTTCCCTTCAAAACCCCCTCCCACCCCCACCCAGCATAATCACCCTCCCTTCCCTCTCTCACTCGCGCCATGGCATAACCACCCTCCCTTCCCTCTCCCACCCGCGCCATGGCATAACCACCCTCCCTTCCCTCTCCCACCCCACACCATGGCATAATCACCCTCCCTTCCCTCTCCCACCCGCGCCATGGCATAATCACCCTCCCTTCCCTCTCCCACCCGCGCCATGGCATAATCACCCTCCCTTCCCTCTCTCACTCGCGCCATGGCATAACCACCCTCCCTTCCCTCTCCCACCCGCGCCATGGCATAACCACCCTCCCTTCCCTCTCCCACCCGCGCCATGGCATAATCACCCTCCCTTCCCTCTCCCACCCGCGCCATGGAATAATCACCCTCCCTTCCCTCTCCCACCCGCGCCATGGAATAATCACCCTCCCTTCCCTCTCTCACTCGCGCCATGGCATAATCACCCTCCCTTCCCTCTCTCACCCGCTCCATGGCATAATCACCCTCCCTTCCCTCTCCCACCCGCGCCATGGCATAATCACCCTCCCTTCCCTCTCTCACCTGCGCCATGGCATAACCACCCTCCCTTCCTTCTCCCACCCGCACCATGGCATAATCACCCTCCCTTCCCTCTCCCACCCGCTCCATGGCATAATCACCCTCCCTTCCCTCTCCTTATGCCCAGTTCCCTATCACTTTCCTTCCATTATCTCCCACCCCACGTCCTTGGCATAATAATTTTCCCTTCCCCCCCCCCCCCCACCCCCTGGCATGATCACCTTTACTTCCCTCTCCCCTCCACCTCCCCAGGGAAGGCAGTAAAAGAGAGAGGATGGAAGTTTTGTCAAGCAGGGGGAGCCAGAGGAAATACTGATGTGCATGTATGGTACAATATGTGTTTATTCTGGGAGTGGGGAGACAGAAAATAGGGGCTATATTTGCTGTGAATTTTGAATTGTTGTGACCCTGAGAGTATACAAGACATCTAAAACTCTTGAAAGGGATACAATAGCCATGAATGTTTGAGAACAAATTGGACTGTTCTAGATACTCACACAGAAACAGGCTAGCAGAAGACCTCACCTCACACAGACAGACCCTCGTCAAATAGAGACCACAAATTAGAAACAGAAACATGGATAAACTGCCTGGAAACCCAAGAAGCCAGGCTCTGCCTGCAATGCAACACCGGAGAAATACAAACAGAAATGCATTTCCTCCTATACACTATATAGAAATATTCAGAAAGGCATGTTTCTCAAAATAACAGAGAAAATCTAATTATTCTCACTTCCCATCCTCTACTACAGAAACAGCAGCAATTGCTAATCCTCCGAGCCCCACCGTGTCCCCAGCACTCTCACTCTCAACCCCCCAGAGTCCCCAGAACTGTCACTCTCAGCCCCCTGGAGTCACTCACTCTCAGCCCCTCCCCCCAGTCCCCAGCACTCTCACTCTCAGCCCCTAGTGTCCCCTGAACTCTCACTCTCAGCCCCCCAGAGTCCCCAGAACTGTCACTCTCAGCCCCCTGGAGTCACTCACTCTCAGCCCCTGTCCCCTGAACTCTCACTCTCAGCCCCCCAGAGTCCCTAGAACTGTCACTCTCAGCCCCCTGGAGTCACTCACTCTCAGCCCCCTGGAGTCCCCAGCACTCTCACTCTCAGCCCCTATTGTCCCCTGAACTGTCATTCAGCCCCCCAGAGTCCCCAGCACTCTCACTCTCAGCCCCTAGTGTCCCCTTAACTCTCACTCTCAGCCCCCCCAGAATCCCCTGAACTCTCACTCTGTCCCCCAGAGTCCCCAGAACTGTCACTCTCAACCTCCCGGAGTCTCCAGAACTGTTACTCTTAGCCCCCTGGAGTCACTCACTCTCAGCCCCCCACTCTCACTCTCGCCCCCCCCCCCAGTTCCCAGCACTCTCACTCTCAGCCCCTAGTGTCTCCAGAACTCTCACTCACTCTCGCACTCCCCCCAGAGTCCCCAGCAGTCCCATTCTCTCTCAGCCCCACCAGTCTTCAGCACTCCCACTTGTAACCTCTTCTCTCCCTCTCCCCAAGTCCCCAGCAATCTCACTCTCAAATCTCCCCCCACCCTGAGTCCCTCCCCAGCAATCTCTGAACATCCCTCCCCCTCTTCTCCAAGTCCCCAGCAGTGAGCAGTCTGACCTTCTACTCAAGCCTCTTCAAGAGACCAATGTTCCGTAGGGGCTTGGGAGATCCTTACACTGGCCCCACTGTTGTTGTATTGCTTCTTCTTTTGCCTCAGCCTTATGCTCTCATGGTTTGCATGAGAGAGCCAGCATGGCTTGAAGGGAAACCCTGCCTTCTGCTTTGGCTGGTGCAGTCAGCAAAGCACATGGGACCTCTTCTGTATGGTCCCGCCTTCTGCCCTGTGTTGTACTACTAAGCTGACATCAGTGATGAAGTGCCTGGAAATGCTGTGAATATTGGCTCCACCCCCATACTACTTCTGGCTGCTTGGCTCCTTGCTATTGGCCCCTGCATGCTTTGTCAGGTTCCATTGGTCCCACAGTTCCACCTGGTAAAAGGAGCAGAGGGCAACAACTGAGGCAGTGGTGATGACACTTTAAAAAAAAAATGCAAAAATAAAAAGTCACTTAAGGCCAGGTATTCAGAGAATCCCTTGAAGGCCCTGACCGCATGATGCAGGGTAAGGAGTGCAGGGAGAAAGAGGAAGGGGGGGCTCAGCACAGAATGGATTGGGGAGAATGTACGGCAAGGAGAGAGGGACAAATAGGTTGATTCAGGGCACAAAGTGGAGTGGGAGAGAAGGGAATATGGGGGGAGGAGAAGAAAAAGGGTTTGCTGGGCATTGGGTGGGAGAAGAGAATGGGGATGCTGGTATGAGGGGAGAGAGAGAGAGGGGTGCTTTTCTGAAGCTGCCACCTCTATAAGGAGAGCTGTGCCTTTCCTGCTAAAGGAGAAAGCACTGAGTCAGAGCAGACACTGGTAAGTGAAAGCGGGAGGGAGGGCACAATTCTGAATATCTGCTCTGGGCATCGAAAAAGCGGGTCCAGGTTCTGAGCATGTGTGTGGGAAGGGAGGGAGTGTGAGAGAAAAAGAATGTGTGTAAGGGAGGGAGGGAGGAAATGTGTGAGTAAGGGAGAAAGGGAATGTGTGAGAGAGTAAGGGAGAGAGGGAATGTGTGAGAGCATGTGTGTGAGTATGGAAGGGAGGGAGGAAGTGTGTGTGAGAGAGTAAGGGAGAAAGAATGTGTGTGAGTAAGGGAGAGAGGGAATGTGTGAGAGCATGTGTGTGAGTATGGAAGGAAGGGAGGAAGTGTGTGAGAGTAAGGGAGAAAGAATATGTGTGAGTAAGGGAGAGAGGGAATGTGTGAGAGCATGTGTGTGAGTATGGAAGGGAGGGAGGAAGTGTGTGTGAGAGAGTAAGGGAGAAAGAATATGTGTGAGAAAGGGAGAGAGGGAATGTGTGAGAGCATGTGTGTGAGTATGGAAGGAAGGGAGGAAGTGTCTGAGAGTAAAGGAGAAAAAGCATGTGAGTAAGGGAGAGAGGGAATGTGTGTGAATATGGAAGGGAAGGAGGGAAAGACTGAGAGTATGTGTATGAGTAAAGGAGGGAGAGAAGGAAGGCATGTGTATATGAGAAAAAGGACAAAACTTTTCCTTCCTCACTCTCCCCCACAAGTCCATGATAATCTCCAGGTGACTGGGAACCAAAAGTTCCCAAGTATGGAGAGCGGGGAATTTTTTTTAAAAATCCCTATTAGTTTAAATTATTGGATGTTATTTGATGTGTTTACTGTTCTGAAATATTTTATTGGTGTTGTACAAATTTTTAAAAATTTCCCTATGATTTTTTAGATGATAGGATGTTCTATTTGTTACCTGTTTTGAAATATTTATTCTTTTTATTAGTATGGATTTACAATTATGATAAATGTTTTACGGGAACTGGTGATGCTTCTTTTTTTCGATTCTTGCACTGCACACAGAGTTTGGCTTTTTGCGGTTTCCAATTCGGTTTTTGTCCGCATGGTTCTGTTTATATTTTATGGTCTCTTTATTCAGTATTTGGTGAGGGTCTGTCTGTGTTCTGTATGTGAGACGGAGGTGAGGTGTTCTGCTAGCATGTAGTTTCTGTGTAGGGATCTATAGCAGCTTGATTTGATCTGTTTTCCTAATAGGAGTTGCATTGATGTTTTAGGGCCTACTGTAATATTTGCAGTGTTGCCTTTTCATACTCATCTAAGAATAACACTTTGAATGTACTCTGATTGGTCAGTATGAAAGGTATAAAAGATTATGCACCTCACTGGAACTTTGGGGTGGCTGGATGATTGTACAGTTGTATGGACCTGTTGCCCCCCAGAACAAACTATTTCCTCGTGCTTTGTTCTGTTCCTTGTCCCTATCCCTTTGTCTTTGTCTTTCCCTAACAAAGTCTCAATTAACCTATTGCAGCTGTACTTTCTTTAGAGTAAACAGTAGGATTGTTACTGTTTGAGTGCTGGCAGTTAGTACTGTTTTGGTATGGGAGGTTTACTATATTGTAACTGTAATTCAATCAACTCCTGGCTTTCTGAGACCAGCCTCACACCCAACATTTGTTACAATAGACCTAATACCATAAGGCTTCCAAGAGTCTTTTTTTGCAGGGTTTTATGTTTCGCACCACAGCAGTGCATGTAAATATAATATACATGTGAGTGATATTTTTACCTCTGCAGACTGTACTCTGAATGTCCTTTTTCATGTAAACTGTTATGATAAATACATCATTTTTAATCATGTGTGGGAGTGGCCAGTTGGGGAGGGGGACTAGGCAGTGAGGTTCACCTTGCATCAGGCTTGAGAGCATGTGCCGCACACATACCCCCACCATTCACCCATCTCCCAGTTCCCCAGAGGCGCAGGTGCTGGGGAAGGAGATTCCTGGCAGGGTGGCGAGCTTGGGAGAAATGGTATCACTTGGCACGCTATCTGCCGCTCCCTTGGGAACTCCGCCCCCTGCCTCCCCCTTTCCCCATCATTTCAAATCGTCAGTAGGGCCAAACTCCAAGGAGACCACCCCCCCCCCCTCCTTTGCCTTCTGACTGATTTGGCATGTGCTGCATCGTGGGGGGCACCATCTCATCCCTTGCCCCAGGCAGCAGATTACCTTGATTCACCCCTGGTCGTATTTATAATGAATTATGATAGGATGGGGGGTTTTTTTTTTCTTTTTTCATATTGTTTCAGGTTTGTGCGAGCTGAGTTTAATTCTCAGATAAGGCCTACACTAACCTTTTTTTTTTTTTTTTTGCTGAACCTGCTCCAGATACAGTAATAATACGGTACATCACTTAAATAGGGATAAGGGATGGGGAATGGGGCAAATGGAACACTTTTTTATTTTGTGATCTGATGACTCTCCAGAGTGCTGCACTAGAAGTGACTCAAAGGTTCTGGGTTCTGCTCTCTGCACCACTGGGAAGTTACTTCAGAGTCTGGCACATATTCAGAAGAAAAAAATCTTGAAATCAAGCCTGCTAGCTCGGCGGGAACATCCAAATGGGAAGGCAGTGGAACAAGGATTCTAAGGGTGGGATAAAAATGTGGACTGATCCATTGTTGGAGTATTAATGAATGTACTTTTCCAGAAAGTAATCACTTACTGCTTTAAGGAATATCACAAGCTAACTTAAACCAGTGGCAGGAATCAGTGCCAACAGTTTGCATCCATATTTCTTTATTTTGTGGATTTTTTTTATCTGACTTGCTTTTTATCCTTTATCTTTCAGGTTGGATGTAAAGAAGGCGTGGAGAATGGAGCTGATCTCCGATCGATGGACCAATTGAAATGGTCGGAGGGAGTGTGCAGCCTCATGCATTAGCCCATGCACACGATAACCTCTCTCCTCCACGACACCAGTGCCCTCTGCCTGCCCCCAGCACTCACTACCGCATCTTCCGCAACTGCGAGCGAGACGTGGTGGAGCGCTCCATCAGCATCCTGCAGGCCAGCGGCTTCTACTGGGGCCCACTGTCTGTGGGGGAGGCTCACGCCAAGTTGGATATGGAGGCCATGGGGACCTTCCTGGTGAGGGACAGCTCTCAGGGGAACCACTTGTTCAGCTTAAGTGTGAAAGTGGCAGCTGGGCCGATCAGCGTGCGGATCAGGTTCCAGGAGGGATATTTCTGGCTGATGAACCATTTCTCAGACTGCGTGGTGAAGCTGCTGGAGCTGGTGGTGGAGAGGACTCAGGCTCAGCCCATCTGCTGCGAGAACGGCGTGACCCTAGTGTTCTCCAAGCCCCTACGGAGAAGCCGAATTCCTGCCCTGCAGGAGCTATGCCGGCGTAGTATAATTGCTGTCCATGGGAGGGAAAAGATACCCCAGTTGCCTCTCCAGCCAGTGTTGAGGAAGTACGTGGAGGAGTTTCCTTTCAAGATTTGAAACCCGCTGGCCACACAGCATTGGGAAAGCCGTCCTGTGACTGTAATGGTGACAACAGGGCGCTCTCCCTGTCCTGCCGATGCACAGAAGGAGCTGTGACCACTTGCAATGTTCAGTGGTATCTGAGCGCCCGCACGGTCCGTTGAGATCTTCAACTCAAGAGCTAAGAGGTTAACGTCATTCTTAGCATCACAAAAAAGCTGCCTCTTCTGCAACAAGCCAAAACAGTATTGGGAACAGCCACCTATGGCTAAAGCTGATGAAGCTTCACATTCTCTCAGATACGCTCCACCTTCTGCAGTTTCCGTACTGACTGGAGCTAGAAGCCATTTGATCAGAGGTCCACGTTGGCTTTGGGTGGTGCTCTTTGGAGTTAGCAGCAACGAGGGCATGTGTGCCCGATTCTTTTGACTGTAACCTTAAATTTAAATCCTCCTTCCTGGCTTTACGGTGTGAAGGAAGGGGGAAACTTTCAAAGCAGTGAGAGATGTGTGTGTGGCTGACCCGCTTGCGCAGCTGAGAACAGGCCCTTGTGCGGCTTTCTTGATCCTCAGGAAAATGAATTAGAGGGCTGAGGTCCACTCCTCTCCGCACACAGCCAGATCTGGCATCCGCAGCAATACCTAGGAATATAAAGAGGAGCTTGGGGCGAAAGAAAAAGGATGCCTTATCCACTAGATAGCTGTGTAAACTGATCTAAAATTACCAGAATGACTTAAGCTCTTCTGTCAGGCTGTTTCAGAACATCCTCTCCTTTCTTCTCAGGTCCTTCAAACACTTAAACCTCTCCCAAGCCATTGCTCACTTTCTGGTGATTTCTCCTTGTGCTCAACTGAAACGGCGGGGGCGGGGGGCCTCTTAGATTTTTCTAGTACCTATAATATTCCCAGAAGCACTGCTTGTACCCGTGCTCTTTACCTACAGGAAGATCTGATTTACAAAGTAGGGGAGTAGCTATTGGAAGCCAATAGTAATAGGTGGGAGAGAGAAAAAGGGGGAAAAAAAAAGGATAAAGTGCGTAGCTTGCTGGGCAGACTGGATGGGCCGTTTGTTCTTCTTCTGCCGTCATTTCTATGTTTCTATGTAGCACAAGGTCCGTCCCTGCTTGCAGCGGTGGCAGGCCCCCCTCTTCCTGCTTCCTGTGGAGCCCAGCTGGTTTAAAAAGACTATTGCCATATATTCAAACTTTCTTTTTATTTTTTTTTTCTTATAAAACCAGAGTGAATCTTGTTTCTTTCACATCAATTTTTGTCAAAATTCATTCCTTCTAATTCACATTTGTGGCTCTTCCCTGAACCCCCTCCAAGCACATGCTAACCAGCAATGGATACCATTCTGTTTTCAGAAAAAGATGTATTTTTCTAGTGGCAAAAAAAAAAAATAGGAAAAGCTCTTTTATTTTCTTAATAAGGCCCGGTGTTTTCAGATTTCACATGCATGGAACATGGGCAGTATAGAAACTTTGAATTCTGGTCTAGTTTTTCTTCATATGGGAGATGCAGTTGGGGTTGGTGTATGCGATGGAGGAGAACGGCTCAATGCAACAGTGCTCCCTCTGTAAAAATAAAATGGACACGATTGAGGGGAGCAAGCCAAGTGACTGGGGCATCAGATTTATCTGCTGATGTTATTGGTTGACTATCAGAATTATTGATTGGCTTCTGCTTGTATTTGGTCCATAATATCAAGTGCAAATTCCACCGTCACCAGTCGGTGTTTGAAAAGTTTGCAAAGTGAGCGCAGTAATCTTTGCCCTGTCTAAAATGAAAGGGGGCCACATTTTCTTTGTGCAGTTCTGAACTTAGCACATCAAGGGGAGCAGCCACAAATGGTAACACACCCAATAATGTCTGGTCCTACACATGCAATAACATCAAAAGTGATAATGCATGGACTGATAAGACATCAATTCATGTGATACCATTTGTGACATTCAGGCCAGCATGGCTACTCATCAGCAAGCATTTCCAGCTTGTATGTGGCTGCTTCCAACACTTTTTCTTGACACACGTTTTGTTTTTTTCAGGAGAGAAAAAAAAAACAACCCAAACTGTTTCTTAAGAACTATGCATCATTTGACTTAATTTATACAAAAAAAAAAAAAAAAATAAAAGAAGGTGATTGTGCTGCTCACTTTGTTTCTATCCCCTGGTAGACGGGAACTTGATGTAAGACCACACGAATGTACTGTGGATTCTAATATCAATTGCATGGCCGTGACAAGGCTAAAGTGTCACGGGGGGAACGCTGTCACCACTGATGGATTATCTAAGCCTGTTTGATGGGTCACAAGGTTTAGATTCTTGTAAGGATCTTCCTTGAGAAAACTGGAGCATGTGAAAGAGAACCGTTCTGCTCTTTGTTTTAACTTGAATACTACTCACCCTGCTGACTCTTGTTATGGCGTAGAGTAATGACTTCTCAGGGGTGTGCTGTGGCTCAGTCTATGAAGGGAGCCTTTGGGCCAATCCTGGCTTTTTGTTTTAAAGTCTCATTCCGGCGCACTGGGGGAGGGGGGATTTTTAGTTTTGCTCCTTCTATTTGCAGTCAGTTCTCGGGCATTACGGTGAAATAGGAAGGATATGTCATGAAGACAGGACTTGGCCGAACGTCTCCCTACCAAAATCTGGGTCACATTACATCCCTGGATTCCTCCAGTCATGGGACCAGATGAAAAGATTTTTTGTTGAAGGACTTATGTGTGTAGGGAGGAGCGAGTTGGAGCTTTGAGAAACAATTTGTGATGAAAGCATCAAACAGGGGTACTTACTTTGCTCTGTGTGTGACGCATCCGTGCGAGCCACGGTTGTCGTGGTTGACTGGATGACAACTGCCAAGGTATCTCTCTCTTTTTTATGGTAGATATCACACTTTTTATCCTTGTAATAGATGTAAGGATCAACAACATTTTAATCTTCTTATCAACCAAATCTCCTGGCATCTTTTGAGCATTTACATTTATTTTTTTTTTTTAATGGGATGGATCGGTGAAAAATAATCAAAAAATAACGTTATTTTCAGGCATTGCTGCAGTCCAGTTTTCTTGAACGGTTTGAGAGCTGTTGAATTCCATGCACGCGCCACTAACCAGCCTTCCTGGAGTTTTATACGTCTCTGAAAGAAACTGTCAGCTTGCCAGCCCACATATAGAGACGGTGCTCGGGGCAATGGCTGGGAATAGTTTACTCTATGAAAAAATTGAATGAAATTACTTTGTTTTGTTTTTTCTTTATTAAATTACTGTTCAACAAGTGGTTCTGCAAAGCAGGAAAAAAATAAATTTCGGGGAAAATGAAAGGGAATTACCCGGGTCCGATCCCTGACAGTAGGGTGGTGGAGCATAGGCCACCGCCTTATCCTGATAAAGGGGCCACGCCACGCCCCCATTCTTTTGATGCCAGAAGTGTTTGCTTTTGCAGCTGTTACTCCACAAGAAGAGACATAAGGGACCCGTCTCGTAAGGCTAAGTGAATCCAGCTGAACTTCACTGACCTGGAAGCTACTGACTGCTTCCAGAGGCAGAAACTTCAGCAAAGTTCAACACAACTGCACACCCTGGACATGGCTTCTGAGTTGTTATATGAAGCGCGTCTTTTAAGTGCACATAAAATCAAGCGGTGGGAGCAGGTTCCAGTCTTCAGATCTCCCCCATGCATTTCACAGCGTTCCCAGCCCCTCCGCACATCTGTACTTTGCACTGCCGAGCCATCCTGTGTCGCCCTCCTCTTCCCCACCTCCCATTTTATTGATATTTTACAGTGGTAACGGTTACATTAACCTTTCCGTCCTGGGAATAATTTATTGCATTGTTCTTGTCCTTTGAAGAACCAAGTTGTCGCAGTTTTACAACTTTTGTGGCATTAAAGCTGAAAGTGAAAAGGGGGAGTCTAACTGGGAGGGACTTCATGATGCAACAATCTGCTTGATTGGGGAAGGTACAGGGCCTGTTCCAATCTCTCTGCAGAAGTGTTCAGTCAGACCTTGGAAGGCCCTCACTCTTTTCGGGCTGTGTGCAGTAGGAGGGGGGGGGGGGGTGATATGCTCAGCAGTTTGTTAATCTGGGGGCATGAGATTTCCATTCCAGTTGAGTTAGGCAGAAAAAATAAATAAATAAACTACAATCGTCACGCTTTTACTGTGTAAAATTGGGGAATTCCCCCCCCCCCCCCCCCCGAAAATAAACGTTGGGAGCCATGAGAGGTCAGCATACCTGGGAACATTTGGGTTTTGCTCCCCTGGGGTGGGAGGAGGAATATAACCAGCGTTTTTTGCTGCACATGTTAGGGCCCCGAACCACCATGCGCCTTTCCTTCAGGTGAAGGAAATAGGAGAAGGCCCACTTTCCTGGTGGCACCCTCTGCACGTAAAGTAAAGTGGGAGCGGACGGGGGCAGCAGCACCTGAGAGCTGGGCTTCCTGCCCTACCGACACGGCACTGGCAGCTCCCCAGCTTGTCGCTGGCACACGGGAGCCCCGTAAATGGCTCGCCCTGTCGAAGTCATTTTGCTGGTTATTCTTTGTCAGGATTTATTTTTGAATGATTGTTCATCCAAGGTGACATAATTCAATATGATGTTACAACTCGGCCACGTCAGTGCCCCTTTTCCTCCTTTCTCTATTTCTGCGGATAACGTTGTAATCGTCCCAGTCCACTCAGCCCGTAATCCTGGAGTCATCTTTTACTCCCCTCTCTTCTCCACACTGATAAAACCTGCCGTTTCTTTCTCTGTGCCACCACCAAAACCCGTCCTGTCCTTTCTGAACGCACTGCCAGAGCCCTTATCCACTCTCTCATCGCCTTCTGCTTAGACTATTGCAACCTGCTCCTCACAGGTCTGACTGGGACAGTCGGCCGTCTCTCTCCACTACAGTCTATCCCAGATTCAGCTGCGCGACTTATCTTTCGCCAAAGTCGCTACACCCAACTAACCCCTCTCCGTTCCCACATACAGTTCAAGCTCCTCTTACTCACAAGTGCCTTCACTCTGCAGCTCCTCACTACCGCTCCTCCCCTATCTGTGCCCATCTCCTCTACCGCCAAGTCCCGACTCCGTGCTTGCCACCTGGCTGCATGATATACTTGGAATGGACTTCCTGAGTCAGCACTTTATGCTCCCTCTCTTGCCTTGTTTGAATCTTGTCTAAAATCTCCATCTTTTTTAGGCTGCTTTTAAATCTTAACCCCCAGCTCAGAGCCTCATCAATTGTTAACTATAGCAGCCGCCTGTGGCAGCCAAGGTGACTAACGTAGCTGGTTGGCAGCTGCCTGCACCACACCCATTTTTCCCTTATCCTGTGCTTGTATGGAGAGGGATCTGGTCCATTGTGAGGAGTTCCTATGCAGTTTTTGTTTCCTCCCTTCCTTTGTTATAAAATTTGGAAGAGAGACTGGTGGGGCTTTCCGTGCTTCCCTAGGCCTTCTTATGGCGCTATGAGCCCTCCCCGTATCCTCACTGCCTACTCCATGCAGGTTGGCGTGCCTCACAACAATTTTGTAAATGTAGCTGTGCCTTGGGCTTCAAAAAGGTTGGGAAACACTGTTCTAGAGAACTTATATTGTAATCCCTCTGGGGATAGAGAAATCCCTACTGTATCTGCATGAAATTTGCCTTGAAATGTCTTGAAAGGTGGAATATAAATAAAAACAAGAAAAAACTCAACCTGTTTTTCTCAGGGGAATTCTTTTCTATTAGAAGAGTCAAAAATCCCTAAAGCACCAGAGGCTGATCCTGCTTTATATGCCACCTTCCCAATGGTCAAATGTAAACAGATCTAGGCAGAGAGTTACTCATTATTATTTTTTTTTTTTTTTGCTTCCCCCCCCACATTTTCTCTCCCGGGGATGGTAATTTGGATGACACCGATGCTCTTGTTAGGCAAGAGCTGGAAGACAAGCCCTCCCCAAATCTGACCCCCACTCCCACACACACACCCCCCTCACCACCACTGCTCTTGAAAACAATTAACCCCTGCAACAGACATTCTCCTCCTCCCTCCATCCCCATCTCCAGGCTGAGTGTGGCACCTGCTGAGGCTGACCAGGCAAGAGCACCCAGTGCTGCAACCAGCCTATAGACACATTTCTCTTTTTAGTTTAAAACTGGTTTTGTTTTTTTAAATCCTTTGCCTTGTCATAAAGCACCACCCATCCTCCTTTCTACTGGAGAATATAGGAAAATAAATGCCTTTTGTAATGTGTGTGTTTGTGTCTGTGTAAGAGAGATGCATCTGTCCAAGCAGTCCGCTGCAGGCGATGGCACAAGCTCATTTTCTGAGGAGAGCAGGTTTCTTGAGGGCAGACAAATATCATAGAACTACTAGGGCAGGGCAGAGCTTAGCCAGAGTTGGGAAGAGGTAGCCATTGATAGCCAAAAGCAGTGACTGATTCTGCTTTTGCGATTCCTTCTGTGTGAAGAAATGTTTGCAGCCAGCGGACCTCGTCATTTCAACACCTTACCTCGGGTTATTAGTGCGGCCAATGACAGCTATAAAGATGGGGTGAGTCTTTTTACCAAACATTCTTGCCAATATTCCTAGAACAAGGGACAGGTCTGTTTTTAGGCCAATGTTATGTTATTTTTTTAAACTTCTGTAGACTTTGAGAGAACTTGTTCTGTTATTTAAGCTAATAGTTTATTGTCCTTTCAGTAACTACTGTTACATTGCACCTGTACAGAAAAGCATTTGATGTTCAAAATTATATCAAATATTTTTGCTGTTTTCGTTTTGTAAATTAAAAATAAGTTTCTTACATTTGAGGCTCTCATGTGCGTCATCATTTATTTTCCCCTTTCCCCAGCCTCAGAAATCAAGAAATTGGTTGCAAGGTGTATCAGAGCCCAAATGTGGTAATTGGAGAATCTATTTTACGTCTCCCCTTCAAAAGCCTTTCTGTGTGTTATTATAGGAAGATGTCGGCAAAATTAACAAGTAGAAAAGGTGTTGCTTGGCGAGTGTACCCAGACGTGCATATAGCATTCCTTTTTACAGGGACACGTGTGTTCAGAAAACAAATTTCATCATTGTAATACAATCTTGAGAAAATCCTCAAGTACCAAAAGATACAGAGACCAAGAGAATGTGACAGAAAGATACAGAAATCGTCCCAGCTGTACTGGGTGCCACCAGCCTGAATAAAAAGGAACTTCCAGGTGCGCCTTGATATGCCACTTATACATATATTCTATGAACTGCAGAAGGAAGCGCTTTTTGGCACAATGCAAGTACTGAGATGGGCATTAGTACTAAATTGGAGAGCCCAAGTACATACTCACCATACCCTGGCTTACAAGCAAGGTTTATTCTTTTCAGGTTGTGCCCGTTTGGAGACATTACCCTTTGGGGTAGATTTTATAAATATACGCATGCGCGTACCTTATAAAATCCAGGGTCGGTGCGCGCAAGGGGGTGCACATTTGTGCAACTTGCGCGCGCTGAGCCCTGCGCACACTGTCCGTTCCCTCCGAGGCGACTTCGAAATCGGAGCGGCCTCTGAGGGAACTTTCCTTCTACCCCCCCCGGCCCTATCTAAACCTTCCCCCTACCTTTGTTGTCAAAGTTACGTCTAACTCTGCGCGCACCAGCGGGCTGCTGGCGCGCCATCACCCGACCCGGGGGCTGGTCCAGAGGCCTTGACCATGCCCCCGGGCCGGCGCCACACCCCCCGGAATGCCCCGAAATTCGCACCGCCCACCCGACAAGCCCCTGACACGTCCCCTTTGCGAAGCCCCGGGACTTACGCGCGTCCTGGGGCTTGCGCGCGCTGCCGAGCCTATGCAAAATAGGCTCGGCGCGCGCAGGGGTTTTTTAAAAGGGTTACGCTCGTACCTTATCCGCATAACCCTTTTAAAATCCCGCCCTTTATGTCTACATATAATCTCTCGTAGCGGGCCATAGTTCCCAGTTCCGCTGAGCCAGGGGCAGATTGCAGGAAAATATCGACCCAGAGGATTTTTTTCAAAACTGGCCCAGGGTTATCTTAACGCCCTCATGCACTTTCCCTGCAACACACATGTCAACAGCTCCCAAAAGCACGTCAAGTCAACCTTGGAGCCCGGCAGAATTATACTTACGCAGGCACACTTGACTCATAGCACACAAATTTGAAGTGAGCTTAAAGAAAGTTGCACAAAAGAAAATTTCTGCACATACAGCCTGTCAAAAATTAGAAGGAAAGTTGCTTTGCAGGTGCTCATTTTGAAAAAAAGAGAAAGGACATGCATAGTTTTTCTTTGAAAATGCTCCCTAAAATAAATGTGTTAAAAGCATTTGTATAGTTTACAACCACATGGGCTCTTTGAAACTGCCCCCTTAGGGGTGAATTTTAAATGCCTGGCGCATGCCAAAACCAGGAAGTAAGAGAGTATGGCCAGCCATCGCTCACCGAGTGGATTTTAAAAGCCGCCCGTGGACGCGCGTATCTCCTGGTACACGCACAAGTAAGAAATTGCAAAAAAAAGGGACGGGGCATGATCTGGGCAGGATACACGCGTTCTGGGACTTAAACATTAAACGTGCACGCGCTGTGCTCCTCTGCCACGTAACTTTGCTACTGCTATTGGATGGCGTGTAAGTAATAAAATAATAAAACCTAGGCTAGTCAGCAGGGTTTTAAGGGTTTGTGCTAACAGGGTAAAAGGGAAGCGATTTAACTAGGGGAGTTAGGAAATCCTATCCCTTATCTGGGCAAACTGGGAATGAACTGGAGAAATTGGTAACTGCGTCGGCATGCATGGCTACTAAAATCTCCCCACTTCTGTGCTAGAGGCAGCACGTGCACGCGTCCATATAAAATTGCGCCCACATATATGCGCGTACAGCCTATTTTATACCATGCGTGCATATACGTGCATAGGTTATAAAATGGCTGTGTCCTGTGGTGTGGGGCAGCATTCACGTGTACATGCGCGCCCACGTGCCAGCATTAAAGTTACTGTCTTGGTGCACCGTATGCTATTCTGCGTGCATTCTGACCTTTACTGCGTGGGCCCTTATGTGTCTGTTTCAAAGCTTTTAATCATTTTAATTTGAAATGTCTTACATTCTGGGGTAGTTTTGAAGTTTCCTTTTAGTGGCCCCCTGCCACCACCACCACCAGGAGTGTCACCTTGCTCTTCTTTGTGCGTTGCTCTGATGAATGGGGCATAGGTTTCCAAAAGTAATCACAGATATATTAGCCCAATAATAAGGTCTTGCCTACAGCTAGTTTACTGTCCTTTTATTTCTAAATGTCCAAGTGGACTAACATGGCAGCCATCCTATTTTATTCAAGTTTAAATGATCCTTTTGTGCAAACTTCAAATGTGTGCAAACTGTTTCAAGTTATTCTAAACTGAAAAATCTTCTCATTTTAAGTTCTACTGATTCTGTAGGGGGATTTGGGGGGGGGGGGGGTCTTACCTCCGTCCCTGCTGCTTCCCTTTTCCAGGGATCCCTCCATATTGTGAAAAAAGCCCTGGAGCTTGAGAATTTCCTGCCTGACATGACAATTTGAAGGTCAAGAAGCTTGTGAAGAAATTTAGTCTCTTCAGCAAGGTTTTTTTTGCATCAGTTTCTTGAGTGCCAAAGAATTGCTGACCAACATTTTGAGAATGTGAAATATACCTCAGTGCTGATAAAAGGGTTCTCCTAACAAACAGTTGCAGCAGGAGCATCATTGCTTTTAAACTGAAAAACATACCTGTGATCAACTATGTGCCGTGAAAGACTTCATTAAAGCTTTGTTCGCATGCAGAATAGCATGCTATGCACCGGGAAGGTAACTTTCATTCCAGGGTGCGTGTGTATATGTACGCGGTATGCCAGCTTGCGCGCACGTTATAAAATCGGTACACGCGTGCATGGACACGTGCGTGTGCACGCAAATGCCGGCTCTACTGCATAAGTGGGGAGGATTTGGGGAAGTACGTGCGCTGATGCAAATGCCCATTTTCCCAGTTCCTTCCCAGTTTGCCCAGTTAACGGATCAGACTTCCCAACCCTCCAAGTTTCAAAGGCTCCCTTCTCCCCTGTTAGACCTACCCCTTAAACCCCCCCTGACTAGCCCTGATTTTTAAATTTTTTTTTACTTGCACGCCAGCCATAGCAGTAGTAAAGTTATGTGGTAGGGACTGGTGCACGTAAGTATATATGCGCACATCTCTTGGCCTTCCTCAGACATGGCCACACCCCACCCAGACCATACCTACACTCCGCCCCTTTTTTTTTTTTACTTTTTGATTTGTGCGCATACTGGGAGATACGCGCATACTTGGGCACTTTTTAACATCCGCGCAGCATGCGCCAGCCTGGGAGACACATGTATGGCTTTTAAAAGCAACCTCTAAGGCACTAAACTGGCCTCAGAAGACATTCGTGCATAAGTGCTAAAATGATTGAAGTCAATATTCAAAATTAAACATTTAAATGTATAACTTGGAGTTAGAGGGGTAACTTGGATAACCCTGAGCTAGATGCATACCTTATGAGTTACATGGATAACTTGTGAGGAATCCATCAAAATGGCTTGAAATATTGACCTCAGTGTGTACATGCATGCTAATGAAGAAACATGAGATGCAAATTAAGCTTTAGCAGATGCATGCAAATGGCATAGAAGACTTTCCTCCAAACACTAGTGTGTATATGATGAAACCTAACATTTAACACCTAGCTGTTGTGGGCGTGGATCCTTGGACCGAGGTGGAGTTGGCGCAGCCTGCAGAGAGGAGCCCTTCAGTTCCCCACTGTCGGCTGGTGGAGTTGGCTGTGGCAGAGGCCCAACTGGAGCTTCACCTATACCAGCCCATGTTCTCCTTAGGTTGAGCCCTCGGGTGCCAGGGCCAGCAGGTCTTAGACGCGGGCCTCTGCTGGTGCGGTAAAGATCTGTGGAGTAGTTAAGAGTTGCAGGCCAGGGTCTAGCACAGAAGGAATACAAGCAAAGTCAGAGTCTGGCAGCGGTTAGGGTGGCGGCGTACTATCAGAGACGGTGTCAGGGCAGTAATCTGTGGCAGGTGGAGTACTATCAGAGATGGTATCCAGGAAGTGGTCAGAGGCATGTGGAGTACATTCAGAGTTGGTGACCAAGACAAGGTCAAACCAGAAATCCATCCGAGGGGCAACAAGGGACGGCGAGGACATTGGAAGATGAGGAACAGCACAAGCAGGATCGGAGACACTGAAGACCAAAGATGAAGAAATGAAGTGTTGCGCTGAAGGTGGATTCTTGGGCTGAGGTGGGTTTGATGCAATCCATAGGCAGGGACCTACGGGTCCCCACCGTCAGCAGGAGGAGTAGGCTGAAGCTAGAGGCCACTGGAGCTTCACCTATACCAGCCCACGTTCCCCTTGGGTTGAGCCTTTGGGTGCCGGAGCAGGCAGGACTTAGGCGGGCCTCGAGATAGGTTATTGAAGGTAGATGGTTCAGCCCAGAGACAGCAGCCAGCAGGTGACGTAAGTCTATCCAAGACGGGTTACGGAACCGGAACCCAAGCACCAAGGAACAAGGAGAGACTGAGGGTGCTTGAGTAAAGGAAGGCCGAAGTCTTGTAAGTCCATGTCCAGAGGATAGAGGCAGAGGAGTCACTGTCAAACTCGGATGGAAGCTGGCGGCCAGAGGAGACTGTGGCAAGTAACGTGGAACTCTGGACAAGAGAGAGTCTATAGCAAGGTTATCCGTAGCAATGGTCAGGGCGCAGAGAAGGCAGGTGTGGTCAGGTGTAGCAATGGTCAAGGCACAGAGAAGGCAGGCGTGGTCAGGCATAGCAGTGGTCAGGCTTGGAGAAGGCAGGCGAGGTCAGAAGTAGCAGTGGTCAGGCTTGGAGAAGGCAGGCACGGTCAGAAGTAGCAGTGGTCAGGCTTGAAGACAGGTCCATCCTGTCTCAAAAGGGACAGAGACAGGAGGAGAGGAGAGGAGAAGCACGGGTGATATGATACAGACCTTCAGCTACTTGAAAGGTTTTAATGATCCATGGTCAACAACAGACCTTTTCCATTGGAAACAATTTAGTAGAACTAGAGGTCACAACTTGAAACTCCAGGGAGGAAGACTTAGAACCAATGTCAGAAAATATTTCTTCACGGAAAGGGTGGTGGATGCCTGGAACGATCTTACAGAGGAAGTGGAGAAGACTAAAACTGTGAAGGATTTCAAAGGGGCATGGGAATTAAACACTGTGTATCACTAAAGGCTAGAGGATGGGAATGAATGAAAAGAAGCTTGGGGATAGTGGCCTGGGGACTAAAACCGTGAAGGATTTCAAAGGGGCATGGGATAAACACTGTGGATCATTAAAGGCTAGAGGATGGGAATGAATAAAAGTATGGGGGTAGTGGGCCTGGGGGTAACCTGCACGGAGCGGCAGTTACTACCACGAGAAGCTTGCAGGGCAGACTGGATGGACCATTTGGTCTTTTTCTGCCGTCATTAATATGTATGCTGAGGCAATCTGCTACTTCAAGGAAGTCGACGTATTGCTGAAGCGAGGAGTGGAAGGGAAACAGGCCTTTTACAGAGAGGGAGCTTTGTCATCAGAGGGCACTGTGGGAAAGTTTCCACTGTGGGCCCTTTAAATTGTGGCAAGTTAAGCGCGTGCACATCTAGGGGCAGCCCTTGGTTGGCATCGGCATCTTCCTCTCATTCACTGTGTCGGGCCTGTTCAAGTGCAGCAGTCTGGGAGCCTGCCCCGGCCTCGGGATCGCCTGCAGATGGCTTGGGGTTGGAGGTAAGAGCGGTATGGACTGCTGAGTGGAACACTGGCTGGGACCAAGTGTTGGAAGCGTACCAAGATATTTAAAGGGATCAGCTACCAGCAAGCATTTTTACTGAAAAATAACATCTAATATTAAATGTTAAATAACATGCTAAATAACGTGGAGAAGAGCCTACTATGCTATTTCCGCTCATCTGCCAAAGTAGAATTTGCATCTGCTTTTTCTTCATTAATATGTGTACGTGCTAATTTCAGCATTCGTGTGCTATCATCTACAAGATATAGTACACAAAATATTTACTCACAGGATCTTGTTGCTATTACACATCTTTCAACATATTTCTTTGGAAAAGAAAAGAACACCAATACAAACTCTTATCTATTCAAATCCACATTTATTGACACGGTGAAAATGTCTTTTCAACCACAAGGTTAACACATAACAAGTAGTTTGCAAACATTGTACATTTCACAATGCATAAGGCACAATAATAGTTTCCAATAAGTTCTTGCAAGACAGCACGATTACAATGCTCAATGCTGTCCTTGCTGTGGTTGGTCAGTCAAAGATTACTGTAAGCATTCCAAGTCTTGAATACAGAACAACAGTCTGGGTGCAGAGGGCTGCTTTGAGCTCAACAGTTCTTTTTCCTTGACTATAGAGATGTTTTCTTTGAGATTTGAGGCCTTCCTAGACTGTGTCCTTTCTGATGTGGCAGCCTCAGCCAGGGCTGTCTGCCACCTGTCACCCTGGCCGCAAAATATGTTGAGATTACCTGCATCAGGAACCACCAGGGCAAAGGTAATGTGTGGCCCCAAATGGGGGGGGGGGGCATGTTAAATGCTGATGCTGTTGAGCATCAGGGGAGGCAAATATCCATCCCTGGGGTCACTGGGATGGATTATGCTGGAGCTGGTCAAGTTATCATTTCATGCCAAGCCTCCTCTTTGCGGACTGTCCTGGCTGCTTGTCATGTGAGGGTACAGAGAGCAGTCATCCTGGTGGCAATGTGGCAAAGTTTCCAGGGTGATGCCATGCCTGCTCCAATTCCTTTTCTCTTTCCTCCCCTGTGTTCTCCGCCTCCTTGGCAGATATCCTAGGTGCTTGCTTTTTGCCTGGCTTTCCCTCTTCTGGAAGTCTCTTCTCTTTCACCTTCTTTCCCAGGGTCCAGATGCTCTCCCGTTTCTTGTCTTCAGAACTGCCAATTATCCCCACCTGCCAGGCTTACTTTTATACGAGTTTTGCAGCAAGGGGGCTGAGCCATGTGGAAAATAGGACCGCACATACTCAGGAGAGATAAAGAAAGGCAGGAAGGGCAAATGAAGAGGCAAAGGATCAAACAGAGGAGTTTCTTGCCCAGTCAGTAAAGCTTTCTTTACATGTATGTTTGGCCGGCCCAGTGACTCAGTTGGTAAATGGTGGGCACTGCTATGCGGAAGAGCACCAGGTCAGGTCTTCCGCTCCCTGGGTCGGCCTGGGCTGGGGATGCTGCGGAGTGGGGGAAGGGAGTCAGTGTCATTGCCCAAGGGTGACATGATTGCAGGCTTCCGGAAGGATCCTTGGTGCATGGCCCCTGGCCCAGGACCCTCACTGCAGTGACTGGATTAAAATGTAAGTTGGGAGGGGGGATATAACAAAAAATATTGGGGGGGGGGGGGAAATCCCTGGATAGTTGTGAATGAGGGCTCATGGCACCAGGATCTCAGCCTCAGTTCTGATTAAGCTGGAAGTACAAAAGTAGCAGGAGGAAACGAGCAAAAATGTATACGTAAAAAGAAGAGGACTGTGGTTTAAGAAACAGATTGCCGATGCTGGATGTTCTGAAGTGTGAAAGTGTTTTGGGGTCCTAGTGATTGCTGTTTTGCTATCCAGGAACAGTTTTCTGACTCAGCCGGGCTTTCCCACTGGTTTGACTTAGTAATAGGGTGAGGGAAGAGGCGTGTACTGTACTCCCCTCACCAGCAGGTCTCAGCAGGCACAGATCCAGCTGTTCTGCAGCCAGGACGGGGCTGGGCCCTTGTCCAGATGACAGTTATTTTTGGCCTCTTACCAAGTAGTTCCCCTTGAATAACCCATACAACACTGGAGCATCATTTGCTGTTTGCTTTTAGTCGCTGTAATAAGAGCTTATTTGATTATTGCCTAGAGCTGAACGGTCATGCTCTTGTTGCCCATTTGCTTGAGGGAGGCCTTCACATTGGTACTTTTTGATAAATGACTAGAGCGATGGATCTTGCCACTGAAATTTGTATTGATATTTAAGAATATAATTGCTTACTACTGTATAGCGTGCTGTGCAAGGAAGCTATCCAATAGAGCTGCCAAATTACCCAGTTCCAGGAGGAAGATTTTAGGCCTGTCCCATTCTGATGCATTACGGGACTTGCAGCACTGATTTCTGTGGGTAGAATCAGAAACTGCAACCATCACACTGCTTTGGGATATAAATTCCAAAACCAAGACTGGTCAAAAAGTCTCCCTCCTGGAACTGGGTAACTTGACAGCTGTAATTCAATATGGCTTCTGCCCCAAGAATTCACAGTCTCCGGTTTATTATAGTCCCAGTCTTCACTTCTTACATTTGGTTAAATTTAATCCTGGGAAGATGAGATAATCTATAGAACTGAGAAAAGAACTAGGATTAAGGTCCTGATTCATAAAGATCTTTTCCTATAGACACAGAATGGAACAAAAGTCTTGCTGAGACTCAGACTGAAGTAACCAGACCTTCCTTACTGCTTTTTCATGAAAAATACAGTATCATCGATTAAAAACAGTTATAATATAAATAAAGCAGAGTTGCTTACCTGTAACAGGTGTTCTCCTAGGACAGCAGGATGTTAGTCCTCACACATGGGTGACTTCATTAGATGGAGTGTGGCACGGAAAACTTTTGTCAAAGTTTCTAGAAACTTTGACTGGCACACCGAGCATGCCCAGCATGCCACTTAACAATGTGTCCATGCAGGTTCCCTCTTCAGTCTCGTAATATAGAATTACGGGTTGGCAGGTGGGTTTCCTTAGGAGCAGCATCCTGCTGTCCTAGGAGAATACTGCTTACAGGTAAGCAACTCTGCTTTCTCCTAGGAAAAGCAGGATAGTAGTCCTCCCAAGTGGGTGAATCTCTAACTTCAGGCTGTTCCCGAAACAAGGGGACCAACAGTCCCCTAATCAGGTACCAACAGGCACAACAACCAAGATGCTGTTGGTAACACAGGGAGACAGCATGAACCCGATCAGGAAGCCTGAGGTAGGAAGAGCTGGGTTTCATAGCTGAAAGAGATTCCGAAGGTCAGATTGGCCGAAATTGCTGTTGCGTCGGACGTCCCTGTCCAGACAGATATGGAGGGAACTCCATGTCGCAGTCTTGCAGATCTCGTCCTCAGGGAATGCTCGCAAGTGGGCCAACGCTGCCATGGCTGACAGAATGAGCCTTGACGTGGCCCCCAAGCTGCAGTCCCACCTAAGCGTAGGAGAAGGAGATGCAATCTACTAGTCAGTTGGACAGAGTTTGCTTAGCAACCGCAACTCCCTATCTCTTCCTGTCAATAAAGATGAAGAGTTGCGTGGACTGCCTATGGCCTGCTGTCCCCTCCAGGTAGAAGGCTAAGGCTCTCTTGCAATCCAAACTGTGCAAAGTCCATTCGTCCTGATGTGAATGAGGCTTTGGAAAAAAGGTGGACAGGACAATTGACTGGTTTAGATGAAAATTCATGACCACCTTAGGCAGGAACTTAAGGTGTCTACGGAGGACCACCCTATCATGGAAGAACTTTGTGTAAGGTGGATATGACACCAAGGCCTTAATTTGGCTGACCCTGCACAAGTATGTGACCGCCCCAAAGAAGATGATCTTCCAAGTCAGGTATTTCAGGTCACAGGAGTGCAAAGGATCAAAGGGAGCTTTATAAGCTGGGACAAGACCACACTGAGGTCCCAGGACATAGCAGGGGATCTTAGGGGAGGCTTCAGCTGAAGCAGAACCTCATATAGCACCCCACTATGTGCTGCATCAAAATGGGTGAACCATCCATCCCTTGGTGGTAGGCCCAGTAGCACTGAAATGCACCCAGATGGAGTTGGTCTTTAGGCCAGCTTCTGAGAGGTGTAGGAGGTAATCAAGTAGCTTCGGTGTGGAGCAAGTGAATGGATACAAGCCATGGTGCTCACATCAAATAGAAAACCTTCTCCATTTCAGGCCATAAGACTTCCTAGTGGAAGGCTTCCTGGACCCCACCAGAACCAGAGGCACATTATCCGAGCGGTCTAGGGGCTGCAAAATTACCCTCTCAACATCCAAGCCATTCGGGACAAGGCCTAGAGGTTGTGATGGTGCAGTCTGCCCTGATCCTATGTGATGAGGTCTGGGAAGGTCCCCAGACTGATCGGCTCCCAAAGGGAGAGATCCTGCAGGAGGGAGAACCAGATCTGCTGTGGCCAATACGGGCAATGAGGACCATGTTTTCCCTGGTCCTGTTGGAGCTTCAGAAGAGTCTTCGACACTAGCAGAAGCAGAGGATACACATTCAGGAGGCCCATGCCCCAATGTCAGACGAAGGCATCCGATGCTAATTTGCCATTCCCTCTGAACAGGATGCAGAACTGATCTACCTTCCTGTTGCAGGGGAAAGCGAATAGGTCCATGTCCGGGATCCAATCTGCAACCTCCTGCTTCAGGGACAACTCGTGGAGGTGGAAGGAATGACTCAGGTCGTCTGCCACCACATTCTCCATCCCCGGCAGGTACATGGCTCGTAGCAGAATGCCTGGGACAGAGCCCAAGACCAGATCTGGACTGCTTCCTGAGGAAGCAGAGGATGAACGATCTCGTGCCTCTCTGCTTGTTGAGATACCACATCACCACCTGATTGTTGGTCTGAATGAGGACCACCTTGTTGGCCAGGCGATCTCGAAATGCCCAAAAAGCATATTGAATCGCATGGAGTTCCAGAAAGTTTATCTGACACCTCACTTCCTGAACAGACCATTGACCCTGGTTGAGGATACCCTCCACATGGGCACCCCAACCCAGGCTGGAAGCATCCATGGTGAGCACAATATGAACAGGGGAAGCCTGGAAGGGCACCCCTATCACCAAATTGGACAGATTCTCCACCACAACAAGGAGTACTGGAGTGGTGGAGTATTATGGATGTGCACCCAAAGGTCCTGGAAGGCCTGGCGCCACTGAGACTGCAGGGTCCACTGCACCCTGCACACATGTAGATGAGCGAAGGGAGTGACATGGACGGTTGCAGCCATGTGTCCCAACAAGCGGAGCATATGGTGCGCCGAAACCTGGCAACTCTTGAGAGATCAATCTCACCAGGGACACTGCGGTGAGGACTCGATCACGGGGCAGAAATGCCCTGGCTTGAGATGTGTCGAACCTGGCACCAATAAAGTCCAGCTGAGATGACGGGATGAGCTGCGACTTTGGGTAGTTGACCAGAAAACCCAAGATCTCCAACACCCGAATTGTGTAGTGCAGGGACCTCAACACTCCCTCCTGGGTGGCACTCTTGTTAAGCCAATTCTCTAGGTAGGGAAAAACTTGCATTCGCAGCTGCCGCAGGTCCAGAATAGGCCGGAGTCCCCCTGTTCTCTTTGGAATCAGGTAATACCTGGAGTAGAACCTGCTCCCTCGTTGCTGTGGCGGGACAGGCACAATGGCCCTGGCCATTATGAGGGTGGAGAGCTCTGACAAGAGTACCTCCTGATTCACTGAAGGGCCCCAAAAGGTGCACGGGGGAGATTCCAGAGGGACGCTCTGAAAGTTCAACCTGTAACCGTGATGAATGATGGACAGGACCCACCGATCTGAGGTGACAGATGGCTAGTGGTCTGCAAAGAACTGAAGCCAATCTCCGATCAGAGGGCCTCCCATCAGGGGCACAGATGGCTGGCTTACACTCCCTTTCAGTCAGTCAAAACCCCTTGGCGGGACTTTGCTGGGGCGCCACAACAGGACTGGCGCTCAATGCCTTGTAGGGCTTGGCTGACCGCCAACTGTACTCTGCATTCTAACTCCTCAAATGCAGCCGAAGAGAGAACAGCTGGAGAAGGAGGAGGCGCTATATGGTCTCCCTTGGAGCCCAGAGGGAGACCGATGTCCAGCACCAGTATCAGTGGGGACCACCTCAGGCCCTCAGCCTCGATGGAGGGCAACACCTCCTCGGCCCGGGGCTGCTTCAGGGGTATCTCAGCCATCGCTGGTGCCTTCCCGAGCTTGGTCTCATGCGAAGACGGAGACCGATGGCGGTGCTTCTTCGCCTTCCCATGGTGCTCGGCCTGATCTTTCCCCAGCGCCCAATTTGACCTGGAGATCCGGCGGCAGAGAAGATAGCATGGCTCCGGCAGCCACCAGATTCTCCTTCCCCAAGGGCGTCGACGACCCCAACGCGGAGGCTGAAGGACCGAACTTCCTGGGGCCAAACACCTCCATCTTATCTAGGCACGAGCTGCAACCTTTAGGGGTCATCTGGACACAGAAGGGGCACCCCCTGATGTCGTGCGATTCCCCCAGGCACAAGACACAGACCTCATGGGGGTAGATAATGGATATCGTCCAAGGACATTGGGGGCAGCAGCGAATGCCTGATGCCACCATGTGAAAAAACAACCGACAAGCTGTCGATGGTTGGCAGTCACAGGGGAATGTCACCGTCGGGGATTGACCGTGAAGAACACAAAACTCAACATGATGCCTACTAACTAGGGCCGGGACAACGTCGAGGAACCCAGCACAGGAAAAAACTTGAGAAAAGAACTCGAGCTTGGAAGTTTTCTCTGCGGAAAAGAAGAGTTTGAAGAGGGACCCCCATGTGGACGCATGGATAGTTTTCCGTCCCGGCTCCATCTGATGTTACCCACTTGTGAGGACTACCATCCTGCTTGTCCTAGGAGAACTAAATTGTTTCCTCAGTATTCAGAGTGGTATATGAGATTGTAAGATCATTTACCTGGTTGCAGTATGATTAAAATAGGTGCATTTGTGACCTCAAAGTTGATGGGAAGTGACGAGTTATGGCGATGTTTCATTTAAGCACCACAGTCCTAAATTTTTCAGGGTCGGCCTGGCTGTGTCAATATCAGATTACTACAAAGCTGGTGCTTTTTTTGCTGCTGTTATCCATCACACTGAATCTGCGGTTAGCTGTTTTAAGAGCAACACAATGTAACTGATTTTAAATTCAGACAAATGAATCTGGATCCAGGATGTTAGAAAAAGGAGCATAAATTAAAAATCTGTTTAACAGTTTGTTTTTATTTAATTCCATGGAATATCTGGAGCTGCATGCCAGCATTCTGGAGCTACACAACAGTGCTCTGGAACTGCAGCTCTGTGCTCTGGAGCTACACAACACCGCTCTGGAACTGCAGTTCAACGTTCTACAACTCCGTTGTTTCAGTTTCACTTTGCAGTCTTCTGACATGCAAAGCAGAGCTGGAGGAGAATACAGGTTTCCTTTTCTATGGGGGATGAGGAGAACAACCTCCAAGGCCCCAGTGCATGTCAAGATAATAAAACTCCACGTGCTGGCTTTATGTTCCTAAAGATTCCTTTTTTTTTATTTAGAGGTAGAGAGCAGACAAGTGCTGTATTCACATCAGAATAAACAGCCTATTTCAAATCCAGTCTAAGAGAGTCTGGTTGACATTTCTCATTACAGTTCAGTCCTTTCTTCCTGCACTTCATGATAGCAGGAATGGTACTGTTCACATATTTAATTGTACGTTGCTTCAAGCACAGCATGAGGAGGCAAGTAACAAATGTGTTGAATAAATCAATCAATCTGAATCTCGTGTGACAGCTCAGATTCAAGACAGGAAAAAGTCTTTTGCCTGCACTGCACAATCTCCACTTACTCCCAATCCATTAAATCAGATCAGCTGGTGGATTATTAATTGCTCTCGGACCCTTTCAGCATGACCATGGGCAGATCAGGAATGGTGGCTCCAAGCTGGTAGGAACCCAGAGTTGGTCTTTCCGTATTTTATACTGGCCGTGCATTTTCTTGAATTGTTTTGGAGCCTGATTCACTCAGGCTTTTCTCCCATTCTGTGTCTATGGGGAAAAAAAATGAATGAATTAGACCATTCATATATGAATTCTATTTCTATAATATAAAGTAATTATATTTCTATAATAGCACATTGATTTAATAAGCTGTGTTAGAACTAAAACCTCAGCTTTCCCATGAGTGGCGACTCGGCAGCCACACAAAGTTTACAGTTTTAAATCTGACATTTATTGGCAGTCACTGCAATATTTTCCTAAAGGCAGCCATGAGAGCATAATGTGAGGAACACAATTAGTCTGTTGTACACGATGGAATCTAATACCAGCCATGCACCCTTTAGGCAAGAGACGACATTTTCATCCTGGAAGAGAAACTAGAATATTCTGATGGAATATTATACACCTAAAAGGTCTGGAGAGATGAGAATCCTGAGTTTTGATGGGGGTCGGTTCTGCCCACTTGATCTTTGAAGTCTGTTATTATCCTAGAAGTAAGGACTGAATAAAAAAAAGATAAGATTCATCACAGGTTTTATACATATATATATATATATATATATATTTTACTCTGCTCCTAGAGAATTGAGTATCCACTGCTATTGCCCTTGCATCAGTCTTTTTGTAAAGCCTATCTAAACTAATATTTTTATTTCTGGGGCACTTTTATTATCAAGGAACTATTGGGTTTTGTTCACATTGAGATTGGTAAGCGGGTGGATGAGAGAGGGGGATATAGCCTCTTCTAGGGCACATAGTTTATTTGTTTTGGGGATTTAAAAAAATATTTATTTCTCACCCATCCACCATTTCTGGGTGAGTAACAAACTACATTCATAAAATTTTAAAACATAATACTGATGATATACTCACCATCATTTAGATGGGTTTACAGTTAAAAAAAAAAAAGTACTACATGAATTCACAACGGCAAACTCAAACAGGCACAGATGATAAATAGCCTAAACCTAACTTAACAGGAATAGGCAAACATGTCCTAAATAGATAAGTGCTGGTAAATTCCCCAAAGGCTTGAGTAAACTAGATGGCCTTAAGATAATTTTCTAAAAAAAAACATTACTGATGGCTCAGCTTTTAAATTTGATGGTAAGGCATTCCACAGGTTCGGGCCTGCTACCATAAAAGTCTCATGTGACGTAAAGCAGTAATGAACCGAAGAGATGAAACATCTTAACAAATTCTGCCCAGCTGACGTCATTGTGCAAGACAGGGTATAAAACTTTAAAGGTGAATTTTAAAAGCCTGGCGCGTGCCAAAACCAGGAGATACGCGAATATGTCTGGCCAGAGCGTGCCAAGCGGATTTTAAGAGGCGCCCAAGTACCCGCGTACTTGCCGCTACGCACACAAATGAAAAGTTCCGAAAAAGAGGTGGGCATGGGCACGGTCTGGGCGGGGGGGTGGGCATTCCTGGATTGCACCTTGAAATTAGCGCATAAATACTTTATCTGCACAAGTGCGTGGCGGGGTCCCCTGCCGTGTAACCTTACTTCCGCTGTGGAGAATGTGTAAGTTGTAAAACAAAAAAAAAATCCAGACTGATCAGCAGGGTTTTTAAGGATCAGGTCTAATGGGGTGAAGGGAGGCTATTAAACTAGGGGAGGTTTGGAAGTCCTATCCCTTAACTGGGCAAAATGGGAACCAACTGGAAAAACAGCTAATGGTGTCGGCGCGCGTGACTTTTAAAATCACCCCTCCCCCCCCCCCACTCACGCAGTAGAAGCGGCGTTTGTGTG
This sequence comes from Rhinatrema bivittatum, assembly GCF_901001135.1. Lineage (NCBI taxonomy): Eukaryota > Metazoa > Chordata > Amphibia > Gymnophiona > Rhinatrematidae > Rhinatrema > Rhinatrema bivittatum. The sequence continues at coordinate 453,448,876 of NC_042616.1, forward strand.
CCTAGGCGCACGTCCACTTAAAATTGCTCACTCATGTGCGAGCGGTCAGGCTGTTACATAACATGCACGCTTATTCGCATGTATGTTACAAAATGGCCACGTCCCCTGGCACAGGCCTAACATGCGCACCCTCGCGCCTGTTTAAAAAATTACCATCTGCAGGTGGGCGCAATACTAGATGGACCGCTGCCTTTCACAGTTTTATGCACTGTAGTCAGAATTTTTAAATCTAATACATCAAGGAACAGGAAGCCAGTACGAAAAAGGACAAGACAGGTGATACATAATCATTACGGTGAGCACAGTCTGCGGTGCTGCCAAGGTGGAAGCCGTCAACCCTATATATATATGGCATTGCAATAATCTAAGCTGGTAAGAATCACAGCCTGCAGAGCAGAACAAAAATCTTCATAAATTAGAAAAACGGTTTCCGTCGGTATAACAAACATAGGCCTGGATTTATCAAAATGCACTAAATTTTGCATAAAATAGGAAAAGGAGCGTGTTTTATGTTTATCACAAAGTGCGCTATCTTAGCACTTCGCGATAAGTGCCAGAATTGTTATATTTCCTACGTACAACCAAAGCTGATATGACACCCCGTTAGGCCTTGGGGAGGTGGGGGGAAATAGGGGGGCGGGGGCTTGTTTTTCTAGTGAGAGAGGCTGAGAAGACTCCGCCAGCCTGCTCTCTGTGTTTACAGCCTATTTTTTATTTGCCCCCTTCTGGGTTGGGCGGGGGGGGGGGGGGGGGAGGCAGGACTTAGGGGATGTAATGCTAATGCCTATGTTTTTTCAAGTATGCTACTGGGAATCCCAATGTTCTCATTTGTGCTGGTTGCTTGGCAACATTTGTATTTTTGTAAAATTCAATAAAGATATTTAAACATAAAAAGTGTGGCCGGCAGTGCTGATCCTACCGGAGCTCCTGTTGTTTGTGAGCACCATGTAGAAACTGATTGTTCTATTCTAATTTATAATCACTTGGGTAAGAAACAAACAAAACCGATTAAATACAGTATTTTTAATATCAATGTCAGCCAGCCAAGACAATAAGAACGAATGATCTTCTAGCGCAGAGCTTTCCAAACTGTGTGTCAGGACACGTTAGTGTGTCGCCTGCAGTGTGCAGGTGTGTCGCGCAAGCCCGGTCAACTCTGACACAAGTTTGGGCTTTTTTTTTTCTAGAGATTCACTTTTTTTTTTCAGTTTATGGGTTGCTTATTATTGGGTGATTTTTGCTGTCAATCGCGTTTTTTTGGGGGGCTTGGTGGGTGGAACAAGCCCAGCCATCCTTGCATTGGCTGCTGCTGCCGATGAGGCCTGGCCATGAGGAGTACTGACTACAAGCAGCAGTGTCTGGTGATCATGGAAGGGAGTGAAGCACTTAACTGGCAACAATCAAAAAGACGAGGTACATGAGTGTGGGGGCCAGACATGTGCTGGGGGGAGAGAGATGAGTGAGTGGGGGGCAAATGTGCTGGGGGGACAGACATGTGCTTGAGGGGGAGAGATATGAGTGTGTGGGGGCCAGACATGTGCTGGGGGGAGGAGAGAGATGAGTGTGTGGGGGACAGACAATTTGTTTTATTATTGTTTCTCATAAATTATAACAATAACATTAATCTTGGAATATATATTTTTAATATAAATTTAAGGTTTTCATGAGATAGGTTGTGTCGTGAAACATTTTATTTATGTATATATTTAAGGAAACATACATAAATTGTCGAAATATGTTTCGTTCGTTTAACCTTTAACCTCTGGTTTACTTGTAGACTGAATTACTGTGTCCCGAAATTATGTTTGTCTAAAAAGTGTGTCACCATCATGAAAAGTTTGGAAAGCTCTGTTCTAGCGTATCAAACACTGCAGATATATCCAAAAGAATCAGCATAAAACATTTACTATCAAACCCCACTGAAGTGTCTCTAGACTTGACAAAACCAGTGCTTTGGTATTATAACCTTCACCTAAAAACCATATTGATAGCAATCAAGGATCCCATGCTCCTCTAGATACTCCTAGAGTTGTTTTAGCACCATTCCTTCAAACACTTTAGACAGGAATGGCAACAGGGATATAGAATAGTAGTTCTATAGTGCCAGAAATTGCTGTGTAGGTGATAAAGCACATATATACCAACAATAGTGCATCAATAGCATCCCAATGAGAAATTACTACTTACCTGATAATTTCCTTTTCTTTAGGACAGACAGATGAATTCAGAATCAGTGGGTTATGCACCTCTACCAGCAAACGGAGACGGAGCAAAGCTGACATCATGGTATATATCAGTGGTACTCAACCTTGTCCTGGGGACACCCCCCCCCCCCCCCCCAGCCAGTCGGGTTTTCAGGATATCCACAATGCATGAGAGAAAATTTGCATGCATATAACATGAACATTTTCTCTCGTGCATATTCATTCTGAATATCCTGAAAAACCCGACTGGCTGGGGGAGGGGGAGGGTCCCCAGGACAGGTTTGGGAACCACTGATATATATATATATATAAATATATATTATATATCAGTGGCATAGCCACGGGTGGGCCTGGGTGGGCAGCTGCCCACCCAATTTGGACCCAGGCCCACCCAACTGGAATCAGAAGTGGAGCACCGGACCTGCAAGGCCGTCACGGTATCCCATCTCCGCGTGGCGAAGAGGAGGACCCAGCGCTGGTGCGCCATTCCGTGCATTTGCACGGCACACCTGGGAAAGTGATCCTGCGGCCGTATGGCCCACCGATCTTCCTATTGTGGGGGGGAGAGGGAGCAGAAGCGCCACACACAGCTTTCGCTTCCTTCCCCTCCCCTCCAAGCAGGAAGATCGGTGGGCCGTACGGCCCAAAGATAGCAGGAGGCCGGTGGCAGCAGGAAAGGCCAACTGATCTTCCTGCTTGGCACCCTAGTTGAACCTTCGGTCGTGCACCTCCCTCACCCAACTTACTTGCTGGAGGCAGCACCAGCACAGCGCTCCTTCATACCTGTGGCAGCGGCTCTAGCACAGCCCTTCCTTCTTCGGTATTGGCTCTAACACAGCACCCCTTTGGGCCTTTTGCTGGAGGGATTTTACTGCCCCCCCAAATTTTAGTGCTCTTGGTAACCACCTAGTTTGCCTAATGGAAGCACTGGCCCTTTATGGCAGCAGTGGCTTCAACAGTCCAGCAGTGTGATTCAGAGGTCTCACCAAACGTTGCACCTGTGTTTGATAGAGAGGTATACCACTCCCCATTGGGAGGGGTTGTGAACTAGTATAAAACTGCTGAACCCATGTGATTCAATCAGGGGAGAGAAGAGGTATTCCTGCTCTGAGAAGGTGGCTGAGACTTGGGTAAGGGGCAGATTTTGGCACCCCTTTATACGAACATTCTTTCTCTCACATATGATCTCACACACATACACATGCTCTCTCTCACACACGTTTTCACACATATACGTGCACATGCTCTTACACACATACATTCGCTCTCATAAACACACACATCTCTCTCACAAACATGCTCTCACACAAACATATATGTGCTCTCACACCGGCAGTCACAGCAAGGAGGCAGTTGCAGTCCAGCCTCCCATTGAGAGATAAGTGGATAGTTTTGGACGAGACCAGCTGCAATTCACTAGGAGTTGCAGCGCCCCTGCTGTGATTGCTGTGTTCTTGCTGAAAGCTGCTGTCAAGCTTCTGCAATCTGTTACAGGAGTGTTGCATGCGAAGGACAAAGTACTATTGGAATGGAGATCAGAATGCTATCCAATAGTCATTGGGGGCATGAATACCCTTCTCAGACATATATACAGGGAAAGAGACTGTGGGTAATGAACTTTATATAGATTTATGAGTTGTAGATTAATTAGTGACATTCTCTACCACCTCAAATATAAATTTTCATCTGTATCACATATAAGCCTGTGGATTACACTTAAACATTAGTTTCATGTTAGTTCAACATTAACCCTTAAATCCCCAGCCCCATCATTGTATCCCAGGAGTGGAAGGGGAATCTCTTTGCACATCCTAGTTGAGCTGAAATGCCTCATCCAACAATACCCATTCTCCTGGGTCCAGACTCTCCCTGCTGAGAAAGTATGCTCTTACGTTGTATTTTCCTCCAATGTGCAAGGCCGAGATCTCCTGAAGATGTACTTCCGCCCATTCCATAAGTCGGTCAATCTCCTGCGACACTTGCTGGCTCTTGGTTCCTTCCTTCCGATTGATGTAAGCCACCATGCCTGCATTGTCTGACATTACCCAGACCGCTTAATTCTGCAACCTGCTGCTGAACTGCAAGCATGCTAACTGGACCACCCAGGCTTCCAGCCAATTGATGTTCCAGAGAGAATCTTCCATACTCCTTGCGCTGTTAGTTCCTGATAGTGATCTCCCCAACCCTGGAGGCTAGCATCCGTTGTGAGTACTAACAAGTCCGGTGATTTCAGGGAAACTCCCTTTCGGAGATTATCTGCTTGCAACCACCACTGGAGATGAGAGCAGACTTCCATTGGCAGGTGGAGCCGAATCGAATAGTCTGAGACTGCGGGCTCCAAAGAGACAGCTGGGAGCGCTGAAGAAGACACATATGCGCTCTTGTCCACAGCACCACTTCCAGATTTGACGCCATCAAACCAAATACCTGCAAATAGGCCCACACTGTCGGGCATCTAGTGTTCATCAAGATATGCACCTGTGCCATCAACCTCTGAATACAAGCTTCTGGCAGGAAAATATCTCCCTGCTTCATGTTGAACCGAACACCCAGATACTCCAACGACTGAGTGACTCAGTGGCTGAAGACTGCTCTTGGCAAGGTTCACCACCCAACCGAGCTCCTGCAACAGAGAGATCACCTTGCTGGTCACCAGGTGGCTCACTTCCAGAGACTTGGCCCGAATCAGCCAGTTGTCCAAATATGAGTGTACCAAGATCCCATCCTTTCTCAACTCTGCCAGCACCACCACCATAACCTTGGAAAAGGTTCTTGGTGTGGTGGCTGAACCAAAAGGTAGCAGGTGAAACTGATAATGGTACCCCAGAATCAGAGGACGATAATTCTCCCTGAGCCTCTAAGCAGGCTGAGATGCTCGAATATATGACAGGCAGCACAGGGGAATGGTGCTTAGGTTTCTTAGCCACAGGCACCATTAGTCAATTAATATGCTTAATGGGCAACTGAAGGTGTGCATCCAGCTGAATTCACTATGCAAAATTTAGGTGCACAAAATTTAGGAGTCCCAAGCCTATGTGTTGCAAAACTAAGCGCACTGTCACCACCTCAAACTTGAATGCACAACCAATGTGTCTCAGATTGTGCAAACAAGCAGCGTGTCCAAAAGAAACTGGGAACACAACTTGGACACACAGCCAGACACACTTGCATGCACCAATGGTCCTGCAGAGGGCAACCTAACGCGCAGAAAAAAAGTGCGAAAATGCCACCGCGGCCTACCACGCGGCACATAGAAAAGAAAGCCTAACAGCGGGGCCTAGCCTACCCGGGATGCTCAACCTGCAAGGCTGACCAAGTCCCTTAACTTCCCACAGGAGCAGGAATGAACATCGGAACAGCGCACTGAGCACAGAGACCGGAGGAAGGCCTACAACAACCCTTCTACTCTGTCTCTATCTTTCTCCTCTTTTTTTTTTTTTAATCTTACCTGAACTCATCCTTTCCTGGCTGAGTATAGAGACAGTCTCCGGCTGCAGAGGGAGAGGGCATATACCGTCACTGCCGTGCTCGGCTTCCTGCACCTGCTGCCTTTCAAACAGCTGTTTTAACCAGCTAAATCCATGCTGGCTGAGGAAACCAGCTACCCGACCAAGGCACTCATCTGAGGGACCTCGGAAATCACCTCAGGAATTCTCAACTGGGGGAGGGACCATTTGATATCACCACAGGAGAGCAGGGCAAATCAAATCTCTTATTAATTCTCCTCTAAAATTTGAAGCAATCCCCAGTAGGGAAATGCACGTCCTCCATCTGCTGGAGTCAGAGAATTCTGGCAGGTTGATGTCACTGCAGGAGTATACATATTGTGATATCAGTTTGCTCCATCTCCATCTGCTGGTAATGGTGCATAACCCATTGGTCCTGAATCCATCTGTCTGAGTGCTAGGAAAAAGGGCATTATCACCTCCTTTTTCTTACTGGTTAATTCCTATTTCTATGCAGCCTGCATTCTTCTGGCTTTAGCTATCGCTTTGTCACATTACTTCACTATCTTCAGATCTTCAGACAC